>NW_016107368.1:5540799-5615084 GCF_001604975.1 Cebus imitator
CATTGGGGCAATCTTGGCTCCCTGCGGTTTCCACCTTCCAGGTTCAAGCAATTGTCCTTCATGCCACCACGCCTGGCTAATTTTTATAATTTTAGTGGAGATGGGGTTTCGTCATGTTGGTTGGGCTGGTCTCGAACTCCTGGCCACAGGTGATCCGACTGCCTCAGCTTCCCAAAGTGCTGGGATTACAGGCATGAGTCACCATACCCGGCCCAGAGCACTTTTATTTTTAACCCCCTGTAGACACCAGATAATGTACTGAGCCCACATTTGAAATAACATGGAGTCTTTTCTCCTGTTGGAAAACAAAGATCTTAGTTCTAAATTAGTGGGCGGGAAGATAAGCCAATGAGGACATAGTAGGTTTGGTTATACTTGAGTTGACTATTAAACTATCACTACCTCCTAGTTATTGGTGTTTCATGACATCCCGCAGGTATCTAAAACATTCATAAACTACCGACATGCAGGTTTGCATTTCCCATTGGTACAGTTGGATATAGTCTAAGTTAAACTAAATATGCTGTATAATTTGTGTGTTACATGTATCATGTAACATACTATACCTGTTTCTAGTATAGTTTGCATTTCAGAAGGGTATAGTTGTGCTGTCAAGTAACATAATTTTACAAGACAGTTCTTTTCTGTAGTTGAAGGATGGTGGAGTGGAGAGGGGGTTCTGCCCGACCTTCCTGGTTCTGGATTCAGCCTGGCCGAGCCGAGGGGCCCGTTGTGCAGCTTCCTCGTAGTACATATTAAAAACCCTTCAACTTCAAAAAATATCTGCACAGAAAAGGGATTTACAGTCTAGTAGCTGATTAAACGGTGTATGTTTTACTTCCCAGAACTTTGCTTCCTAGTTGCTGTTTAATTAATAATGGACTTCCTTCTTAAAGACAGATGTTCATTCTTGGCTTATTATTTTTTTTTCCCTCTGTTTGCACAAAATTGAGGTGCAAAATAGGTCTAATGGTCCTGACAATTTGGATGACTTTTAAGACCCTGGTTTTGTGACAAGCGTTGACTCCGGGTGGGAGGGGCCTTGGTGTCCCAGCTGCCCCCAGTTCTGGGAACCTCACGTCCCTCCAGGAGTCCTCTCCTGGGGCCTGTCCTGGTTCACTCTCTGCACTTTCTTCCAGACTATTGTCTTTTTCTCTCCTCCTTGGCTTTTGAACATTTTGGATGCCACGTGGTGCCTTCGGCATTTCCTGTTTCCTGTGGGTCCCACGTGCAGGCTGGTGCCCTGAGTCCCTGCCAGCCTCTTCTGCCCCTGGCAGTCGGATGATCGCCCCGCGCTGCCACTGTCCCCGGAGCGGGGGAGGGGTCTCCACCAGGGTCGGCCGCCTGCTATGTCTCTCAGTGGCTGCCTTTGACCATCTTCTGTGGGAGGTGACTGGGGGACCTGCGTCTGTGGTTGCTGTGGCCCCCGGAGGGGTTCAGTTTGCTTCTGCGCCTGGGCGGCTGGATGAGAGGCTTCTGGGGCCCTGCTCTCCACCCCCTGGCAGCGCTGGGAGACCCGCCACATCCCGAGCTTATCTGGGGGCCCACCCAGCACTGGAGGGAGGCTTATCTGGAGACCTGCTGACTTGCTGTCTGTCACTTTGCAGGCTTTAAAACTTATCTTGCTGGAGAGTGCAACTAGTGGGTTCCAGGCTGAGATTCTTTTGGTTTCTAGGTACTTATTGATTAATGTTTTACTAAATTATCAAGCCCGCATTCACAAGTCAAATGTCGATTTTATACTTTAAGCTTGAGTCTCGTATTCCTAGTTTCTTGGTGGGTTTATGTGTTCGTGTGTGCATATGTGTTGTGTGTGTAGAGTGTATGTGTCTGTATGCACAGTGCACCTGTGTGTGTGTTTGCCACTAGTTTCCTGGTGTATGTGTACATGTGTGTATGTGTGAGTGCATGTGGAGATTGTGGCACATGTATGTGTGCACACGCTTATGTGTGAGTGTCTGTGCATGTGTTTGTGTGTAGTTTCCTGGTGTGTGTGTGTCTAAGGGTTGAGGTATCAGGCAGAGCGTGGGGAACTCTGAGGAACTTGGTCCCGGTTAGATGCCTCAGCTGCCCCCTCCTCTCCACCTTTCTCCTTGGGGACGAAGGAAGTTCCGGCCCCTCCTGTCCACCTGCGTGGTGCCAGGTCCCATTTCCTACTGCTCAGCTCCTAAGCAGACCTTTTTCCCAGGTGTACCTCATACACCTCTTTACACCACGTGTGCACCCTCCAGGACCGGGACTGGTAGGGTGGCGTTCACATGCAGCGCACAGGGGCGTCACAGGGTTCAGTGGTCTCCTTTGACAGAGGAGGAAAGAAGCCAAGCAGGGGACATTGGCCTGGGATCCACGTGTGGTGGATCCCTGCTCTGTCTGCTGCTCCCCAAATATTTGTACAACTGTGGCCTGGTGTCTGCAGTCCTCTCTGCAGAGGCTCTCAGCACATAAGACCGCCTATTTGCCTCATTAGTTCCTGTGCATTTTCTCCGAGGTGCACTCCTGCTCTGCCATCACCCGCACCCCCCAGGGGCCCTTTCCGGTGCATGTGCTTCTGGAGGACAGAGGTCAGGCTGGAGTCAGCGGAACAGGAAGAGGCCACCTGGTGGGCTCAGGCAGCTCTCGGTGGCTTTTTGTCCTGACACACGTGCTGAGGTGGGCTGCCATTCCCCCTGCCCTCTCTGTTCAGAAAGCAGCCCCTGCTGTTGCCTCATCAGCTACAGTAACAGCGTCAAGACCAAGAAGATGGTGCTCAGACCACATGGCGTCAGGTGTCTGAGGCTTCTCCCAGCTTCCCGGAGTGACTGTGGCCTCGGCTGGCCATATGCCAAGTGTGGAAAGGACCTGGTCACGCTGCCTGCTGTCACGTGCCACTCTGTGCTGCATCTCCTTGTGCACCAGGGCTGGAGTCTTCCTTGGGACTCCCATGGCCAGGAGAAGGGTAATCTAAATTCAGCTTTGCAAACCAGCTTGTCCTTTTAAAGTCCTGTGAGAGTTGATGATGTACGAGCATCTCTGGGCAGATGCCCTCATTGCTGGCATTTCCTCCTTGTCCTCATTCCCTGGGGAAGTAGGACTCTGCGCCGTGCTGGCCACCCATCTGTACATTTTGTCTTGCCGTTGAAATGGGAACACTTTGTCATGTATAAATCATACCTCCATAAAGTTGACGTGAATAAAGGGACAGGGCTCTACAGGACCTCTTGGGTAATCCTGGCTCTACAGTGTGTTTTTTGGCAGGTCGTTGAGTATCTTGGGTCTCCAATGTCCATCTCTGAAATGGGGACACCACTTCTCCCCGACTGGTTTTGTGAGGTTTGGGGCATAAGATGTGCACCCAGCACTGAGCACAGTGCCAGCCACATGGTGTTATCCAGATGACAGCTGCCGTCACTCTGGGCTCTGAATTGGCCACAGGTCACCTTTCCTCCAAGGGAAGTCTGGGATGAAGTGGTTCAAAAGGTTCTGGACACAGGACTCATTTGCAGAGAAGGAACCAGATATGGATGCTTCACTAAATTGCCAAAGCCACTTAGGACTTTCTTTCCAGAACCGGTGACCGTGGAGGGGATCAGTGACTGTGGACAGGCCTGTGGGAGTCAGGAAGGCCCAGGGACATGGCCCGAGGGGTTCTTGGTGTGTGGACCCTGCCGTGGCGAGGTCAGGGTGGAGCCTGTGTGTTGCCCGTCTGGTGTTCTCTCCTCCCTCCTCTTCATTCTCCCCCTCTGTGGCTCCAGGCAGGGGGTCTGCGCCCTCTGTCCATAAGTCCACCTTCCTTACCACGCATCCACAGGTGGATGCAATGACACAGCACAGGGACTCCCTCAGAAGCAGACATGTCCTCAGGGAGGGAAGTCTGGGTGGCCAGGAACTTTGGTGTGGACATCCCACTCATTTCTCTTGAGTGTTTTTATTTAGAAAGAAGGATGAGGCTGGGAGTGAGGCAGCCTCCTCAGGCCCCTTCCTGGAATGCCTCTGGGCCTGAGAGCCTGTCCTCAGCCCACCTAGCTTCTGCTTTGCAAGCTCATCCCCACCTCTCAGCCTTGACTTCACACCTTTGGCCAGGCAGTTACCCCCACCTGGAATCCGCCCCCTTCCAAATCCTGCTCTTTGGTTAGAGCATCACCCAATATCACCTTATGTTTTTACAGTGAAAGTTTCCTAAAGCCATGGAAGGTTGTACTAACTATTAAAATTACCACCCCCCCATGAGATTATAATTATTATAACATTTATTAGCCACATAACTTTCAACGGTGCCTTGGAGGAGAACATGCCAGAAGACCTGGATCACCTTCTTTCCTCTGTCCAAATGGGATAGGAATGTCTGCCCTGCTTCCCCTGTGGGATAATTTTGGCTTAAAACAAGAGACCATATTTGATTTCAGTTTAAAAATTAAACTCTATAGGTTTAATTGCTAATTTTAATAAGTAGCTTGACTATCAGGTTTAATGGGACTTGAAAACTCCCAGCCTTTCCCTTAATTTGGAAGCAGTTATTCTGATCACAGTGCTGTGTGTGGAAGGGTGGAGGGCTCCCCAACCCACCACATGCCTCCCGTGCACTTATGGGGTCTGCGTGTGTCTGCGTGTGCGTCCAGCTGCTGGTGCTGCGTTGCACTGAACACGGGAGAGGAGCTTTCACAAGGCGCTAGGGCCTTCCCCTTCCTCCCCTTTGCTCCCACTCACTCTTTAAATGAGCTGTGTTACCCAGCGGAGAGGATTTACGGAGAGCAGCCGAGGGCGGTGGGGCTCAACGGTGTTTGCTGGGGCCTGGCCAAGCGGAAAGCAGAGGCCTGTCAGGAATGATTAAAGAGCCGAGTGTTGGAAAAGAACAGGCCTTTATGTTGGTGGTAAAATGATTAGAAAGTAATAAGAAAAATGCAGGTTTGGACAGAACGTTGTTTTGTTTAATCAGTTCTAAGCCCAAATGAAAAAAAAAGTGCCCTTAGAAGTAATTTTAAAAGGGATTACAGCATACATGTGAACATTTCTCCCATCCAGTTTATGAGTTGAAACATTTAGGGGAAGGGGGCAGGTAAATCTCTATTTCTTGGTGTCCAATGAGGCAATTTCTCTAATGGGAACCAGAAGCAGAGAGAGTGAGTAAGAAACATGCTGATGTGAGCAGGCACCTTTGAGGTGTAAGAAAATGTCAAGTGATTATTCACACTTCTGTTAGATCTTTCCAGAAGCTGTAGGAGAAACCTGGAATTTGAGCACCTTGCAAGGAGAAACAGGGATCTGAGGAGAATTAATTCTGTTGTTTTTAAAGTGGTTTTTCTGAAGATAAACTGGATGGGGACAGCATTGTGGGGAAGCAGGGGAACCAAGGTTGCATCTTTGATGTTTAGCCAAGACAGAGTAGGGCTACAAATATGCCCAGTGGAGCAGCACTGGCCAGGTGGGACACGCAGCCTAAGGAGAGACGGTCTAGGAGGATGCTACTTCTTCATCTTCACCATATCATATGCACTGTTTGAATTTCTCCTCTAGAGGAAGGAAGACAGATTTTGGAAATCTTTTCCAGTAATGTATTCTATGGATTTCGTCCTTTTTTGCAACATTAAACTTTGGCATTTGTCAAAGATGGAGGCTGTTTGAATATTTTTGGAAGATTGTGACATAGACTCATGTTTTCTTGATACACAAGCAGTCTTAGCTGCCATAGATGTCTGGTGAAGATACTGGCCTGCAGGTGACATGGAGCGACCTTGGCTGCCCTGTATCACCAAATGCCTGAATTACCAACTAAGAGTAGAGTTGTTTTTTTAAAATAGTTTATTTATTTAGAGACATCCCTCCCTCCCCTCATCCCTGGCAATCACTGATAAAGTCTCCGTAGTTTTACCTTTTCCAGATGTCTTACAGTTGGAATCATATAGTGTGTAGTCCTTTCAGATTGGATGCTTTCATTTAGTAATACGCATTTAAGTTTCCCCCATCTCTTTTCATGGTTTGATAGCTCATTTCATTTTAGTGCTGAATATTTCATCCACTAGATGTACCACAATTTGTGTATCCTCTTACCTGCTGAAGAATATCTGTTGCCAAGTTTTGGCAATTATGAATAAAGCTGCTATAAATATCCTTGTGCAGGTTTTTGTGTGGACATAAGTTTTCACCTCCTTTGGGTAGATAACAAGGAGTGTGATTTCTAGAATATATGGTAAGAGTGTGTTTAGCTTTGTAAAAAAACCATCAAACTGTCTTCCGTGGTTGCTGTACCATTTTGCATTCTCACGAGCAGTGAATGAGAGCTCCTGTTGCTCCATATCCTCCCAGCGTTTGGTGTCGTCAGTGTTTTGGATAGGGGGAATTTTCAGAAAGGAAATAATTAAGCATCCTGGAGGAACTGGAAAGGACAGAATTCCCTTTCGTGCTCAAGAATAACAATGGAAATGCCCAGGGCATCCAGTGTTTAAAACGGGAGTCCTGGGCATATTTTGGGCACCCACAAGTTCTCTGTGAGACTATTCAATTTAAACTCAATGTGTTTTTTTGCACACCTAACAGAAGTGTGAATAATCACTTGACATTTTCTTATACCTCAAAGGTGCCTGCTCACATCAGCATGTTTCTTACCCTCTCTGCTCTGGTTCCCATTAGAGAAATTGTCTCACTGGATGCCAAGAAATAGAGACTTATCAGCCCCCTTCCTCTTAAGGTTTAAAGTCATTGTGTTTTTCTGCTCAGTCGTAATCCAAAATCTATGTTAATGAGTTAGCAGATACACATGTTATGATGTCAGCGGAGATCAGATGAGGCTCAGGATCCTTGTGCAAATGAAGGTGGGAAATGGGGACCCAAACATTGGCATGTCTGAGGGAAGAAACTTCTTGGTAGAGGGAGTGGTCAGTGCCAAGGTCCCGTGACCTGAGCAAGCCTGGTTTGTTCAAGGAAGAGTAGGGGCCAGTGCAGCTAGAGGTGGGTGCTGGAGGAGTGACAGGGCTGGAGCTGGGGAGTAGGGACCAGTCACGGGGGCTGTGCAGGCCACAGTGAGAACTTGGATTTCATCCTGTGTGCATTGGGAAACTTTTGGAAGGCATTCAGTAGGGGAATATTGTGATAAGGTTTTATGCTAAAATACACCCTCTGATAGCTGGGTGTGGTGGCTCACGCCTGTAATCCCAGCACTTTGGGAGGCCGAGGTGGGCAGATCACGAGGTCAAGAGATTGACACCATCCTGACCAACATGGTGAAATCCTGTCTCTCCTAAAAATACAAAAATTAGCTGGGCGTGGTGTCGTGTGCCTGTAGTCCCAGCTACTCAGTAGGCTGAGGCAGGAGAATCTCTTGTACCTGGGAGGGAGAGGTTGCAGTGAGCCAAGATCACGTCATTGCACTGCAGCCTGGCAACAGAGAGAGACTTCCTCTCAAAAAAAAAAAAAACAAACAACAAAAAAAAAACAAACCACCACCACCAATACTCTCTGATGGATAAGAGTTTCAGTTCTGCAAGATGAAAAGAATTCTGGAGATGGATGGTGATTGATGGTGGCTGCCAGCAGCGTGAATGTACTTAAAGCCCCAGAACTGTCCATTTAGAAATAGTTAAGATGGTAAATTTTATGCTATTTCAGGGAAAAGGCTCTTCGCAGTGGCAGGAGAGTGTGGCAGGGGACAGGATCGTGGCTTGGGTTGGATGAGTGGTATGGAGTGTTTGTTGGTCAGTGGTGACATACAGTTTGAAGGTAGAGGGAGAGGCACCGGCTGTCGAAGGAGTCTTGGATGTGAATATCTTTTCTTATACATGTGATGTATTAGTCTGTGCCCTCTGAGACGCCGACTCCAAAAGGGGATAAAAGGTGCAAAACATTTATTAGGGAAATGACTACAATGAGTAAAATGGGAAAAACAGGCAGAGGTAGTTGGGAGAGCCACCCAGCGTGTTGTGAGGCCTGTCCCCCAGTGGGGGTGTGTGGGGAAGGAGGGTTGGTGCTAGGACCTCAGCTGCAATTTTTAAAATTAATTAATTAGTTTTTTTGAGACAGAGTCCCATTTAACTCTGTCGCCCAGGCTGGAGTGCAGTGGCATGATCTTGGCTCACTGCAAGCTCCGCCTCCCTGGTTCAAGCAATTCTCCTGCCTCAGCCTCCAAAGTGGCTGGGATTACAGGTGCACACCACCACACCCAGCTAATTTTTGTATTTCTAGTAGAGATGGGTTTTCACTGTGTCATCCAGGTTAGTCTCAAACTCCTGACCTCAAGTGATTTTCCAGTCTTGGCCTCCCAAAGTGCTGGGATTACAGGTGTGAGCCACCATGCCCAGCCTCAGCCTGCAGTTCTGTCTGGCCTAGTGGGCAGGGACATCTTCTAGCCAAAGCTAGGTGTCCTGTGTCTTCCAGGGCCAGCAAAGCTAGAGTGTTCTTGTCTGTGGGAAGAGTGGCCTCGGGGTCCTGACTCAGTGTCCCCCTGCAGTGAGAGATCTGAGAAGCTTGTTCCTGTGGTTACCACAGGTGGACTTTTTGCTTCACCCTTGGTATCTTTTGTTGAGCAGAAGTTTAAAAATGATTGTAAATTCATCAATCTACTTTATGGTATAGACCCGGGGCCCTCACAAGGGTAGTACAAAAGAAAAAGCATCTGCCATTTTGAGGTAAAATCAAAACATTCAACACTTAGGTCAGGTGCTGCTGCAAGCTATACAGTTTAACCCATGTCATCCCCTCGAGAACCCATTGAGGTAGATTTAGAGTTACCCCACTTAACAAATGAGAAAACTGAGGCATAGGTGGGGGAAGGGACTTGCCCAGGGTGGGAGCCAGAGTGCCAGGAGCTGGATTCCGTCCCAGTCTGCTCTGCCCTTCTGCAGGAGGTAGCAGAATTTGAAGATGCCCCATCTTTCCCACCCGCTGGTGCATTTCCTTAGGTCCTACCCAAGGATGTGATGATGACAGGCTTCCCTTTCATCACTAGTTGTGTTGTGTGGCACAGTGAGTTTAAAACAGGGAGATTATCTGTCCAGTTTGGCTTCATCACAGAGCCCTTAAAATCTGGTCCTAGAGGTTGGGACAGGAAGTCAAAGATCAAAACTGTGAGAAGGATTTGATGTGTCTGTGCTGCCCTTTTTTTTTTGTTTGTTTGTTTTGAGATGGAGTCTCGCTCTGTTGCCCAGCCTGCAGTACAGTGGTGTGATCTTGTCTCACGGCAACCTCCGCCTCCTGGGTTCAAGTGATTCTCCTGCCTCAGCCTCCAGAGTAGCTGGGATTATAGGCATGTATCACCATGCCTGGCTAATTTTTGTATTTTTAGTAGAGATGGGGTTTCACCATATTGGCCAGGCTGGTCTCAAACTCCTGACCCCACGTGATTCTCCTGTCTTGGCCTCCCAAAGTGCTGGGATTACAGGTATGAACCACCGTGCCCGGCCCCTGTGCTGGCGTTAAAGGTGAGGGGTCTGGGGGTGGGAATGTGGACAGCCTGCAGGAGCCGAGAGGGCTGCTGCCTGTACCCAGCAAGGAAACAGGGATGCAGTCCTGCAACCAAAAGGAGCTGAATACGGACAACAACCTGAACGGGCCTGGACAAGATTCTTTCCCTGAGCCTCTAGAAAGGAACACAGCCCTGCTGACTCCTTGATTTTAGCTTTGTAAGAGCTGGGAACCCAGCCATGGTCTTGGACTTCTGATCTACAGAAACGTCACCTAATACATAGTTGGTGTTTTGAAAAGCTGCTAAGCTTGAGGCAATTTGTTATGTAACAGTAGAAAACTGAAATATCAAACTATAGATGACCTCTGAACACTTGAAAATACAGATATAAAAGTCCTGCATAAAATTTGGCAAATAAGATGTGGTACTGTGTTAAAAGAACAACAGCAATTCTGGGATGGTTCAGCATTAAAAAAATCCGCGAGGGCATTTTCATTTTAAAGGGAAAAATTCCAGTGGATGCTATAAATGCTTGTGCTAAATGTCAGCATTCTTTGCTGACATTAGCAAAATAGGCCTAGTTAACTCCATAAAAGGATTCTTTCAAAGACCTACAGTGAATATTTCATTTCAAGGTAAAACACAGGACAAGATATAGATGTCTGCTGTCATAGTTACTGTCCAGTGCTGCTGTGGATGTCCCAGCCAATATGATAATTAGAAAAGATCAGAGCAAGCTGTCACTCTTTGTAGGTAATAAACTGGAAAATTCAAGGGAATCAACTGACAACTATGAAACTTAAGGAGAGCTCTTAGCAAGGTAGCCGCACGTTAATTAACACAGAAAACCCATTAACTTCCGGATGCATTGCTAGGAGCCTATTTAAACCAAAAACTATAAAACCCTTGGGAATAGGTTTAATAAGAAATGCAACAGCTGTGAGAAGAAAACCATAACACTTATGTTTGTTGTTAATCAAAATCCCATAAGGTATGAGAAGTCTTAGTGAATATCAAAGAATAAAAGAAAACGAAGAAAAAGCTTTGCAGACGATTCCTGCCTCCTTATGTGGAACTTGCTCGTTCCACGGTTAGCATTTCTGTGCTTGAGACTGACAGTGGCTCCCTGGCCCCTGTTCCCGGATCCATACCCCAGGTGGGTCCTTGAGGGTCCTGCAGGTGTCCCCATAGGTGGCCCTTTGGGCTGCTGTCCGGTTCTTGATTTTCTCTTCAGACTTTCTTCCAGAAAGTGAGGGAAAGAGGTTTCCATTTTCTACGAAATGAGTAATCCATCCTAAGAACACCTCTGACCCTCACAGGGCTCTTACTACACATGGCTGAAGCCGTCACTTCCCCTGCCCTGGGGTCTAGGGCGGGTCAGAGAAAAAGCCCTGCAGTCTTTTTGCCTGTTCTTGTTGGCTCAGCCAGGAGCTTCGGCTGCAGGAATGGTAAGATCTCTCCACGCCTGCCACCAAATATTATGCCCAGTGTTCTGACGGGCCCAAGCCAGGATTATTCTGGAGTTTTTTTTCCTGTGCAGAATGTGTCCCTGTGTAGGTCAGCCATAAAACAACATAATTTCTCCTTCTGAAGGCTTCTCAAGGAGGCCGGGTGCACAAATGTTGATTATAAAGCTTAGTCCTAAGTTTTTGGACTTCAAGAAATTCCTGAGTCAGCCTTTCCAAAGCCAGGTCCTTGGCCCAATTTTAGGGAGTGAGTGTGATATGTGCGGAGTTTTGACTTCTGATGTTGGCTGCGGCATTTTTCACCAGCCCGTTGACTGCTTCCTATGGAAGGGGCCATAGCTATGCAGCCTGCACAGAGTGGGGTCGGCCTGTCCCAGTCCTCACAGGGAGGGTCAGCAGCTCTAGGTAGTTGCCTGACAATAGAAACAGACCCCGAGGCACCCCCAAACGTGTCTAGTGTGCAGTGTGTCTAGTGTGTGTGGACATTCCTTCTCAGTGTCTGGGCGCCTTCATGGTATAGACTTGAGATAGGGACCTTCACAGTGCGCCCACCAGGCTGTGATGTGTGCAGTCGCCCAGCGTTGTGTGCTTGGGGCCCCGGGACTCCCGGTTCCTCTGTCCCGGCCCCTCCCCTGGCTCAGGGCTTGGGAGTGGGGCCCACACTCACCAGCTTCAGCTTTGCAGACAGCGGTTGCTCCTTTCTTGGTACCAGGTGTTCCCCCTCAGGAAGTGTCCCAGGACTATGGAATCCTCTTACCAGTCTCACTGGGAAGTAAGATTTAGTATTTTATTGGCTAGGCATGGGGGAGTGAAGCGCCAGCTCTTTGTTTGATTACATAGTCTCTCTTCCAGACGAAATTACTTCTGTGATCATTTGTTTTCCCAAGAAGTCGTTCAGAGTCAGTAAGAAAGTAAAGAAAAAATGAACAGAGCCATAAACATGAAAAAATGGAAGAAGAACCCCACCAAGCCGCTTGGTGGACAGCCTGTCACACCAGAGTGGGCTTTGGCGGCAGAGAGGGGTGAGTAAAGAAAAGACGTTGCTTCCTGTATGGACACAGCCAGCCAGAGGTCTCTGAGCGTCGCCAGCCCCTTTCTAGCCCCGCCAGTGACTGCCTCCTACTTGTTTTGCCCAGTGCCCCTTGTTTCTTGTTAATGCACATGAACACATGTTTTATTCTGCCATTTCTGAGCAAATGGCTTGGCTTCGATCAGCCTCGGAGAGCAGAGTGGAAGAGGATGCCTGGGCAGGGAGGCAAAAGCATTGATTACAGCTTCAAGCCCATCCCAGCCCAGCTTCACTTGTTTCTGGGTAGGACAGAGACATAAAGCCAGGAAGGATTTTAAGAGTGTCTTCCATTAGTGGCTAGAGATCTAGAATGAAGCAGTGTCTTCTTTGAGTCTTCCAGGAGGGTACCAGCATCCAGGGGAAGAGGAGATGATGATTCCTGCCCAGGTGTGTTCTTGTATCTGTATCCTCTAATCTGGCATTATTTGCTTCCCATTGAGCAGTGTTGTTTGTAGTCCATTGTTTGTACCTTTAAATCTTTAAACCCATGTTGAGCTGTGCTCTAAACAAATGGATCTCAAAAATATAAACAGGTAGTTCACTAGGAGGAAACCTTCCAAACACTCGTGAGCCAGGGAAATTGAGTTAAAATCACCAGGAAGTACCACCAAATTCACAAAAGTGTAGAAGAAGCATTGCTCCCATCAAATTCACAAAAGTGTAGACATCTGACAATACCAAGTGTTGGCAAAAATGTGTTATGGAGAGAAGAAACTGCTGGAGGGAGTTGATTGGTCACCCCATTATATCTACATTATTGGACAACTGAGCAATATCTGGAAAAGCTGAATCACGCTTCTCCTACTCCATTCAATTCCATTCCCAGGCATAGGTAAGAGAACCCTAACACAAGGATGCAAGGAAACCATAAGGGGAATGTTCATAGCAGCTTTGGAATTTGCAAACACTGCAAGTAACCCAATGTTCACCGACAGAACAGTAAGAAAAAAATTGTGATATATTTATTGAATGGAGCCACATGTTCAAACATAGATGGATCTCACAGGTTAGCCTTGAGCAGGAAATACAAGTTGTAGGAGGCAAGCCTCCTACAATTTTTAAGTAAAGGTTAAACCTATGCAAGAAAATCTTTTTTTTTTTTTTTTGAGACAGAGTCTTGCTCTGTCACCAGGCTGGAAGTGCAGTGGCGCAATCTTGGCTCACTGCAACCTCCGTCTCCTGGGTTCAAGGGATTCTTCTGCCTCAGCCCCCCGAGCAGCTGGGACCACAGGTGCGTGCCACCATGCTTGGCTAATTTTTTTTGTATTTTTAGTAGAGACGGGGTTTCACAATGTTGGCCAGGATGGTCTTGATCTCTTGACCTCGTGATCCGTCTGCCTCGGCCTCCCAAAGTGCTGGGATTACAGGCGTGAGCCACCGCGCCCGGCCTGCGAGGAAATCTTGTACACTGCTTTGGGATACATACTGCAGGGGAGTACTATATTAATATAAACTCAGGATTGTGGGTACCTTTGGAGGGGGAACTGAGAAAAGAATAAGCCTTTCATTTGGCCTGTTGTATTCATATACTTTTTTGGAATGCATCTGAAATAGTATATACCAAATTAAAATACTGTATTTCCAAACCTATAAAACAAATGGAAACTTTCAAATAATTGGATATTAGAAATGGAACTCTAAAAGATTTCCTCCTCTCCATGAATGCACCCTTTGCCTAGGATGGGGTCTGTCACCTGGACTAGAAACCCCGGGCCCTTGCCCGCAGGAGTCCTGGCAAGCCTTGCCTTTGTGCATCTGTTCTGGGAGCCAGAGAAGTTGAAAGCAGCCTCACTCAGGATTTTTGAAGAGGTTGAATTTCCCAACAGTCCTGGATAAAAGAAACTGCAGGCAGTCTGACTGTCAGGGGAGCCCCTTCTGGGCCTGTATTTATATATCCCTAGGAATCCTCTCCTGCGGGCTCTTAAATGGTAAGTAGTGGGTTCGTGACCTGTGGTGAGAGAAAGATGCCCCAGCAGGTAACGTTATCTTTTCCTTTCATCTGCGAATCTCCCTGCTGCAGGCAAAGCACCCTTGAGCCTGCAATTACAGCCTTCCCACCCCCAAGCTGAAAAACCTGATTTTCTTCAGGAGAAGAGAAACCTCATCCCAGGAGCGGAATTTGGTTTGTATTTCCAGAGAAGACATGGTGTGCTCAGGGATGCTTAACCCTCCGGTGCAGCCTCGGGCTGGGGGGTTGGAGGTGGTGGTGGCGGGGTCCACTCGTGAGGGCAGGAAGAGGCTGCGACTCAGGGCGGAGGGGCAGTCTCGGCGTGCGTGGGTGCACAGTCCGTGGTGTAGGCAGAGACCCTGGTGTAGACAGATCTCAGTGTGGGGAGGATGCAAGTGGGTGTGCAGAGGCCACAGTGTAGACAGACGGCACCCCGTCTGCTGGCCCATGTTGTCGGTCCAGCCCTGTCTAGCTCTGCACCCTGGAAGTGGCGAGGGGAGGGGGAGAATGAGGGACCTGGTGGGCCCCCCGCTGGCTCCAACAATCTTCGCTGTTCACAGGGCATCCCCTCCTTCCCCTCTAAATGTGAAGCCGCTTTAAGATGGCATCTTTATGTCTCGAGAAGATAAAAGCGCCTTTAAAAAACTAACCACGGCCGGGTGCGGTGACTCATGCCTGTAATCCCTTGCACTTTGGGAGGCTGAGGTGGTGAATCACTTGAGGTCAGTAGTTTGAGACGAGCTGACCACCGTGGTGAAATCCTGTCTCTACTAAAAATATAAAATTAGCCCAATATGGTTGTGCACGCCTGTAATCCCAGCTACTCAGGAGGCTGAGGCAGGAGAATCACTTGAACCTGGGAGGCAGGGGTTGCAGTGAGCCGAGATTGTGCCATTTTACTCCAACCAGGGCAAGAAGAGCGAAACTTGTCTCAAAAAACGAACAGTAACCACACTACCATTATCACACTTAAAAAGGCATTTCCTAATATAAAATATTCACTGTTCACAATTTCCTGTTTATTTCATGAGTTTTTTTTTTTTTTTTTTTTTTTNTTTTTTTTTTTTTCTTCTGTCTTATTCAGCCAGGTTTAGGTAAGGCCTAGGTATTTTGATTAGTTGATTTGATTTAAATGTATCATAGTTGGTCACATGGGAGAAAAATCAGAACCTTGGGGCAGGGTTTTTGTAGATGAACGTTAGGGTTTCCTGTTGTTTCTATTTGGAATTATGTTTTGGTGGCAACTAGCATCCCTTCAGATCCTGGTCTCACACAGGTATTTGGCCTTAGGTCCCATGTCATAGCCACCCTGGTGTAGGCCCAGGCGGGAGCCACTGGTGTTCGGTCCTGAGGAATCCCAAGCCCCTCAACCCTATGCAAGGAATGAAGATAATGGGCTCAGAATTAGGTTTTACGAAAAGCAAAGTCTTTGAAGGACGGTTATTCCTGCCCTGAGATCCCACAGTGGGGCCTTTGCAGTGATAGACCACCCCCAACTCCCTCCCACCTTGCCTCACCCCCACCCCCACCTCCAAAGCTTCAACAAAGGCTTTCTTTTTTTTTTTTTTTAAGTTTTCTGGTGCCCTTTGCTCTTTGTTTGCCTTCCTGCTTTGTTCTCTGGCCAGCCGCAGGCCACACTGCCATTTGGAAACGGGTTTCTTTGGGTTTGATTTACAAATGGGAAAGAACCGGGTTGCAGAGGGTCATGCCTTACAGAGAATATTTTGGAGAAAGATGGAAACTAGAGAGAGCTTCTGGCTTTACAGTGTTGGGTTCTGCAAACTACCAGGTGTGGGGTTGGTGAGCACACAGGCTTGTTAGTTCTTTAAGTGCATGAGGCCCTAGGTTGGTAAGGCCTCATGAGCTTCCAGTGGTAACACAGAAAATACCAAGTTAAGGCAATAAAATGGTCTCCCCAACCAACTGATCACTTCCCAGCACAGGAAGTTGATGACTTAATTTAGAACATATGATTTTAAAAATTGGTCCCAAAGCGTTTTTGGACTCAGTTCCGTGCATGTTAATATCTATCCAATTATATCCTGGCATTCATTAAAAAAAAAAAAGAAGACTTAAAAGTTTTGCCAAACTGGAAATGGAAACGTGTTATGTTCTGTGGATGGGAGGAGTCTTAAATGCGTATGACAACCTGCAGGATGTGTTAGCTCCGGTTCCAGCCAAAAATCCAAGAGAGTGATGAGTTTGTCAGATATTGTCAGATCAGGGAGAAGATTTAGATAAAACCCTTCAGCATTAATATTCTTACAATATTAAAAACTATCTTAGAAAACCAGGCCTGGAGATTGGAGAATGGAGAATACAGAATTTCTGTACGAAGACGGCTCCCAAGCCTTTTTTTTTTTTTAAAGGTAATCAAAGATAAGTGGAGAGTAAGTAATCCTTTTTGTATGCCAATTAGAGAAGTCATGCCTGAACTCTTTTCCCGGTGACTCCTGGAGGAGGCTGGGACTCCGTGTCACAGGGGTACCCACCAGTACACATCCCTGCTAGTTGAGATCTGAAATGCTTGTTTGAATGGCCTTGGCTGGTGTGTTGCTGCCTGTGTTTATTTGGATGTATTTCAGCAGAAGCCATCACATGGACAGAAGAGGTGGGTTTTATGAGATGGTGTTGAATGAGGGACAGGTCAAACTGAAACCTGATTGACAGACGATCAGATTGGTGAAACCAGAGCAAAAGAAAGAGATTGGTACTCTTACCTTGACTTCAGAAGTACAGAGTTTCCCTTTGGTGACTCCTCTAGCTCCGTCTTTGTTGAGTGAGCTTTGGTTCTAGCTCCCTGGTAGGATGGTAAATGTGCTTTCTCTCTGGGTTTCCTTTGTGTACTTGTCTCAGTGGCCATAACGTGGCACTGCATTGATGTGAAATCCCCTGAGATTTTTGCTTCCAGATGCAACTCATGCTAGATAGGGGCCCTGGGTAGGGGGCTGAGAAGGGGGCTCCAAGGCCACCAGGACTTTGGAAGGGGAAGGAATTTTGGTGGTGATTTAAGTGCTGGCAAGAGCTCTGTTGGAAATGATTCACTAACTTCCTGGAAGGACACTTCAGAGGTCTGATTGGCAATAGGACAGTGGGTGGGTGTGTTTCCTAACTGGAGTGAGAGAGGATTCTGGTACGTAGGTGTCTTATCCCAAAGCTGCTTGTCCGTCAAATTCTGTTGGGTAGCACTGTCCAATAGAGTTTTCCACAGTGATGGAAATGTTCTGTATTTGTCGTGTCCAGATCAGTAGCCTGCAGCCACATGTCCCTCTTGAGCACTGATTAGTGTGACTGAGGAACTGCATTTCTGATCTTACTACTTGATTTTAATTAAATTAAATGTAAAGAGCCCTATCTGGCTCGTGGCTACCATACTGTACAGTGCTCTGACTGAGCACCAGCTATCACCTTAATGATTTTATATCATCCATACAAAACAGTGAAGAAAATGTGAATGGGAAACATGAAGAATGGTGAAATGAACAAAGTGAGCGACTCCCACCCTGTTGAAGAAATTGAACTTCATGCCCAGTTCCTGTGAAGCTTCCTGGATATCTTCTTCCAAGGTAGTGATTGTCCTCTGTTTTGTGTAAATAATTCTCTTACTTATCTTTGTAGTTTTGCCATATAGTACAGGTCAAGTATCCCCTAGTCTCAAATGCTTGCAATAGAACTGTTTCAGATTTGGGTTTTGTACTGTACTTATAGGTTAAGTATCTCTAATCCAAAAATCCCAAATCTGAAGTACTCCAGTGAGCATTTCCTTGAAGCGCCATGTCGGCACTCAAAGTGTTTCAGATTTTGGAACATTTCAGAGTTCCTGTTTTCAGATTAGAAATACTCAACCTGTGTGTATATCTCTTTTAGTTTTCTGGGACTGCCATAATGAAGTCCCAGAGGCTGGGCGTCTGAAACAACAGGCATTTACTCTCTCCCAGTTCTGGAGCCCGGAAGCTTGAGATCAGGTGTCTGCAGGGGTAACTTCTCCCGAGGCCTCTCTCCTTGGCTGGCAAATGGTGCCTTCTCCCTCTCTTTTCACATGGGCGCCTCTCTGTGTCTGTGTCCTCATCTCCTCTTCTTATGACACCTGTCTTCTTGGATTAGGGTCCTCCCTAATGACCTCATTTTAACTTAGTTACTCCTTTAAAAATCTTATCTCCAAATACAGTCACATTTTGAGGTCCTGGGGTTAGGACCTGAAGGTAGAATTTTGGAGGGACACAATTCAGCCTGTAACAATCCCTACAGAGCAGATTGCTTAGTTTTGCCTGTTTGTGACCTTTTGATAAGTGGAGGCATGTTGCATGTGATTTTTCATTCAGCATTTTCATTGCCTCTTCATGGTCCGTTCGAGACCACCTTCCAGCTCTCTTGGGAGCAGATTGTCTTGGCCATGGGCTAGTTCTATAGGCTGAGCTGTCAGCTCTGGGTTCTCATTGGATGTCAAAAGGGTGGGAACCAAACTGTCCTAACTGTAGGTTCGCCAGGCTTCTCCCCATATATGACAAGGGGAGGGCGGCTCCCGTGTAGAACCCTACACTCCCTTTGCCCAGCTAGATAGATGCCCAGCACATACTGCTGCCCAGCCTGAGAGTCTCTCCTGCCCTCCAACTCCCTCTGTAGAACTTTCTTCCAAGCCCTCAAAATGCAGATGCTTTAATGCCTTTCCTTGCGTTTCTCCCCTCATCCTTCTTCATCCCACAAGGCTCTTTGCCCCGTCAGACTTTTCTCTACGAACCCTCTCTCTGTATGATATTCCCCTGGTCTTGTCTTCTCTTTGCTAATCGCCTTGACTGATGAGGCTTGACAGCTCAGGAGTGCTTGTCCTCCCTAATTTTTCACCTAATGATAAAATTAATACATGTATGTCAGTATTTAGAAGAAAAATAGTTTAAATAAGAAAACAAAAATTATTTGTAACTGTACTGCTGGAGATACTCACCGTAAAAAAAGGAATATTGACAGTAAGTCCTCACTTAATTGCATTGATAGGCTCTCAGAAACTGCGACTTCAAGTGAAATGACATACTGTGTAACAAAACCGATTTTACCGTATGCTAACTGATATAAACAAGAGTTAAGTTCTTACAGCTTACAGTGTATCATTTTATTTAAAGTTGGAGTTTCCAAGAACCTTATCAATGATATCAAGTGCAGAGATAGGACTTACTGTACTTGCATTTTACCAGATTTGTGATCATGCTGGCATGGTTTTATTCCATAAACATGTTTTTCTTGTTACCTATTTGGTTTTTTTAATAGTCATCAATATTTTTTTTTTTGAGATGGAGTCTCACTCTGTCGCCATGCTGGAGTGCAGTGGCATGATCTCCGCTCACTGCAACTTCCGGTTCCTGGGTTCAAGCCATTCTCCTGCCTCAGCCTCCCGAGTAGCTGGGACCACAGGTGTGTGCCACCACACCTGGCTAATGTCATTATTTTTTGTAGAGATGGGGTTTCACCGTGTTGGCCAGGATGGTCTCAAACCCTTGACCTCGTGATCCTACTGCCTCGGCCTCCCAAAGTGCTGGGATTACAGGCCGGAGCCACCGCGCCCTGCCTATAATCATCAGATTTTATGGTTGCATGTTATCTAGTCGAGTGCCATGTCCTGTAACAGATGAAACACGCCATTCCTTTTCAATATTTCGGTTTTTTTTTTCAGTTTTTCCAAGTTACATTTGTGAAGTTCAGAACTTACTGGAAAGTTGCAATTATAATATATGGGAATGCCTCCCCCCGCAACCTTCTGAAAGAAAACAGCTGGCAAGATGCCCATTACCCCCAAAATGCTTTAGTGTGTATTTCCTACAAACAGGGACATTCTTGTACATAATCCTAATACAGCCATCATGAAAATCACAAAATTAGCACGGATGCATGACCACCATGAGACCTCAATCAGGACAGTTGCAGTAATGGTCCAATAAAGTCCTTTTGAGCAGCAGGATTCACTGCAGGATCATTTGGCTCCTTGCTTCTGGAGTCTCCTCCAGTCTGGAACATACCCCAGCCTGCCCTTGACCTTCATGACCTTGACGTTGTGAAGAGTGCAGGTAGGTTATTTTGTAGGAAATCCCACAACTTCTGTTTATCAGGCTTTGTATATGGGCAGGCCCATTGCAGAAATGATATTGTATAAGTCCTTTTCATTGCTCTCATTGGATGGTGCACAGGGTCACTTTGTCCCCTAACTGATGAGATTGACTGGCTGAGGTGGCATCTGCTAGGCCTTCCCTTTCAAATTAATCAGCATTTGGTGTTTGGTGGGGAGGTTCTTAGAAACCATCAGCCTCATCAGACTCTCACTTTATTCATGTGTTTACTTATATTAGTATGCCCACATCACTCCTGTTTTGTCCAGTGGGTTATAATCCTGCCATTACCGCTTGGCAATACCTATTGCTAATGCACTTACAGATGCTTTAAATATATTTTATTACAGCATGAGTTTGCTAGGACTGCTGTAACAAAGCACCACAGACTGAAGGTCTTAAACAATGGAAATTTATTTCACCAGAGTTCTGGAGGCCGGAAGTCTGAGATCCAAGTGTCGGCAGGGCTGGTTTCTCCTGTGGCCTTGTGTCTTCACATGGTCCTCCCACTGTGTGTGTTTGTGTCCTAAGTTTTTCTTCTTATGAGGACACCAGTCATACTGCATTCGGGCCCACCCTACTTCTTGTAGCTTAACTGCTTCTTCAAAGGTTCTGTCTCCAAATGCAGTCACATTCTGAGCTACAGGAGGTTAGGGCTTCAACTTACGAATTTTGGAGGCCATAGATCAGCCCATAATAATTAAGAACTGTGCTTTGTATTGTTTTAACATTCTGCCTGGCTGACTTCTACTGTGATGAAAAACTAAGTATTGACCTCCTTAACATTTCTGAGAATCTTCTCAGAAAAAGTGAGTGCGAGCAGAAGCAAAAAAGCTCTGATTTTAGGCAAAGATGGGCACGTGGAAGGGGTTGGAACTAGACTTTCTGCAGTTCTTAAGTTAATAGGACTGTCTAGATACATGATGAGGTCTTCACTTAGTCTGCTGCACCCAGACTTTGGTTGGACCCTGGCTTTTCCTGGGATGTGTTTACTGATGGCCATGCCCTGATGTTGCGTGCCTTAAGATATGGAAGGAATAGAGTGGGCTCTTCCAAGGCCCAGCTGACCTCCTTCTCAGGCACCTGCAAAAATGCACGAGGGTACATCAAAAGTGTTAAAGGGTTTATGGATTATTTAAAGAAAGCTGAAGTTATTGTGTCTGCATCGGGGAACATGGCTGGCTAGACAGAAAGAGTAGAATAAAGCCTTACTTTTTTTTTTTGGAGAAGGAGTCTCGCTCAGAATTGCCCAGGCTGGCTCGATCTTGGCTCACTGCAACCTCTGCCCCCTGGGTTCAAGCAATTCTCCTGCCTCAGTCTCCTGCGTAGCTGGGATTATAGGCGCCTGCCTAGCTAATTTTTGTATTTTTAGTAGAGACGGGGTTTCACCATGTTGGTCAGGCTGGTCTTGAACTCCTGACCTCATGATCTGCCTGCTTCAGCCTCCCAAAGTGTTGGGATTACAGGTGTGAACCACCACACCCAGCCCAAAGCCTTACTTTTCACCCTTTTATGACTTTTGAATTTTGTCTTGTGTACACACACACACACACACACACACATACACCCTACTAAGAAAATAAATAAAAGTTAACTTTGGAAAAAGGAAGTAGAGAAGGAAAGGGGATCAGCATTCTCTCTTACCGCTTGTCCTCTGTCCTTAACATTATAAGGACATCATCACTTTCCTGAACCTCCAAGGCCCTACCAAGGTGGAGATCCTCCTTGGTGCAGTGCAGTGTGGCTCAGTCTGTTAGGATTCCACATCGCCCCTCCTAGATGGAGCCCTAGGCCGGTTGGGTGATGCACACATTAACAGACCCTTTTCCTGTGTTTGACCAATTTCCATGGCTTCTGGGAACACTGCTTTTTTGGATTTGTCTTTGTTTCTTAAAGTGCAGTTTTTCTGTCATGAGTTTCTTGTTGGGGGAGTCTGTGCGTGGGTTTTAATTTTGGTCTGCAGAGAGTAAGGACCCTATCCACTGACTGTGCTTCTTAGAGAATGATGGGTCACAGTTTGGCTTGGGCCTCCAAGTAGCATTCTAAAGAGGTGAATTGGGTCAATTTGAGCCCAGCCAGGTGCTGGATGTGCAAGGGAGGAGTTTCTGGGATTACGGACAATGAATAAAACCAGACTCTCTCCTTAGGAAACTTAGAAAGAGTCCAAGAAATGAATAACTTGGAAGATGCTGTCAGGTGGGTTTGCATGAAACACCATGAGGACCTAAAGAGAAAACCTACTTCTGCCAGGTGAGGCTGGGAAGGCTTTGCAGAAGAAGAGTCTGGCCTCAGGAGCTGACCATGAGGGGTGAATCATCTTCACCAGGTGGAGAAGGGCCATAGAGGTGTGAAGAATTCCAGGAAGGGGGGCGCAATTATGATCTGCTGAGGCAAAATTCATTCATTCTTACCTGCCTCCTGCCATTTCCCTTGCCCCACATCAGTGTGCAGAATAAATGAATTTAATGAGCATATCCCATTTAAAGGCTACTCTAGGGTATTTTTTCTCCCAGCAATGAAAGGATTTCTCAGGTGCTGTAAATACTTCATTTGCTGGAGGAAGCTGGAGCCAGTATTGGGTCCCTGTGAAGTTCTAAACACTCTGGAAATCTTGTTAAAGCTGGAGGCTTACACAAATTATGGGGTCCTCATCCTTAAAGCCTTTCTTTGTTAGCTTCCTTTTGATGAGAAAATAATTGATTATCTCTGGGGAAAAGACTACCTTGAGTTATTTATAACCCTTCTCCCTGGGGAGCTCTGGAACTGTTTGCAAATGTAATGTAATTATAAGCCTGACACTCCCACCCAGGTTGGGGCAGGTATTATTACCCTGTGGTCTACTTCCTTCTCCTGTTTTAGCATAAATCTAAACCTGGGAGATGAAGTGGCTTGCCTAAGTATAATTCAGTCTGTCAACAGATATAGCAGGAATAGCTGCTTTATAATGAACTCTGGTTGTAAAATGGTTTGATAATGTCATTGGTAATGGTTCTTCAGAATTATTAGAGGCGGAATGAGAATTGACTCTTAGTCTCCTAAATATTCAGTATTTTGGGTATGTTTAGATCACTAATTTTCCCTGTATAGGTATCTATCTTCTTTTCCTGAAGACCATAGCAGTTGTTTGATCTTCTTGATCCACTTCTGGTCTCAAGACCCCTTTCTTTCCTGGGGAGGTCATTCTGTGTCTTTCTGCCCCTGTCCACTTAGATTGGGCACATGATTTAGGGATAGCCATGTGCTCCCTGGCAGGCTGATCTGAAGCAGTAAACCTTGAGTGTATGGTGGTGAGTGGGATTGGAAGGAAAATAGAGAGGGATGGGAAGAGGAGACAGAAATGTTGTAGGAAGCTGTGTTTAAAAGGTTGGTTTTCTGGGTCCTTTTAATTTCCACATGCACATGCTTGATAGTTTTGCTGGGTATCATTCTCAGTTGCAGGTCATGTGACATTCTTGGAGTGTCACTCCACAGTCTTCCAAGCACCCTGTGCTGCCTTCTGAGAGTTTCACTGCTACTTGAAGCCTCATTCCTTTTCTAGTGACTTGTTTTTGCTTGGAGAGATTTTGGGATCTTCTATTACCTTCGGCATTCATTAGGTAAATGAATGTACGATGTATTAAATGTGCATGTCTTTTGTTTGTTCTCAGTTGTGGCTTGGCTCTTTTTGTATGGACACTTAAGTCTTTCAGCTTGGTGATCCTCTTTATGTTCTTTTAAAAATATTCCCCCCTCCCATTTTTTTCCATTCTGTCTTTTTGAAGCTCCTCTTCTCTCCTCTCCTTACTGTAGAATTTCAACTTTATCTTTCAATCCTTCAGTTGAATTTTCCTTTAAATGTTGGAATCCTATTTTGATTTCATTACTTTTTCTAATTTTTGTTGTTTTCTGATTATATTTTAAGAAGGCAATACCTTCTCTAATGTCTCTGAAAACTTCATTTTCTTTCTTTTGGCTCTTGAATCAACTTTGTTTCCTCTGGAGTGATTTGTTTTCTTATCTTGGCACCTCTTTTTCATATGGGAGCTTCCTGCAGATGTCTGGTTGTTCTTGGTTAATTCTTGGTTAAAGCAATAGCTCACAATTTGAGAGTTTGCATGTATGGATGGTGAACTTCACTTCAGATTTGGTGTTGGGGACTGGCTATTTTACCAGGAACCCTGGGTACCAAGATATACACATCTATTCCTGAGGCCTTCATTTTCACTTTCACTTCACTTTTTTTTTTTTTTTTTTGAGACGGAGTCTTGCTCTGAGCCTAGGCTGGAGTGCAGTGGTGCTATCTTGGACTCGCTGCAACCTCTGCCTGCTGGGTTCGAGTGATTATCCTGCCTCAGCCTCCCAAGTAGCTGGGATTAAAGGCATGTGCCACCATGCCTGGCTAATTTTTTTTTTTTTAAGATGGGGTTTCACCATGATGGCCGGGCTGGTCTTGAACTCCTGACCTCAGGTGATCCACCCACCTCAGCCTCCCAAAGTGCTAGGATTACAGGCATGAACCACTGCACCTGGCAATTTTTGTATTTCTAATAGAGATGGTGTTTAATCATGTTGGCCAGGCTGGCCTCGAACTCGTGACCTCAAGTGATCTACCTGCCTTGATCCGCCAAAGTGCTGAGATTACAGGTGGGAGCCACCGCGCCTGGCCTCATTTTAATTTTAATGACAAGCACACTTTTTTTTTTTTTTGCCCCTCTGCAGGGGTTAGGAGAAGGGCAAGAAATGCCTGTGTGCCAGGTGTGCTCTAAGCTCTGTTGAGATAGGAGTTGGCCATTTGGGTTTCTGCGTGTCCATCTATAGATTCACACTTAATCTCATTGCTTGTTACCCCACCGTGCTTTCTGATGAACCTGGTATTCCCAGGTTCTGAGTCTTCCTGTGGCTGAGGGAGCCACTTGGACCCCCTTTATAAAGCTGCTTTCCCCTTGAGTTGCACTCCACATACACAGATCGTCTGTGTGCTGGGGTACCCTGCCTGCTGTGCTATGTGTCTGTGGACTTGCTTTCTTCTACAAATTTCTGGAGCTCTCTTGCCTCCAGAGAATGTCTCTGAAAACTTCATTTTCTTTCCATTTATCTTAGGCATTCATTATGATGCATTAAATGTACGTGTCTTTTGTTGTTCATTCTCAGTTGCTTTCTTCTATAAGAAGCATCTCTTGAATCATCTTTGTTTCCTCTGTAGTGATTTGTTTTCTTATCTTGGCACCTCTAGTGACCTTTCTCGTGTTTTCTGTGTGGCAGTGGGTTTCTAACTTTATTTCATTCTTTTCATTTTGTGGGACTTTTAGAAAGGCAAATAAAGAAAGCATGGTCAATCCAGCATTGTTCACTGGTGGGCATAATCATTTGAGAAGGACTGAAATAGACCTTTGCCTATTTTCTGCTGACTCTTGAAATAAGAAAATTAAGGAATTAGTTCCTTTAGGGCACTTGGACATTCTTTTCAAAGCATCTACATTTCTACAACGTTGTCGTGTGGAATCAGAGAAATATTGGTATTTCTGCATATACTCCCCACTGCCAGATGTTTGTTACTTTTGATTTAGTCAAATTCTTGTTCACTTAAACAACTGTTCTCCACAAAAAGGGGAAAACACTTGCAGGATATCTCTAGGCATTCCATTCACAGAATTACATATTGAAGTTACAGTAGAAATCTGCCCATTCTCTGCTATAGGGACCAGTAATTGGTTGACATAACTCAAAATGCCTTCTAAAGTTGGAGAAATGTAATAAAACGATCCACCCATCTATTAAACATTCTGTTCCAGTTAGCTCATATAAGTGTCCATTAATTTACCAATTTTTTGATGTAGGCCAAGGCTTTTTGGTGAGAATCAGCCGATAGGAGTTCTTATGTGTCTTTCTTGCTTACACTATAGAGTTTTCAGTGTTGGTTTCTTTAGAAGTCGTATGATAACAGGAAGAAATCTGTGAAGCAGACTGAGGTCAGATGTTTACCATATTTTCCAAGTCATTTTCTGTTTTATCTTCTATCCTTTTTTCTAACATGGATTTTTTTTTTTTTTATTATATGCAGCCTTTTCAAAGCCAACTCAGTTTTCCTAAATAGAACCTTTTTCATGTTTTTAGTTCCTCATCAATTAAATATTTAATTATATAATTTAATGACTAGAATAAGTGCAACTGGCCTAAGCAGGTTTGCCAGCAGCTGTGGTTGAGTCCTGGGACGTGTGTCACTTTCACGGGGCAGAAATGAGGAGCGAGTGCTCTTACGCCGAGCCCTCACACTGGTGCAGGTGGCCAAGTGGACACCACAGAGCACCTTTTGCTGGGGTAATCCTGCTCTGAGGCAGATTGGGTTTCATGCCAGTGCAGTGGAAATGAAGGGTCTTTTCTCTTCCCCCAAGCGGGGTGATTTCTTGAGGCCCTGTCTGGGAGGAAGGCTTTGTCAGCCCCCTTCCAGGTGGATGCTATCACTTTCCCATGCCCTGACTTGATTTTCTGTGGGCAGAGACCAAATTATAGGCTGTAAGTCTTCGTCAAAGTAAAAGAAGCCCAACTCCCCCAACCAATTCAATAGGACCCCAGACAGAAAGGCTTTAATGTGCTGTCTTCGTGCCCTCCTTTTAAAATTTATCTCTAAGGAGAAGTGAAAGTTAATTTGTCAAAGGTAATTTACAGCCTGAATATTCAGGGGAGGAAAAGGTTCCCCCGAAGGCATCTCTTCATGGGAGACTCTGGATGTAGAACATGGCTTTGGACTCTGGGATTCAGCTGCTCGGCACTGGTTAAATTACAGTGCTGTCAACACAGCCGTATATATTGCCGGGCTGGGTGCAGTATGTTACTGTGGAGGTGGAGTGTACATCTGCCATGGCTCAAATGCACTTCAGATGTCTGTGGAATTGCAACAAAGAAGGCCCTATGACACCCTGTGTTCCCACTGGTGGCTTTAAAAATATATATTTTATTGCACTTTAGGTTCTGGGGTATATGTGCAGAACATGCAGAATTGTTACATAGGTACATACATGGCAATGTGGTTTGCTGCCTCCATCCTCGTCACCTATATCAGGCATTTATACCCATGTTACCCTCCCCAACTCCTTACCCCCCACTGTCCCTCCCCAGTCCCCCCCAACAGACCCCAGTGTGTGATGTTCCCCTCCCTGTGTCCATGTGCTCTCATTGTTCAACACCCACCTATGAGTGAGAACATGTGGTGTTTGATTTTCTGTTCTTGTGTCAGTTTGTTGAGAATGATGCTTTCCAGATTCATCCATGTCCCTACAAAGGACACGAACTCGTCGTTTTTTATGGCTGCATAGTATTCCATGGTGTATATGTGCCACATTTTCCTTGTCCTGTCTATCATTGATGGGCGTTTGGGTTGGTTCCAGTCTTTGCTATTGTACCTCAATGAACATAGGTGTGCCTCAATGAACATAGGTGTGCATGTATCTTTATAATAGAACGATTTATAATCCTTTGGATATATGCCCAGTAATGAGATTGCTGGGTCAAATGGAATTTCTATTTCTAAGTCCTTGAGGAATTGCCACACTGTCTTACACAATGGTTGAAGTAATTTACACTCCTACTAACAGTGTAGAAGTGTTCCTATTTCTCCACATCCTCTCCAGCATCTTAGGTCACCAGATTTTTAAATGATTGCCATTCTAACTGGTGTGAGATGCTATCTCAATGTGGTTTTGATTTGCATTTCTTTAATGACCAGTGATGATGAGCATTTTTTCATATGTTTCTTGGCCTCATATATGTCTTCTTTTGAAAAGTGTCTGTTCGTATCCTTCGTCCACTTTTGAATGTTTTTTGTTTTTGTTTTTTTTCTTGTAAATCTGTTTTACTTCTTTGTAGATTCTGGATATTAGCCTTTTGTCAGACTGGTAGATTGCAAAAAATTTTTCCCATTCTGTTGGTTGCCAGTTCACTCTAATGATTGTTTCTTTTGCTGTGCAGAGGCTTTGGAGTTTAATTAGATCCCATTTGTCTATTTTGGCTTTTGTTGTTTTAGTCATGAAGTCCTTGCTTATACCTATGTCCTGAATGGTTTTACCTAGGTTTTCTTCTAGGGCTTTTATGGTGTTAGGTCTTATGTTTAAGTCTTTAATCCATATGGAGTTAATTTTATGGTAGGGTGTCAGGAAGGGGTCCAGTTTCAGCTTTCTGCACACAGCTAGCCTGTTTTCCCAACACCATTTATTAAACAGGGAATCCTTTCCCCATTGCTTGTTTTTGTCAGGTTTGTCACAGATCAGATGGTTGTAGATGGGTGGCATTGTTTCTGAGGCCTCTGTTCTGTTCCATTGGTCTAAATCTCTGTTTTGGTACCTGTACCATGCTGTTTTGATTACTGTAGACTTGTAGTATAGTTTGAAGTCAGATAGCGTGATGCCTCCAGCTTTGTTCTTTTTGATTAGGATTGACTTGGCTATGTGCTCTCTTTTGGTTCCATGTGAAGTTTAAGGTGTTTTTTTCCAGTTCTGTGAAGAGGGTCATAGGTAGCTTGATGGCGATAGTGTTGAATCTATAAATTACTTTGAGTGGTATGGCCATTTTCACAATATTGATTCTTCCTAACCATGAGCATGTAATGTTTTTCCATTTGTGCCCTCTCTTATTTCCTTGAGCAGTGGTTTGTGGTTCTCCTTGAAGAGGTCCTTTACATCCTTTGTTAGTTATATTCCCTAGGTATTTTATTCTCTTTGTAGCAATTGTGAATGGCAGTTCGTTCTTGATTTGGCTCTCTTTAAGTCTGTTTTTGGTGTATACGAATGCTTGTGATTTCTTCACATTGATTTTGTATCCTGAGACTTTGCTGAAGTTGCTTATCAGTTTCAGGAGATTCTGGGCCAAGATGATGGGGGCTTCTAAATACACAATCATGTCATCTGCAAATCAAGACAATTTGACTTCCTCCTTTCCTAATTGAATATCCTTTACTTCTTTTTCTTGCCCGATTGCTCTGGCTAGAACTTCCAATACTATATTGAATAGCAGTGGTGAGAGTGGGCATCCTTGTCTAGTGCCAGATTTCAAAGGGAATGCTTCCAGTTTTTGCCCATTCAGTATGATATTGGCTGTGGGTTTGTCGAAATAGGTTTTATTATTTTGAGATTTTGAGATACATTCTGTCGATACTAGTTTCTTGAGAGTTTGTAGCATAAAGGGCTGTTGAATTTTTGTCGAAGGACTTTTCTGCATCTATTGAGATAACCTTGTGATTTTTGTCTTTGGTTCTGTTTATGTGGTGAATTATGTTTATAGACTTGCGTATATTGAACCAGCCTTGCATCCCAGGATGAAGCCTACTTGATTGTCATGGATAAGCTTTTTGATGTGCTGTTGCAATTGGTTTGCCAGTATTTTATTGAAGATTTTTGCATCTTTGTTCATCATGGATATTGGCCTGAAGTTTTCTTTTCGTTTTGAGTCTCTGCTGGGTTTTGGTATCAGGATGATGTTGGTCTCATAAAATGATTTGGGAAGAATTCCCTCTTTTTGTGTCGTTTGGAATAATTTCAGAAGGAATGGTACCAGCTCCTCTGTGTATGTCTGGTAGAATTCAGCTGTGAATCCATCTGGACCCGGGCTTTTTTTGGTTGGTAGGCTATTAATTGCTGCCTCAACTTCAGCCCTTGTTATTGGTCTATGAGAAGCAAGGAAAGATCTAAAGTAGACACCCTATCATCAAAATTGAAAGAGCTAGAGCAGCAAGATCAAGAAAAACCTCAATAGCTAGCAGAAGACAAGAAATAACTAAGATCAGAGCAGAACTGAAGGAGATAGAGACACAATAAATCCTTCAAAAAATTAATAAATCCAGGAGCTGGTGTTTTGAAAAGATCAAGAAAATAGACAGACCACTAGCCAGATTAATACAAAAGAAAAGAGAGAAGAATCAAATAGATGCAATAAAAAACGATAAAGGGGATATCACCGCAGATTCCACAGAAATACAAACTACCATCAGCGATTACTACAAACAACTCTATGCACATAAACCAGGAAACCTGGAAGAAATGGATAAATTCCTGGATACTTGCATCCTCCCAAGCCTAAACCAGGAAGAAGTCGAAACCCTGAATAGACCAGTAGACCACTGGTGGCTTTTTAACGCTCTTGCTAGAGAGAGCTTCCAGTGGTAGATGGGGGGACATGGGCCCGGGGGACATGGGCCAGGTGCATACAGGCAGTGGTAGATGAGAGGATGTACAGTTTTTCATAAGTGCAAAAATGATGGGAAAAGGTGAAAACCAACTCTGATGTTGTTTCATCCAGAACAGCAAACCAGACCCACATGGCCAGAAACTGTTGGTGGGAGCAAGCCTTAGCCCATGTCTGTTGGAATTGAAAGTATGATGATGACGAAAATGATGATGACATAAAGTAGTGGTGTCTCCAAGAACTTTAAGAATTGCAGAGAATGTGTACTTATGTTCTCTTACAGAGTTAAAAATGTGAGTCCCGCCATGGTGAAGGGGATACTTGGCCTGTGGACCTGCGTGGGTCTGAGTCCTGAGATTTGTGCAAAATTCACCAGAGTGCCTTTACTTTTCCCCAGTGTGTAGGGACCACAGCGTCCAGGTCCTTCTCCATTCCCCAAAGGATGTTGTTTCTTTGGCTATGAGCCATGCGTTTCTCATTTCTACTGAAGAGCTGCCAAGGGAGTTCTTATTCCGCATATTTCCATATTTCTAGCTCAGCCTCTATAATACGCTGAAATGTACACCCTGTGTTTTAGCAGTCAACAGTGCTGCTTCGTAAGCAATGTGTAGTATCAGGAACACTTCATACAATGGCCTATAAACACACCAGCCTCAAGGTAGGACTTGAGAAACACTGGGATGAAAGAAGAGTTAGCTTATTAGTAGCCTCACAAAAATCTGTACAAGAAAAATAGAACAAATTCTGGCTGTGTGGTGTAAACACTGCCTGATTCTTTGTCAAGATTTGGCAGTGAGGTGAGGATAGTCATTGGATGTATTGGAAATCTTGGGGTTCATGGACATTTGTCAGGAAGAATAGCAGCTTCCCTTGGGTGGGGCAGTCATTCGTAGTTAAAAGGATGAGATGCTCCCCAGGACGACCCGTGCCAGCCTGAGGATGTAATTCCGAGTGCACTTATATGAGGGACCGCAATCTGAAAATTTCCCTTTTGTCATAAACTCAAGTTATATCATACCAAGAGTGAGGACTCTCTTTTGTGCTGTTTTCCGGGAAGAGGGAGAAACAACAAGTGAGGGCGAATAAGTAATGTAAATTTCTTTATTAGAATTACTTGTGGAGAAAATAAAATTCCTCCACAGATCTGTTTCTGTTATCTGTTGCTGTGTAACAGAACACTACTGCACAATGTAGAGGCTTAAGTGGGTAATGTATTGTTATGCCACACCGTTCTGAGGGTCGACAGGGTCTTTCCTGGGGTCTCTTGTGTGGCTGCGGTAAGATGCTGGTGGGGGCTGCAGTCATCTGACGGTCAACTGGGCAGGACATTGAGATGGTGCACTGACATGGCTGGTTGGTGGTGCTGGTGGGGGCTGGGGAGTCCTGAAAACCCACGCAGGGCGTCTCCATATGACTTGACCTTTTCACAGCATGGTGGCTGAGTTCCAAAAAGGACTCTCAAGAGTGAGTGTGTTAATGGCAGAGAGTGGAATTTGGCCAGTTACAGGCTTCATTCAGAACCAGCACTCAAGTCCACTTTCTTTGCATTCTAGGGGTCAGAGCAATCACAGGGCCCACTCTGGCTCAGGAGAGTGGCAAAACAGACTCCAGCTCTTGTCAGGGAGTGTCGCGGACACTGTGTGGAAGGGTGTGTGAGATGGAAGGTATTGTTGCAGCCTTCCTTGGAAAATACAACCCCTCACAAGATTTTAAAATAGAGACTGCATATACAATCCCTTTGTCACCAGGAATGTATATATTTGTATTATTATAGGACGTGAACATTCTACCACTTTCAGGGTGATGAATTCATTCATTCATTCATTCATTCAAGCACTTCTTCCTATCTTAGCTTTTATCTAGCACATGCTGTGCAATGTATGATGCCAATCCATGGCAAGATGAGGGAGAACCATAGACGGAGATAGTAAGAAACACAGATAGTGGTTTAGACAGAGGAAGACAAACACACAGAGTGATATGTGTGGCAGACAGCTGCTCCACACATGGAGGGAGACCAACATGTAAACAGAGCAAGTGAGACTCTTCAGAGGAGAGACCGCAGGGGAAGCTAGCTGCATATTAGAGTTCTGAGGGACAGCATGGGGCAGACCATTCCAAGCTGTCCTCAGCTCTAGAGAAGACCATGTTAAAATAACCAAGGGTTTCTTTGGTCAGGGCAGTCCCTAAACCTGGACGTTTCTTCCTGTCTCTGGAAGACGTTGCTTTAAATTACGAGTAATTAGATCTGTAGAACAATACTGTTTTTAATGCTGGTATTAGCTTTTTTGCATTTATGTTTTTAATTAATGTGAACTCGGTTAATAGCATTCCAAAAACTAAAGGAAGATCACGTGCTGATTTTTCTTGACTCTGTGAATGTCACTAGAAAATACTTATTCTGAAGTATTTTTCCCAGGTGTATAAAAATATTCTACACACCAGCTCAAGCCGTCCTGCAAAAATCACTGCCATCGCTGTGGCTTGGGGCCGTTTGTAGGCTACATGAACTAATGCTGTCCAGATTTGTTGAAATATGAGTTTTTTTTCCTTTTGACACCTGCACTTTCAATGTTTAGTACTTTATTTGATATTAAAAATCTACTTTTGATCGTGAGATGCTTTCAACATCCTAGAAATGTTTCCTTCTTTTGTAAAAGTTATATGGGACACGTGCTAGGGAATTGTAGGGATAATGGTGTTTGTAAATAGAGCCCTGAAAATAAGTGAATGGTGAATTAGATATTCATTTTTCTTTGTTAAGTGTTAAGGGAGCCCTGGCGTTCTGGGCAGTTCCACGGGAAGTTGCCATCAAGACCCAGCTTGGCTATCCTTGCCCAGCCAAGTGGTCCCCTGACCTCGGGCCGCCTGCGTGCCCTGCCGTTTCAGCTCTGTGACAAACGAGTTTCCTTGGTTCTAAAATACAGGCTGTAGGCAGATGATGATGTTCTATTCTTTGGGCAGCTGGGATCAAACAAGAAAAACACAACGTTTCATATTTAATGACTAAATTATCCACGTATTGACTTAGATTGGGGTTAGCAAACTCTTTTCAGTAAATAATCAGATAGCAAATATTTCAGACTCTTCGGGTCTTACTGTCTCTGCTGCTGCAGGTGTTCAGCTCTGCCCCTCTGTAAAAGCAGGCAGAGGTCATAGGTAAACAATATGTCTTATTAAAACTTTGTTGTGGACATACAATTTTAGCATGCCTGAAAATCTTCTTTATTTGAGGTTGTTTTCAACAATTTTATCGTGTAAAAACTATTCTTGGCTCTTGGAACAGGTGGTGGGCTGCCTTTGGCCCATGGGCCGTAGGTTGCTGACTGCCTCCCAACATCTTGCAGGAATAGACACAGATTTTTACAGGATACTTGACTTATGGAACTTTTATGAATGCTTATTTTTTATTTTCTTCTTTAAAAAGTTCCTGAGGAAGTTTTTAAAACATTTTAGTTGTTAATACACCAAAGTAGACTTTTTGGGTACATAGTTCTTTGAATTTTAACACAAGAATGGATAGCTTTGTATAGCCACTGCTAAAATCAGGATGTGGAGCAATGACAACTTCCTTGTGGTACGCCTTTAGAGTTACTTTACCTGCACCCACAAACCTTGGCAAACACTGATCTTTTTTTCTCTTCCTATGGTAGTTTTGTATTTTCAAGAATATCAAGTAGTGGTATCACACATTATTTAACTTTCTGAGCTGGATGTGTTTATCCACTCGGCATAATGCCTTTGCTATTCATTCGCCCAAGTTGTTGCAGTTATCCATAATTTATTCCTTTCTATTGCTGAGCAGTATTTCACGGTATAGGTGTCCCACAGTTTGCTTGTCCATTCACCTGTTCAAGGACATTTGGGTTATTTCTAGTTTTTGCCAGTTACAAATGGAGCTGCTTTAATATGCATGTATACAACCAGGCATGGTGGCTCACACCTGTGATCCTGGTGACTTGAGAAGCCGTGGTGGGAGGATTGCCTGAGGCCAAGAGTTGAGACCAGTCTGGGCAACTTAGTGAGATTCTATTTCTAAAACATTTTGTAATAAATTCACTGGGTGTGGTGGCATGTGCCTGCAGTCCCAGCTTGTCAGGAGTTTGAGGCAGAAGGATCACTTGAGCTCAGTGGTTTCAGGCTGTAGGGAGCTATGGTGGTGTCACTGCATTCCAGCCTGGGTGATAGGGTGAGACTCTGTCTCTTAAAAGGAAAAATGTATATAGTCACATATAGGTTTTTGTGAGAGCGTGTGTTTTCATCTCTCTATGGTGAATAGCTAGGAATGGGATTACTGGTGACATAAGTGTAGGACTGACTTTATAAGAAACAGCCAAACTGTTTTCCAGAATGCATTCCCGACAGCAATGTGTGAGAGTGTCAGTTCATCATTTTTGTTCTTCTTTCATTCCTGGTGGTCCAAGTTCTCTTTCTGGTATTAATTCCCTTCTGCACGAGGCACTTCTTCAGCAGCTGCTCTGCTGCAAGTCTGCTGACAGTGGGTTCTGTTAGCTTTCCTTCATTTGAGAATGTCACCTTCATTCCTTAGTGGTGCTTTCACTGGGTATAGAATTCTGGGTTCCTAGTCTGTTTCTCTGAGCACTTTAAATATCCTGTGCTACATCCTTCGGGCTTTCATTGTTTTTAACGAGAAATCTCCAGACGTTAAAATAGTTTTACCTCTATAAATAACGTGTTTTTCTCTGATTGCGTTTAAGATTTTTTCCCCTTTGTCTTTAATTTTCACCAGTTTGATTATTCTGCGTTTGGATGTAGATTTATTTGGGCTTATCTTTTTGGGGATTCACCATATTTATTCTGTGGGTTTACATGCTTTTTTTTTGCCATATTTATAAAATTCTTAGTCATTTCTTCACTCTTTTTTTCTTCTTCTTCTGGGAATCTGGGGATATAAATGTTGGACCATTTCATTTTTTCCCACAGTTCTATGATGATCTGTTCATTTCTTTTCAATCTGTTTTTCTCTTTTGTTCACCTTCTATGATTTTTATTGACACTTCTCTGTCCTTATTGCCATTTGATCCCTTTCATTGAGGTTTTTCTTCCATTTACCGTATGTTTTCATTCTAAAAATTTCGATTTTCTCTTTTTTATATATATATATTTTTTAATTTTTTTCTGAGACATTTTATCTTTCTGTTTGTTTCCAAAGTGCTTCTTGGCTGTTTTTTATTATAGTTGTGTTGACTCCTTTGTCAGATAATCCCATCTGTGACATCTGGTTGCTAATGTCCATTGATTGAGATTTTCCTGGTTCTTTGTAGGCTGAGTAATGTTGGATTGCATCATGGAGATTTTGAATATTAGATTTCAGTGGTGAGACTCTGGGTGTTGTTCAACTGCTTTGGAGAATGTTGATACTGTTTTAAAGGCAGTGAGTCCGTTTGGGTTCAGGCTGCAAGTTCCAAGCAGCTTTCGGAAGTGTTTGTGGTCCCAATGCTGTTCTAGTTTCAAAGCCTCTGTAGTGCTACTTGGATCTGTCCTACACGTGTGTCGCACTGTGGTCAGACTGGGACCTGGGTGGTGTTTTGCTTTGCAGTTCTGTTCTCAACATCTGCTTAGGGTCAGATCTACACACGCACATAGCTCATGGGTGGTCTCAGGAACTTGTAAACAACTTTAAAGGGTCACTTTTCTGAGTTTTCCCTTCTCCATCATCTCCCTGGTATTTTCAAGTTCCCTAAAACACCCATTTCAGTCCTCTAGCCCCAAATCTTGGGTTTTAGTTACCTTGTTCTGCTGCATACTCACCTTGACTATATCCATGTCTCAGAAAAACAGTTGAGGACAGAGAGAGAAAAACAGCACTGGGTTTGACCACCTCTTGAGACCCCAGCTCCTCCAACTGCAGAGTTAAATTCTCTCTCAGGCTTTTAAGCTACTGCTGTTACTTGTTGCCACGCCCACCATCACTTCAATAGCATGGGGACTGGAGTGCAAGAGAATGGAGAAAAGAAAGAAAATGAAAAAAGAACCATGCTTTCTATGCTCTTTTAGTGCAGAAAGATACGCTTATCTTTACCCTGCTCAGGCAGAGCTAGAGGCCTTTTCTGGAAGCTCTCTTCTGTGCTGATGCCCTTGTATGAGTCTGGGACTATGTTAAGTTCAAACCTGGAGATGCTAAGGAGTCCCCAAAGAGGTGCTCTTTTATTGGTTCCAGGTTTTATAGCTCCATTCATGGGAGATGTGGGCAGAATATGCTGACTGTATCTTGTCCAGAACCGGAACCCTCAAGTTATTTTGGTCAGAATAATTTACAAATTTTATTTTCTATTTTGTTTTCAAGCACAATAGCACCAACCCTATTTTGAGTAGGATGTGCAGATTTCAGATTGTTTCAAGATTCTTTCCATGTTCTCCCCAAAATTAGACTATCAAATTGCTAGATTCCCTTGTCAGTTCCACCCATAGAACTTTTGGGGAAAATGGAAATATTCTGTATCTGCATATGGTAGCTGTTAGCCTTTGTGGCAATATTAAGCTCTTGAAATGTGGCTAGTGGGTTGGGCTAACAGAATTCAGAATCTTCTTTAGTTTTAATTAATTTAAGTTTTAGAGTTTTAGTAGTCCTGTATGTCTGGAGCCTCCCTTACTGTACAATGAAGCGAATTTATTCTGCTGTGGAGTGGATCATGAGGTCAAGAGATCGAGACCATCCTGGTCAACATGGTGAAACCCCGTCTCTACTAAAAATACAAAAAATTAGCTGGGCATGGTGGCACGTGCCTGTAATCCCAGCTACTCAGGACGCTGAGGCAGGAGAATTGCCTGAACCCAGGAGGCGGAGGTTGTGGTGAGCCGAGATTGCGCCATTGCACTCCAGCCTGGGTAACAAGAGCGAAACTCCGTCTCAAAAACAAAACAAAACAAAACAAAACAAAACAAAACATGCAGCTGGTACAAAATTAGCTGGGTGTGGTGGCGCTCGCCTGTAATCCCAGCTACATGGGTGGCTGAGGCAGGAGAATCACTAGAACCAGGGAGCCGAGATCGTGCCACTGAACTCCAGCCTGGGCGATAGAGTGAGATTCGGTCTCAAAAAACAAATAAACAAACAACAACAACAGAAACCATGCAGCCGGCAGGCTTGTATTTGGCCAGAGGAAAGAATATCACTATTTCTTTTTTGGCTGTTTCACTGTAAAGCATTTTCACTGTGATGCCACCATTGTACCACACACCTGGCTGGAGTATTTTGATTTAGGAAATTCAGAAAGTGTTATTTATTCAATATGTGTAGCTAAATGTGCATAACATCCCATGTTAGAGGCATATATCTTCTGGAGCAATTTAAAGAAAATATCTTTTGTGCTGTATTTCTTGAAGGTGAGGCCCTGTTGAACATCACTGGTAATGCTGACTGAGCTCTTCCCTTCTTTCAGAAGTCGTCTTAGGCAGGTTGATGTGGCCCCCAAAGAAGCCACCTAGTTTTCACTTCACGTCCTCACCCTCCATGCCTCCAACCAAAAATCAAAGTAGGACTCAGTCCATAATCTGGTAGTATTTCATTTAAAATAAATAGCCTTGGGCCCATATTTTGAAAATGAAGTATTGTCATGGCCCTTTTTAAAGGAATGACAAAGGAATAATCTGCAAAAAGATACCTCTTCCTTGCTTAGAATAAGATATTTACCTAATAGCCTTTGATTACTTGGTGTGCTTTTAAAAATGAAAGGACTTGTCTCCCTTCCCTTTGTTGACTCCCCCAAAGCCAGTGTTTTGGTATTCTCATTTCTATAGAGGAGGAAAACTAATGTATTAAAGTCATGTTATTTTTCAGATACGTTAAAGAAAGCCAGAACGTGGCTTCACAGTTGGTCATTTGATTCCTTGAGTCTCTCTAATCTGGACACTGTTTTCTTAAGCAGAGTCGCAGAGTAGGGGAGGCGTCACTATACCTGAGTGAAGAGCGCTGGTTGGAAGTGTGTAACCTGCCGGCTGATGGGCTTAAGAGCAGCAAGTGCCTTCATGTGGTTTCTTTCTTTGTTGTCCTGTGAAAGAACTTGTGGAGCTCTTTTAAGCTCTTTATTGCTGTGTGGAATTACTATATTTGAAAACTATACTAAAAAAAAAAGAAAACTTTTAGCCTTAGGTTTCACATTGAGGATTTTGTAGATTACAGAGAACTCTATTGAAGACTTTGCTGTTGAGGTGAGCATTTTGCAAAGCACAAAATGTCGTGGCTAAGGGGACTGCTGTGGCCATTTAAACTTCCCATAGGAAGATGGCCATCCGCTAAAGTGATGTGACAGCATTTTATCTTCTGATCGTCCCCCTTTTCCTTCAGAGCAGACAAAAGGAAGATATAAAGGAGTGTGCGACATCAGCTTATATAAAACATATGTTACAGTTGGACTGACCAAGATGTAATTTATCTATTGCTTTTTTCTGTGCTCAATTATGGTGAAAGTGACTTATCTTTTAATAAGTTATTGTCTAAAATGAGCACATCCTGAAAATATCCTGGCCCCCCTGGTCCCTTCTGGCATGCCAACATGGATGTACGAAGCAGTAGATTCTTGAGACTCGTGCGTGGAAGGAGAGAGTGGGCGCGAGTGACCGCTCTGGCAAGGCTGCCGACTGTCTTGATTTGTGTTGCAGGCCTGGCCAGGAGCCTTCCACATGCTTTGATCTATGGCGCATCTCTGCAAATTTTGGCAAGAAAATCCTAATGTGTCCAAGTCATGATTAGGATTGTGTAGCAGGACTGGACTGTTCATTCCTTCTCCACGTGAGTTGACAGTGCTGCTAATCCCCACCCTTCTGTCCGTGGCTCGTATTCCTGGCCTCCTGAAGGACAGATGGACTTGGGGCTCAGAGTGGGCTTGTGGACTTGCGGCGGGACTTAGGATTCTCTTCATTGCAAGAACCAGGCCTTGTTCTGACCAGAATCACTGAGGGGTGGATGGGAACAGGAGGATCTTTCTCCCTGGGCAGTGTCTGGTAATTCACATGATCTAACAGGAGTCCTGGGGCCTTTCCTGTTGAATTTGAATTCAGGGAACACAGAGGTATGCAGTGGAAAAGGAAATTGGTCTGCACATGAGGTTAAGGATGGGACCCTTGCACGTTTCAGGGGTCCAGGAGTTTACCTCCCAAACTGAGCCCATCTGCATCTTTTCCTGAACCCACCTTATTTTCCTCCTTTTCTGCTTCTGCTTCCTTGCGTTTGTTTCTAGTTTTTATGTTGCCAGAACCTGTTCCCTTTCCCTTCCCATTTCCAGCATCTCCAAATTTGTCCCTTTTATATTTACGCTTTGAGATATAACTCATGGACCATGCAGTTCACCACTTAAACTGTACAACTCAGCGGTTTTTAGTATATTCACAGAATTTCACAACAATCACCACAATCAATTTTAGAACATTATAATCACCTGAAAAAAAATCCATACCCATCAGTCACAGCCCCCTTGTTCCCATCTCTCCCCAGGCCCAACCATTTGCAAATCTCCTTTCCATCTCTATGGGTTTGCCTATTCTGGACGTTTCATGTAAATGGAGTCATACAATATGTGGTCTTCTGTATCTAGCTTCTTTCACAGAGCATAAGGCTTTCAAGCCTCATCCATGCTGTAGTCTGTTTTTAATGGCTAAATCATCTTTCGCTGTATAGATAAACCGCATATCTTTTTTTTTTCTTTTCTTTTGCTTTAAGTTCTGAGATAAATTACCACATTTCTTTATCCTTTTTTAATGGTTAAATTAGATTCCACTGTATGGATATACCACACTTTATTTATCAGTATGTAGACAGTTGGGTTGTTTTTACTTTTTGGCTATTGTGAATGATGCTCCTGTGAATGCTCCTATATAGATTTTTTACGTTTCATTTCTCTCGGTTGTGTACGTACAAGTGGAATATGCAGGGTCCTCTGGTAACTCTCTGTTTAACCTTGCAAAGAACTGCCAGAATGTTTGCCCCAGGGCTGTACCATTTTACATTCCCACCAGCAGCGTGTAAGGTTGCACTTTCATTGTGTATCTTTTTTATAATAAGCGTACTAGTAGGTGTGAAGTGGTATCTCATTGTGGTTTTGATTAGCATTTCACGAATGGCTAATGATGCTGAACACATTTTCACGTACTTATTTGCCATTTATGTGTTTTCTTTGGTGAAATGACTATCCAGGTTCATATTTTGACTGCATTGTCTTTTTTACTATTTAGTTGTGTTTGGATTAGTGAGCTTGGGCTGCCATAACAAAATACCCTAGAGTGGGTGACTTAAACAGCAGAAATGTATTTCTCACAGTTCTAGATGCTGGGAATCCAAGATCAAGGTGCTGGCAGATTTGAGGGCTCCCTTCTTGCTGTGACCTCACATGGGGAAGGCGAGCAAGCTCTGGTTTCTCTTTCTCTTCTTTTTTTTTTTTTTTTTTTTTTTTTTTCTTTCTCTTTTTTTTTTTTTTTTTTTTTTTTTTTTTTTTTTTTTTTTTTTTTTTTTTTTTTTTTTTTTTTGAGACAGGGCTTCACTCTGTTGCCTAGGTTGGAATGCAGTTGTGTGATCGTGGCTCACTGCATCCTTGAACTCCTAGGCTCAAGCAATTCTTCCGCCTCAACCTCCTGAGTAGCTGGGTCTACTGGCATGTGCCACCATGCCCAGCTAATTTTTACATTTTTCTTACGTAGAGATGGGGGTCTGGTTATGTTGACAAGGCTGGTTCTGAACTCCTGGCCTCAAGTGGTCTTCCCACCTTGGTCCCCCAAAGTGCTAGGATGGCAGGCATGAGCCACCACTCCTGGCCTCTTCTTCTTCTCATAAGGGCACTAATCCCATCATGGGGGCCCCACGCTTATGACCTCATCGGAAACCTAATGACTTCCACAAAACCCCATCTCCAAATGCCATCACGTTGGGCATTAGGGCTAAGAATTTTGGGGGTGGGGTGGGGAATACATTCAGTCCATCAAAGTGTTCTCTATATAATCTAGATACAAATCCCTTAACAAATACATAATTTGAAAGTATTTTCTCCCATTTCATGAGTGTCTTTTTACCTTTCTGATGTTATATGTTGAGGCACAAAAGTTTTTAATATTGATGAAATCTAATTTATGTATTTTATTGTTGCTTTGTCTTTTGGTATTATTTCTTAGAAACCATTGTCTAACTCAGGTTATGGAAATGTACGCTGTATTCTTTTAACAGTTTTATAATTTTAGCACTTAGATGGTCTGTGATCTATCTTGAGTTAATTTTTGTACACTTAGTGAGGAGAGGTTCCGACTTCATTCTTTTGTGTGCAGATGTTCATTTATTCCAGTACCAATTGTTGACGAGAGGATTCTTTTTCTCTTTTGCATTGTTTTGGCAACTTTGTCAAATATCAGCTGGCCAAATATGTGAGGCTTTATTTCTGGACCTCTACTCCATTGATCTGTAGATCTGTATGTTACTTTTATGTTAGTACCACACTATTTCAGTTACTGAGAAGTTCGAGTCCTCCAACTTAGTTTCTTTCATTTTTTTTCCAACATTGTTTTGGCTATTCTGGGTTTCTTACATTTCCATATGAATTAAAAGCAGCAGATCAGTCTCTGCAAAACAAAGCAAAATAAAATAAAACCTCAAAAAATAGGTGAGGATTTTTGTAGGGATTGTCTTGAATCTATAGAAAAATTTGAAGAGTACTGTTTCCATCTTTAACAGTGTTAAGTATTCTGATCCATAAACATAGGATGTTCTTCCATTTATTCAGATCTTTAAAAAATTTCTTTCAACAATGTTTGTAGTTTTCAGAGTGTAACTCTTGTACTTTTTCGGGAAGATTAAATTTCTTCCTTAGTAATATATTATTTTTTAATGCTATTGTAAATGGAGTTATCTTGGTTTCATTTTCACATTGTTTATTGCTGGCATATAGAAATACAATTGATTGTTTATTTTGATATTGATTGTTTATTTTTATTTATTTATTTAATTTATTTAATTTATTTATTTATTTATTTTTATTTTTATTATTATTGTATATTTATTTTGTATATATATGTGATGGTTAATTTTGCGTGTCAGCTAGACTAGGGAATACCTAGAGAATGCAGAGCATTAGCTTTGAGTGTGTCTGTGTCTGTAAGGGGGTTTCCACAGGAGACTGGGGTGGGAGTTGGTGGACTGAGTAGGGAAGATCTACCCTCAATGTGAGTGGCACTGTCCCAGGGGCCTGAATAGAACAAAAAGGAGAGAAAAGGATTTCTTTTCTCTCTTCTGGAGCTGAGACACCCTCCTCTTGCCTTCACACATTAGCACTCCAGGCCTTCCAGCCTTTGGACCCCAGGAGTTACACGTGGCTTCCGTGGTTCTCAGGTCTTCGGCCTTGGACTGAGCTGTGCCCTGGCCTCCCGGAGTCTCCAGCCTGCAGACTGCCCACTGCCTGTCATGGGACTTCTCAGCTTCCATGATCGCTGTGAGGTAGTTCCCCACGTGAATCCCCTCTCATGCATTTCTGTATGTACATCCCACTGTCTCCGCCTGCCTGGAGACCTCTGACTAGTACATTTGTCTGTTGATAGGAGCTTGCTCACAGACGGACTATTTTCCCTCTCCAGCCACCGCTTCTTCCCAACTCCCCTGTTTCTCATGAGATCCCCCCTTCTTCCAGGGAGCCTTGGGGTGCTTCAGTTTCTTTCACAACAGGGAGTCACCAAGCGCTACTGAGGGCTCCCCTGCTAAGGACGCCTGTTGTCTCCCGGCCTGCTCCCGAGGGAACCCCACAGCCTCCCTCGCACCCTTCCCTCTCCAGGGGGTGGAGGTCTAACCTGATCAGCACCTGACCGGAAGGGCCTGGATCCGAGCCTTTCCTGAGAGGGCTCCTGTTTCTCCCCCTTGCCTTCCTCGGACCATCCCAGTGGAATCTCCACTCGCCTCCCAGAGAAAGGCCCCTACCCTATGCCTGTTTTCAGGACGCGCTCCCTTACTCATCTGGAGCAGCGGCCAGGCCTGCAGGACTGTGCACACCCGCGCATCCCCAGAGTGGGCTGCATGTACTTGCTGTGGCTGAAACATGTCTTTTTTTTTTTTTTTTTGAGACGAACTCTCACTCTGTGGCTCAGGATGGAGTGCAGTGGTGTAATCTCAGCTCACTGCAACCTCCGCCTCCCGGGTTCAAGTGATTCTCCTGCCTCAGCCTCCCAAGTAGCTGGGATTACAGGTGTGTACCACCATACCTGGCTAATTTTTTTGTATTTTTAGTAGAGATGGGATTTTGCCATGTTGTCCAGGCTGATCCCTAATTCCTGACCTCAGGGTGATGTGCCTGCCTCGGCTTCCTAAAGTTCTGGGATTACAGGTGTGAGCCACCACGCCCAGCCTGAAACATGTGTTTTTACCCAAAAGAGACTGTTGTTCCCAGGAACCTCAGTCTGGAACACTCCAAGAAATATCTTTGCCTTCTTTAGATCTTTTTCAGGCTTCAAGAGAATTACTCTCAGATGCTCCTTCTTGGCAGGGCTCAATTCCCCCCTTGCCTCAGGCCTTTACCTTGCCCGGAATCTCTTCATGGTCACCAAACTTACGGACTGATCAGGCTGGGCCTTGTACTTGGCTGGACCCACACTGCCCGGCTCCTGAGTCGCTTGCACTTGGGCCTTCCCAGCATCTGTTCTTCATCCCTCCTTGGCAGCGATCCTGTTCGCCTGGTGTCCCGGGTGATGCCTGGCACTGTGTGTGTTCAGTAGAGCCTGATGCCTGGCTCTGATTCCTCTTCTGCCCCCGATAGCTGCAGGATCTTGGGCAAGCTCCTTAACCTTTCTGTAAACCTCATTGCTGAGCTGGAGTTTCTGACACTGTGCTCAAGGGTCCCTGTGGAGATTACATGACATGGTTCTCGTCAGGACTTAGGACTCCCTGTGGCATGCAGAGGCCCTGAGGGATGGCTATGTGCTCTTGTATTCTTATTATGACTGCCTACGAGCTGTGGTGCACACACAAAATGTCTCCTTAAGTGAAGTGAGAATATTGTGATCTTGTTTTTCCTTTTTTTGAGATGGAGTCTCGCTCTTGTTGCTCAGGCTGGAGTGCAATGGCGCGATCTCGGCTTACTGCAAACTCCGCTTCCCAGGTTCAAGCGATTCTCCTGCCTCAGCCTCCCGAGTACCTGGCATTATAGGCATATGGCTCCACGCCCAGCTAATTTTATATTTTTAGTAGAGACGGGGTTTCTCCATGTTGGTCAGGCAGGTCTTGAACTCCCAACCTCATAATCCGCCCCCCTTGGCCTCTGAAAGTGTTGGGATTACAGGTGTGAGCCACCACACTCGGCCAATCTTGTTTTTCTAAACACTTTGCCTCGGCATTAATGAGCCATCCTAGCAGTTCTCAAACTGTAGTCCAGAAGGCTTGTTAAGTACCCATTGCCTGGCTTCGCCCACGGATCTAAGTGGGTCTGAGATTCTGCCTTTCTAAGGACTTCCCTGGGGCTGCTGCTGCTGTTCCTCATTGGACACTTTGAGAAACACTGCTCTGTGGGGTGTGTGCTCTGTGCACGCCTGTGTGAATGTATGCCCGTGTGAATGTGTGTGCATTTGTGTGCCTGTGCATTCGTGTGTGTGCATGTGTGCATGCAGGTGCCTGCATGTGTGTGCCTATGCTCAGATGCGTATGCCCATGTGTGTGCATGCGTGTGTGCTTGTGTGCCTGTACCTTCTTATGGTCCAGGTGAGCCTCCGGCAGTCACCACCCCTCCCCCAGTCTGGCCTTGGTGTGGGGCACAGGAGCCCAGATTGGAGGCTGTAGGATCTCAGGGGCCTGCTCTTGGGCGCAGCCTGGTGAACCGTGGTCTTTGATCCCCAGGTGCTTCCGTGGAGCAGTCCATGGCCAGCCTTTGTTTCTTCTTCCCGCAGCAGGATTAGGACCGGATTCCGGGTGGGAAGCAGCCTTGGTTTTTATTTGCTGGGCTTGGCGGCCTAAATCCGGAGGACCTGTGGTCGTAGTTTCCACCCTCGCCCTCCCTTCTCCAAGTTAACCCCTTTATTTTCTCCTGTTCATTTCAGCAGGATTTATGCTTGATTAAGTTACTCTCTTTTATCATAATTAAAGAAAAATGTGGTGGGAGAGCACTAAAAACTCCTTTCAATGAAAACCAGATTGTGGAACCTGCAGGGAAACAAGGGCGGCCCTGTGGCTCCAGGCCCCTCCCTGGGAGCTTGATCGCTGGGAGCCGAGGGGAGGGGGCGGGGGAGGGGATTTAAGCTCCTCAGGGAGGAAGTTGCCTGCCCCTGCCCGCCGAGAAGACCGGGGCCTGCTGCCGGGCTTGCCACCCCCTCGTCCAGGGTCCTGCCCAGCAGCCTGTGCGGAACATCTCCCGATGCAGTCAGGCACTGCTCTGCACACACGCCCTGGATTTATAAAGGCCTTTTTCTCATGGTGCCTGCGAGTCTCCTGCTGCAGAACACGACCTGCTGGAATGTTTTTAAAAAGTGTGTTTTTAGTTGACTCAGTTCCTCATGCTGGTCGCAGTTGCTCATAAAGGCAAGGCTGTGTAAAAATCCCAGCACAGCCCTGGCAGTCACAAAGCCCTTGCGCCACGCTGGGACCTGGAGTGGCGGGGCAGCGAGGTCCCACCGCCTGCCCACTGAGGTCAAGCCTGGCTGCGGATGGTTCCTGTGCAAAAGAAAAGGCTGCCTTAATGTTGCTTGGGAAATTGTTTCTGTAATGTGGGTGGGGTTCTAAAAATGGTTAGGCCTGCATAGTTGGATAGGAGGGGAGGAGGAAAGGACTGTAGGAGGGGAGGTCTCCCCGATGATCACCAGTGAAACGAGATGAGAGGTTCAGGACCCATGGGCTAGTCCCCTCACTGCCACACTGCACATGAGTGTGCATTGGCCCTGGGTGAAAGGGTTGTTTCAGGGGATGGGAGTGAACACGGGTCCTGGAGCCTCAAGGGTGGGGGCCCTGCCACTTACCAGTAGGGTGATCTCAAGTGAGTGCCTTAGTAGAGAATGGTGGAATTTGTTCCTCGTCCTCTGTGGCTGGTTAGAATAATACCCCCCACCTGGGACTGCTGTGGGGACTGTATGGGCCTGCGCAGTGAAGCACCCAGCGTAGCAGGCAACCGGCGCAGGTTGGGCATTGCCCTTTTAATGGGACATCTGTTTAGGAGGTAGAGCCTCGGACAAGGACATCCTATGTGTCAGCTCAGTCTGCCGTAAGTAAGTATCCACCCCAGACTGGGCTTAAACAGCATTCATTCTCTCACAGTCCTGGAGGCTGGAAGTGTGAGATCAGGGTGCCAGCAGGGCTGGTTTCTCCTGAGGCCTCACTCCTTGGCTTGCAGTTGGCTGTCCTCTCCCTGGGTCCTCACGTGGTCATCCCTCTGTGTGTGTCTGTGTCTTCATCTCTTCTCCTTATAGCACCAGTCAGGGTGGGGAAGGGCCCACCCATATGACCTTGTTTTACCTTAATCTCCTCCTTGAAAGTCTATGTCCAAATGCATTCTGAAATACTAAGAGTTAGGGCTTCATCAACCTGTGAATTTTGGGGGGACACAATTTAGCCGAGACATGCGATTTAGCTTACAAGATTTTAAGCGTATTAAGGTCTCGCTTTGTTGCCCAGGCTGGAGTGCAGTGGTGCAACCATAGCTCACTGCAGCCTCCACCTGCTGGGCTGCGTGATCCTCCCGCCTTGGGCTCCCAAATAGCTGGGACTACAGGCACACACTACCATGCCTGGTTAATTTTATTTTGTTCATAGATACCTGTCTTGCTGTGTTGCCCAGACTGGTCTCAAACTCCCGGCCTCAAGCGATCTGCCCACCTCAGCCTCCTAAGTTGCTGGGATTACAGGCTTGAGACACTGCACCCAACTTATTTATGGTATACAAGGACAATTTGTGTTTTTTAAAAATTCTCTTTACTTTTTGTTGGGAGGTCCTCTTCCTAGCATTCCAAGATTTTGTGGGTTACCTCTGGAACCTGTTTATTTCTGCGTCTTTGGCTCACTGGGGGCTCCTGGAGCCCACAGCCCCGGGATCATTCTGGCTGGCAAGAGTATCAGACTTGTTTGCAGCAGCCTCTCTGGGGGGTGCTGGCCCCTCCTTTCTGAGGTAGCATCCCAGAGCTGCGTAGTTAGGCCGGTCCTCTGCTTCCAGATGTTTCTCTCCCGCACCACCCCAACTCCCCTCATCCGTGCTACCATTTCATGACATCTATAAACCAGCAGCCAGAGGAGGAAGCCTGTTAACACTGCTGCCCCGCTGGAGAGAAGTGTCCATCCAGCAAAGGCAGGCCAGTTGCCCCTGGGTGTCTCTTCCTTCTCTAAGATGCTTACCCTGCCACTGGGGGCAGGAAACGGGGGGTGGAGGTCACCGCTCCCTGGAAAGGTGGCTGTGGGAGATGAACCTTCACCCCTTCCTTCTCAGCCTGGGATCAGGACTTTCAGCCTGCATGACCTCCTGACCTTCCCTGAGGCCAGGCTGCCATGTGGGGAGGGCCATGCCATGATCTCTCTGGGCTGAGCCGTTTCAGGAGCACTTCTCATGCACCCTGAGACACACCTGTGGCAGGAAAGTTGCAGGGCCTGGGCTTTCTGGGCACGTGCCACTCTCTTGCAAGGAGTGTCAGGATGGGTGGACTCTAGGACCAACTATTTGCAATCCAGCAGGAGCTTCCTTCAGCCTGCCAGCCTTGAGTCTAATGTGAACGTGGGTCCTGTGGATGAGGGGAGGCGCTTGTTGGGATGGGGTGTGGGGTGATAATTTGACTTAAAGTTAAGATATTTTTAAGAGTAATTAAGTTACATTTTATATTCACAAGGCCTACGGGACAATTCCATTCTCCAGAAAATGTTGTTTGAAGCATTTTAATATCAGTTATAATATAACCTGTTGATGTATGTTTTCATTTACCTCTACTAAACTATTGGAGGCATATCGTGCAGTTACAAATTATTCTAATTGATGGATTAAAGTAGTTTTTAAAATAAAAGCCTTTGCAAATTCCCTGCTGGCTCTTCCAAGCCAAATGGCCGGTGGCAATGCTACTTACACAGTAAACACTCTACAATTCAAACCTTACCTCTAACGAGAGGCAAAGCAGTGAGGTCTTATTCTAAAAGGGCACGTGTAAGTGGTTTTGCTTGATCCAGCGTTTAGGTCTGAGACCTCCAGCTTACCAACCGCCTCCACTTTGCAGCCTTCTCAGAGGCAGCGGAGGCCCCAGGGCCCTGAGAGTCTGGTCTTGTACTCCTGTCACATGACCTCGGCTCCTTAAAAGAGGGCACTTGCCCTTAATTTCTTCATCTACAAAAACTGGGCCAGCAATAGGAAGGCTCATCTCCTTCACCGAGGGATGCAGGGTAAAGTGAAATACTGCCTCATTACGTTGCAGTGAGAACGCTGCAAATGGAGCGCTGTCTTTGAACAGAAGGTCAGCAGCAGCAAAGTGTGTCCGTGACAAGGAAAGACCGTGCCAGTCAAGCCTTGGTCGTTATGTAGTGGAGAGTGTTGCCATCGGTCCCTGCCCTACGCCTCACCACCTCCTTCAGGCTGCTGACTCCAAGCCCTTGTGACCTGGTTCCAGGCCTTTTCTGGTCAGGCAGGGTACTTGGCCTTCAGGGTACTTGGCCCTCAGGCAAGGTACGTTGGGGTGCTGGGAGCCAGTGCATCCCCCTGCTATCAGCAGTCATTGGGTAGTGAATGCTATTGGTATGAAATGTCATTGGTAGTGAAATTAGCCATCATCGGGTAGTGAATGCTCCAGCTGTCTTGCCCACGGGGTGGGCAGCTCTGAGATGTAGGGCCTGTGTGGCCTCTCACGGGGCCCTAGTGTTTTGCGTGGTGTTGCCCACAGCAGGAACCTCCTCATGCTCTCCCTCTGTGGGCCTCTTCCCCTTCCCCTCTCCTTCCTGCTCTACTTCCAGGGCCTCCTGGCTTCATCTCCCAAATGCACTCTGGATTGGCTTCTTGGGGAGCCCAACCTGTGATGGAAATATTGCAGATATTGGCCCAGGAAGACTTTGTTCCTCAGCGTGTCACACACTCCCACTCTGCTCACAGCTTGCTGCTTCCTCTTATCTTCCATGTTCTCTGCCGTTTCCCACAGTTGGTGCTGCCCACAGCCCCATCAGGTCAAGTCGAATATTCATGCATGAAATTTGAACAACTTGGCTCTTCATGCGTTACTGTCGCGGCCATCAGCCCGGGCACTGTAGATGGTCAGAGCGGGATGTTGAGTGGAACGTGTCCTGTTGTCTTGAATTAGCAGCCAGTACCCAGAGCCGAGGACCAAGGGGGTGAGGTAGCCCTTGGTACTAAGGAGCGCTGCCTGTCGTTCGTTATAGGAGTGGGTATCACTCCTCGGGGCTCCAGAGCGGGTCCTGCACCCACCTGAGTCCCCTGTGTTGATCAGGGTGTGGTGGAGGGCTGGAAGCTGGAGAGCCCCTGTCCTCCCACCCTGACTTGTCACTGTACTGTGTCTGCAGAGCCTCACCTTCTGGAACCTTCTGCTTCACTCTGCCCCGGTGCCACCTCTTTGACCCCAGTCCTCTGGTACCACCTCCCCTTCTTCCACCTCACCTTACCTGTTCACAGCACGGTCACCTTTCCTGGTAACTGTGGCTGGGTCTTTAAATATGCCTGGGCTCTGGCCATTGAGTCCTGGTGCCCTCTGATCAGGCCCGCCCTGGAGGAGCCCTGCTGCTTTGGTCACTGGCCTCGGGCCTGGCTGTCCCACAAGCAAAAGGCCCAACCCCAGGCATAGACCAGACCCCTCATGCTCCAGTCCCCGGTCCCCAGCCAGTCTCCCACAGTCTGGCCACCTCCCCGCTTTGCTCTGGGGCTGGTCCTCCCAGCCATGGTGGTTATTTTTGTCCTAATTCCCCCTAGCCTTTCTGGAGTGTGCTCACGGAGCATGCGCTGAAGACGGAGCAAGAAACGCGGCGAGCGCACGAGGGGCAGCTGTGTCCAGTGCTGCGCTGTGTCCCCTGGCAGAGGCCTGTGCCAGTAGGAAAGTCAGAAATCTCCCTTTGCTGTCTTCAGAGGAGAAAGAAGTCTTCAGGAGGGAAATCTCCCAAGTTCTTGGTCCATTTTCCTATAGGCATCCTTGCCCTCTTCTTTCCTATTAGGATAGGAATGATTTCTTTAACTTTTTGAAGGACAGTTCCTTGGCCTATTTCATGGACCCTGTTTCTTTTCTTTCATTTATTTGTAACTATGCCCTTTCAACTGAATCCAGATGGGTTCAAGTTTCCTGCATGTGAAGAACAGATAAAATGTTGCCCCCCGCACCTCTTTCAGAAGGTCCTGCTGCGTTACATTTTGAATGCAGTTCCCTCCACCATCTGGGAGGGAGTCATTGTTTGCAGCAGTTGTAGTCACTGGTAATGAGAGATGAAGCTGGCCTTGAGGACACTAGGAGGTTGCAGAGCCACCTAAGAAATTTGATGCAGAATTTCTCCAAGGGGGGAAGTTAAATGAAGCAAATGACAGGTATACATTTTGTAAAATGACGAAACTGTCATTAGTTGTGGTTGGTTCTATCGTCTCTTTTTAGAAAATGTAAGGGACTCAGCTGAAAATGTTAGCACCATTTCAGAGACGTAGCGGGTTGGCTGGAGGATTCAGGACCAACCTAGAAATATCAGTGGCATTTCTTTTTTTTTTTTTTTTGAGACAGAGTTTCGCTCTTGTTACCCAGGCTGGAGTGCAATGGCACCATCTCGGCTCACCGCAACCTCCGCCTCCTGGGTTCAAGCAATTCTCCTGCCTCAGCCACCCGAGTAGCTGGGACTACAGGCGTGCGCCACCATGCCCAGCTAATTTTTGTATTTTTAGTAGAGACGGGGTTTCACCATGTTGACCAGGATGGTCTTGATCTCTTGACCTCGTGATCCACCCGCCTCGGCCTCCCAAAGTGCTGGGATTACAGGCGTGAGCCACCGCGCCCGGCCATCAGTGGCATTTCTATATACCTGTAACCATAAAAAAAAAGTAATAGAACAAAAATCCAATAGCAGGAAAGCTAGTCCAGATACCCAGGAATAACCTTAGTGAGAAATGGGCAACACTCCTGAGACTAAGCTAAAAACTTTGAAAGAAGATTAGGTTAACTGGAGAAGAAAACCCTATTGTTAATGGGAAATTAATATAATGATACCCGTTCTACCGAAATTAAAATACAAATTTAATAAAGTTCCAACTGGCACCCAGTTAAGTATGTTAAGTACGTTATTTTAAATAAATGTTATTTTACAGAATTTGGCTTGCTGTTTCTAAAGTCCGTGTAGAACTGAAAATGAGCAAAAAGAACCAAGACAGTTTTGAAAAGTGAAATTATCACGAGAACCTGCTGTAACCCAGTGTCAAAATGTGTTGTGATAATTAAATAGTCAAATAGATCAAAAGACTAGCATAGATAATCGACACACAGACCTATGGAATATATGGAATTTATTAAGTGATAAATGCACTCACTTTTCCAATGAATAGGGAAATAATGAAGTTTTAAATAAATGGTGTTAGAACAATTGAGTGTGCCTTTGGGAGAAGGTCATATTAGACATCTGTTTTATACCAGTCACCCCCAAAAAGATAGATGAGAATTTGTTAATGACACTGAGATAGGAAAAGCATTCTTAGTAAGTCAACAAGAACTGTAATAGAAACAACTGATAAATCTTAATAGAAGCCCTATTGAAGGGGCAAAGGAAAATGTTTAAAGAGATTTTCAAAAAAGAATATACAAGTAGTAAAATTAGAGAAGAGACTCATCTTTGCGAGAATTTCCTCTGGCTGCTGTAACAAATAGACACTTAGTTCCTTAAAACAAGACAAATGTATCCCCTTACGGTTCTGGAGGCCAGAAGTCTAGACTGGGTGAGTGTGGCCACATTCCGGTGTAGGCTCTTTCTGCGCAGGCTCTTCCGCTTCCTGGCCTCCTTCTCTGGCTCCCTGTACTCCCCTGTAGGCTCTTCCAGAGGCACCAGGGTTCATGGCCCCTGGTTCATTTTCAGAGCCAGCAACATGGCATCTTTCTGTCTCCCTCCCTTTGCTTCAGCGTCACAGTCTTTTCTTGTGGTCCTGCCTTCCTTTTATAAGGACGCTTGCAGGTACATTGGGCCCACCTGGTGGTCCAGGGTCACATCTTCATCTCGGGATTCTTAATCACACCCACAAAGTCCCCTTAGCCATGCAAGGCCACATAGTGACAGGTTCTGGGGATTAGGATGTGGCCATCTTGGGTGGATCCTTATTCTGTCTCCTCCATACTATTAGGGAACATAAAATAACATAAGTTATGATTTTTAACTATCACATTAGCAGGGTTTAAGATGAGGGTATGGGGAAATGGGCATTTTGATAAACTGTGGAGTATAGATTACCACATCCGCTTAGGAGGACACATCAGCTCTCCTTAAAATCAATGATAGGTATACCCATGAATCTGGTAATTCTGTGTCTTGGGATTTGCCTTCCAGAAACACTGAGTGAACTCTCGGCACAGAGAAGTAGGTATGATGATATTCATGGCGATGCTGTTTGTGGAAGAAAAAGAAACATTATAACTGTTTATTGTTTTGGAAATGACCAGAAAACCAACCCAAAAATATGGAATATTAGTACTAGGGAATATTACACAGCAATGAAAAAATGAGAAGGCTCAAACCTCAAAGATCTCCAAGTTACGGCTCAATGTCGTCATTTGCAAAATAGCATGCAGAGAGTGATGCTATTTAGGGCAAACAGCATGTTCAAAACACCATATTCCCACAGGCAGAGGAAGATGTGAAAGCATAAATGACACAGCACTGACTGGTTATATCCAGGGAGGTTGAGGTAATGTCCAAGGGACTTCAGCTTTTAGGGGTGTGACTCAGAGAGGGGTGTATTCATGTATTACTTGCATAGTATAAAAAAATTTGAAATGTAAGGGCAACGTATAATGAAACAAAAGGTCAGATATTCTGTAGTGATCTCCAGAAATGCACATTCTTTAAGAAATCAAACTTGATTCTAGGGCTACGGATTACATATGAACACAGCCGTGTGGGGGCCAGGGTTCTTTTTAGCTGGCTTCCTAGGAAGTATTAGTTTTAACAGGAAAGTTGAGGAGAAGAGGGGAGCTTGGAGGCACGTCTTTGAAAATCAAGAGATTGTGTTTTCACCAGTCAAGATGTTTTCCATGTGGCAGTTTATTTCTACCTCCAGGGCCCCTTTATTTGATCTCTTGTTCTCTTTCCTCACCTCTGGATTGATTTTCCATGTTGAAATCAAGAAAAGCCTGGGAATCTCGTCTGACCATAGTTGGGATGTAAAGAGGAGTTTGTGGGAACATTTCCTGTGATTCTCCTGAAATTACAAAACCACACAAACAAGAGTTTGATCCCATAGTAAGGTTGGTCAAGGTAATCTCAAGCAAGCAAGCCCTAGAGTCACTTCCAAAATGTGGGCTCCTGCTAGACATGCCTGCGAGACGTTTGTTCGGATGGGCTGATATAGGGAGGTCGCTGTGGAACTGCACTTAGGGCTGGGGAATGTTTTCCTGTAGACTCACTGCAATCTCTTAAGAACCCTGATGTTCCTAGACAATAATACTTTTTAAGAATTGTAGTTGCTTTAAAAGTCTCCAAACACTAGAGTGTGTATCATCCTGTCATATGCTATCTGGATAATAGTATAAAAATGTCCCCAATTCTCAGCCAGCTTGAGTCTATTACAAAATTTCAGCTACAGCCTTATGTCCAACTGTTTTTGGAGTGCAATGGCGTGATCTCGGCTCACTGCAACCTCTGCCTCCCATGTTCAAGCAATTCTCCTGCCTCAGCCTCCTAAGTAACTGGGATTACAGGCGCGCACCACCACACCTGGCTAATTGGTGTTTTTAGTAGGGTTTTGCCATGTCGGCCAGGCTGGTCTCAAACTTCTGACCTCAGGTGATCTGTCTGACTTGGCTTCCCAAAGTGCTGGGATTACAGGCGTGAGCCACCTCTCCTGGCCCCAAATGTTATTTTTAAAAAGTTAAGTGTTAGCTAGATTGATTAAAATGCAGATGGCCTTGAGCAGAGCCCCCCCTATATCCACATCCATCATCTGATGCCCTGCCTTCAGATGGGTGGACAGACAGAGAGGTCCACTCCTTTTCTGAAAAACCATCAGAGTTTACATACAGCTCTACTCCCCTGGTTTGATTAACTTCTAAGCTTCACTCTTAATCCTGACCTTCAGGGTAGGGGATTCGCAGGAAAGGAGTTCTTTGCCAGCTTATTAAATGGCATTCTTCCTTGATTAGGACTGGCATGCATATGTTATCAGAAGTAGAAATCAAGAAACAGAATCAAACCAACACATTTCCTTGTCTTTATGTTTCGGTGAAATCGCATCCATCCCTCTGGTGAGGGAAGACTTGCCTTGGTTTTGTGCCCCAGGTGATAAGGCTCTTCAAGTTTCTGCTTGCTCTGAAAGATTCCACAATATAAATAACTTTCTTTAAAAGCTCATCTGTTTTGCATTTTGAGACAGTTTCGACACTGCCAGCGAGAGCTGCTAGCCAGGAGTTCGGCTGAAGCTGGCTCCTGCATCCTTCCCGTCCTGGAAAGTGAGTCTGCGTGGGTGTCTTCCTGCAAGATCAAAGCCTGACCCGAGCTTGGCTGAGCGGAACTTGAGTTCTAAGGAGTGTGATTCTTGGTGGCAGGGAAGAGGTGAAGGGTGTCTTCCTGTGACCAGCATCCCCTGGCTGGGAAGGGCAAGATCCACCATGTGCTGGGAGGTGGGGGGCATTCTCAGGCCTGCTGTCCACCCCCAGCCCTGGCAGGCTGTGCAAGGAAATGAGAAAAGCAGCTCTGGAGAGCTGGGGTGCCTTGGGTCCCACCTGCCCAGGCTTACTTTGAAAGACTGGAACTATTGCCGTATGAGCTGGCCCCTCCAGTGCCTCCTCTGACGCCCTCAAGCCTCTGTATGTGGGAAGTGGGGGGACTGCATTAGGGAGCCCTTTCTGGGGCTCCTTCCTGGGGCAGTGTATGTGTGGTATGCAAATGTAGCCTGCCTCCCACGTTTTGCTGCGTCGTACAGACAGGCAAAGGGGCGTGTAGGGACCTGGAAGTAGATCTTGTATGCAAAGGACTGTCTCTGGAGCCTGGGGAGATGGTGGTGAGGCCTAATCAGGGGTCCAGGAGGGAGGGAAAGTGGCCTGCCAGGGGGTCAGGCATTCTGTCCAGTGGGACAGGCACGTTTACCATCTTTCTGGTTCCAAGCCTGTCTGTGCTGTCTGCAGACTTGCACATACTGATACCTTGAAGCTCTCATTTCATTCTTCTGCTGAATCCTGTTTTTAAGAAGGATGGGTACACCCACCTGGAGCCCACACTCCCTCCCTGGACTCACGTTCCACCTTCCCCATTTTCCCCCAACCCAATCCATACCACTTGTGTCTCTGAGCCTTTGCATGTGCTGTTCAGCTTGTGACGTCCGCGGCTCTGCCCCGTGGTGTCTCCACACGTGGTACCCTGTGGTTTTCCAGGTACCAGGAGGGCACCTCTTCTTAAACATGTCTATAGCCGATTTGACAGCTAGTTTCTGGAGGCACAGTTCTGTTCCTGAAGTCATTAACATTTGAGCCCCATCTGCCTTAGAAGGCACCGGAGTGGTACCTGAAAAGACAGACTCCAGCCCAGTGGGTTTCCAAGGGTCTTCTCCAGAGCTCTGGAGTTCAAAGGAGGTTCAGGGACCACCACAGAGAGTGCTTATCGGGGGGCCGATGGGACAGGCAACACTCAAAACTTGAAATCCGAAACCCCTGGCAGGCTTGAACAGAGCAGCTCCACTGCGTTGTGCTTACTGAGGTTTCTCCTAGATTTCCTTGAGAACCTTCAGTTCTCTGTGGAAAGTCTGTCTCAGTAGGCTCCGGCTCCCTGACAAAGCCCCGAGACTGGGTGGCTTCAACAGCAGACATTGATTTCCCACGGTTTGGAGGCTGGAGGTCCACATTCAAGTTGTTAGCAGATTTAGTTGCTGGTGAGGGCTCTCTTCTTGGCTTGTAGATGGCCAACTTCTTACTGCATCCTCACCGGGTGGAAAGAGTGGGTGTCAGTGTCTCTTCCCCTTTTTGTAGGACGCCGGCCATAATGAATTGGAAGCACCCTTTTGACCCTTTTAACCTTGACTGTCTCCCTGCAGGCTCTGACTCCAAACACTGTCACACTGAGGTTCAGGCTTTGACATATTTTGTGGGGACACACTTCAGTCCATGGCAAAGCCTGTAATCCGCTCTAGAGTATTCCAAGCTTTAAGATGAAGAGACTGAGGCTTAACTTCTCAAGGTCATCCAGATAGAGAACAGCAGGCCTTGCCTGGGCCCCTTTGTTGTAGAAGCCCAGCTGGCAGGCATCCTGGGTGTAGTGTTTCCCTTTGGCTCCCTGTGGGGTGTTAGCCACCTCTGGCTGTCACAGTCAGGGAATTGCTTCTTCTGCCAGCTGCTTCTCAGTGGGAACTGTGGTGGTGGTTGCATTTGTGTAGACATTTGTCAAAGCTCTTAATAAGGTACATCTAAAATGGGGGTGCTTTTTTTTTTTGACGGAGTCTTGCTCTGTCGCCAAGGCTGGAGGGCAATGGCGCGATCTTGGCTCACTGCAACCTCTGCCTCCTGGGTTTCAGCAATTCTCCTGTCTCAGCTTCTGGAGTACTGGGATTACAGGCACCCGCCACCACGCCTGGCTAATTTTTGCATTTTTAGTAGAGATGGGCTTTCCCCATGGTGGCCTGGCTGGTCTTGAACTCCTGACCTCAGATGATGGGCCTGCCTTGGCCTTCCAAAGTGCTAGGATTACAGGCATGTGCCACTGTGCCCAGACTGGGTGTGTGTTCTTGTATGTATATTATACCTCAGCAAAGCTGATTAAAACCATGCTTTGGTGGGAGCATAATTTGGGTGTGCGTGAGGGTGGGGGTTGGCTTCTGAAAGGCGCTGACTGGGAACTCCCCTAGCATATACGCTTGTCCCGTAGTGAGTTTTGGGTAAGAATTAGATGGGATGGTGTGCTAGGATGGATGTCTCAATGAATGTCCTCTGGCCCCGGATCCAAGCAGTGAGATCACCTGAAAGTCCTGGATTTGGGGGCAGGCATGGCCTTGTGGCTCTGGCTAGTTGCAGCATCCCCAGAAGAGACTCACCAGGTGGGCAGGGCCTGGCTCCCCCAGGACAGGCTCTCACCCTGGGTAGCCCAGGCCCGACACTGGGGATGAGGGTGCTGGGTGGCAGGGAGCCGGGTGGGTTATGCAGAGGCTCTCACTGTGCTTTTGTGTCGCTGGACAGAGGGCCCTTTTCTGAGAAAGTTTCCTCATTCCACATTGGACACCGTGGGGTGGGGAGGGCAGCTCCCTGACCTCAAGGGAGGGTAGAAAATATGAAACTGCCCCTCCCCCTGCAGGCCACCGTAACTTTCTCTGTGCTGGATTGGATTCATAATTTTGAACTGTGTCATGAATGCATTTTGCTTTGTCTGGCAATCTTTTGCAGACCATGAAATGGCTGCTTTAAATGAGGATGCATGTGTAGAAAATGCAGGAATGACACCTCCCCTTCCCGCCGCCATCCCTGTCCCACGGGAGCATGCAAGGACCTGGGGCGAGGCTTGCTATTCTGTATGTAGGGGGAAGTATAGAAAATCATTACTAAACACAGCCTTTTTGCCCGTGAACTCAGCTTCTGGTTTTCTTTTCAGCCGTCCCAGTGGTGTAGGTTTTGGTAGCCATGAACCTATTACATCTGTGAGGACAGCGTCCCACCAGTGTGGGGGCTAGACATGGGGCCCATTCCGGGCTGCAGTTCTCTAGGATGACTTCGAGCAAGTTCAGCTCCAGTCTCCCTCATCCTAAAACGAAGAATATTATACAGTGGATTTTAGATTCACTGTGGACTGAATTGTGCCCTTCCCAAAATTCATGTGTTCCCTTCAGATACGGAGAGAGCCTGCTACTTGGCAGATGGCAGGAAGATCTCCAGTAAAGCCACAGCCTGCGTGACAGTCAGCGGCACGAAGGAGGCGGTGTCTTTGGGGCTGGCAGCTCCCCGGGCAAGGAACAAGTGCTGGTCTGTGGAAGGGGCAGGAGCACGGAGGCTGAGAGCCCACCTCGTGCGCTGGCCCGAAGGAGGCCCCCGGGAACCTGCCAACAGTGTTTCTTTGTGCTCTCGGCTCCCAGGACAGACAACCTGAAGCCGGTAGCTAGAAGTCTAGCCACCTGGCAGCAGTTTAAATCAAAATAATCACTTTAAGAAACGGTAGGGAACTTTGCTGGAGAACCATTTCCTCCACCCTGAAATGGGAAAACACGTTCTGATTTATGCTGCTGGCTCGGGGCAACTCGGTGAAACGTGTGCAGCTCCGCGTTGGCTGGCCCCTCCCTTCATCCGCCCCACTGCAGGGATGAAAAAGCATTTAGAAGGAGAGTGTGCGGACGGCCGTTAGTGCCAGAGTGGCTGTTGAAAGGCCCCGTTCTGCAGGAAAGTGGCCTTCAGAGGCCAGAGGTGCAGACAGCGGGGCTGGCAGCCCAGGGCTGGGAGCAGCTGGAACCAACGTGGGGGTTGGTTGTGTTTTGAATTGAGCTTTTTAGAAAAACTCTGCAGAGCCCTTCTAACTAAACGAGGTCACTTTTGAAGACCCCCATTCCTCAATGAGAAGCAGACATAGTCCACCCAGGAGGGGCATGTGCAGAGCCTGGGAACACGGGCCTTGCCGTCATCTGCCAGCAGTGGTGCCACGGGGCTTGTCTCTCTACTGGGGCTCCTCTTGCTGCCCCTGCGTTTCCCGTGATTTATCATCTGCAGACATCGACATGCATGCAGAGGAACTATAGTTGTATGGAGCCTCTGGACATACAGGAATTTCTAAGAGCGAGCAAGCTAGTGGGATTGGGGGTCACAGCCCTTTAGGAGAAAGTCCATTTTCTCCTAAGAAAATAGAGAATTGGAGTCAACAGCTCCTACTCCCCACGCCTGCCCCTCGTCTATACCAGCATTTCTTACAGGCACTGAGGGCTGTCAGGAAGGATGCATTATGTCGGAATAAGAACACTTCTGGGATACAGCAGGCTGTCGTGATGGGGCCGTCTGAGGCTTTGACCTGGTGGTGGACCTGATCTGCCCCGGGGGAGCATGGAGGGCCCCTGGCTCAGACCCCACTGACTTTAGGGTTCTTGGACAGCACCTGCTTGTGTTCTGAGGCCCTCATTCCAGGAGCCACGAGAGGCTGAGGACATCCTCTAGTTCCTGTCTTCAGGGTCTTTGCAGCGGCAAGCCCAGCCCTTTGCAGGGCTGCAGGCCACCGTCTTTTTTTTTCTGTGTTCCCTGCATAAGTATGGCTATTTCCTCTGGCTCCAACACACTCTCTCCCTCCTGCCCATGTAAACGCATTCTGTGTGGGTTTTCATTTCTCTCATTTTTACTTTGAGTTTTTCTCTTTTAAATTCATGTCCTTTTAGCAAGTAGTTCGTAAGTGTAAAGAGGAAAAGAAACCCCAGAATGCCCCATCCGAGGGGCTCACGCGCAAGGACATTTAGGCAGCTCTCGATTGGGAGCATCCCATGCTTTTACCTCTGGTCAAGAGAGGGGTAAGGCACCTCTTGAGGGGATGCCCCCCCTCCCCACCACTACTGCCGGAGAGCAGAGCTGCAGAGAATTATGTGGTACCTGCGCGCCGGCCAGATGCAGAGCAGCGTATCAGTGACACGTGGCTGGAGGAGGCCTCTGGACTCTTGGGGGAGAAGGAAGGGGTGGTAGGAGCCCTGGCACCTCCTGCCTACTGCCCTCTCTTGAGTCACTGGAGTTCTGTCTCCTAGACATCATGGACTACTAGAGGCATTGGCCCCCTCCCTGCCCAGCTCTTAATTCCAGAGGTAGAATTAAGATACTGGAATATTCAAAGTGCCTGTCTGGGCCGGGGAGAAACAGCCCATTTCTCCTCATTGTCTCAGATGCAGTGAAGCTGTGGACATTTGGAAGTGGGCTGGCTGTGCTGTTCTTTTGGTGACAGTCGGTGGAGAGTGTCCATGTATGTGGCATCCGATTGGCCTCTGGAATGAGATGCTAATGCACAGAGTAAGGACTCGCCACCCAGGGGCCTGCATTTGGCTTCTGGTGCCTGTGATGTTGGCTTGTGTTATTGGTGCCTCAGTTTCCTCAGCTGTTAATCCGGATAACAATGGGGTCATTGTGAGGATTAAAGGAGATAATACAGGCACTGCACCTGGCACACATGTGTTAGCTGTTCCTAATCTTGACAGCAGTAACAGTAATCAGGACAGTAGATATTCGTGACACTTGGGGATCAGGAGTATGCTTCAGTCACTAGGGGATGAGGAAAAGAAGAACTCCCTCCCTCACCTGCTATCTGTTTCTGGAGAATACTCGCTTTTGACCATCTCTCCTTTTTATGCTTTTTCTGCCCTTTCTTTCCTTATTTCTCTTTCTTTTCTTTATTCAGCACCTGCGCGGGGGCAATATGGATCCAAGTCCTGTTACTGGAAACCTGACTTGGTGCGGTAGGTGGGGCCGGCAGGGTGGCTTCATCAGAAGTCCACATCCTTCCCCACCCTGACTTCATTGCTTGGCTTCGGGTAAGGCGTTCTGTCTTTTATTTGGAAAATGTAGACAGAGCTGCCTCTTATGATGGCTGCCAGGGTCATATACAGAATGTGGAGGAAACGCATAGGCGGCTGGCAGTTGAGGTGCCATTAATATAAGAAACGGGGCCAGGTGCGGTGGCTCACGCCTGTAATCCCAGCACTTTGGGAGCCTGAGGTGGGCAGATCACTTGAGGTCAGGAGTTCGAGACCAGCCTGGCCAACATGGTGAAACCCTGTCTCTACTAAAAATGCAAAAATTAGCCGGGCATGGTGGTGCATGCCTGTAGTCCTAGTTACTTGGGAGGCTGAGGTATGAGAATCACTTAAACCCAGGAGGCGGAGGTTGCAGTGAGCCAAGATCATGCCACTGCACTCCAGCCTGGGTGACAGAGTAAGACCCTGACTCCAAAAAAAAAAAAAAAGGTCTAAGAAGAGGAAACCCAGTGGGGATGGTAGGGAGGGCTGGTGCAAATACCACCAGGCTGGCACCTGAGGGCACTGAAGATTAAAAGAGTCACCTGCCAAAGCTTGCTCCTGGGAAAGCTCATGCAGACGTATGGAGGGCAGAGGGCATAGGGAGGCTGCTCAGGAGCCCGCCAGGTATGCTGTTGAGTACCTGCTTTTGCGTGGAGATACACATGTACAGACTTACTCACAGACCGCACCCATTTGCAAACCAACTGATGATTAGATTTAAAATGTTATCACCTTAAGCCAATAAAAAGAATCTTTTAAAATTAATATCTTCAGGCCTTTCCCTGTCTGTATTGGGGACTGCAGCTTTGCCTGTGACCTTAGGGGCAGTCACATGGCATTCAGGCAGAAGCCACATTTCAAGACATAGAGCATTTATGAATTGGTAGAAGAGCATTTAAAGCATTGGTGTGGCAGCTTAAAAGACGGACTGCTGTGAGTTTTAACAGCTTCTGGTCAAAATCTATAAAATACTGGGTTTTCCATGGACTCAGGAGGGAGGGGAGGGTTCAAATGTATTAATTAATGTGTTAATCACTCCCACCACCCTGGGAGTGAACACCCACAGGGTTCCAGGTCATCCGTGCAGATCCCACTATATTCTGTGTGTTGTTTTACTTTGTAAAATGAGGATAAAAGGAGCAACTGTGAGCTCAAGGGCTGTCAACTGACGGGCCAGTGGGCGGGGAATGGGTGAGACGGGACCCACATGATGTTGGCTTCAGTCTGTGATTTGGCTGTAGGTGCACAAGCTCTGCTGTATGACATGTAAGGAGCTGTTTCAGCTTGTCTTTGGTAGTTGGACAGTCTTGCAAATCATGCCATTAATCCGTACAGCCCATGGCCACACATCTATAATGGTCTCACATGTATAGGATACAACAAAGGCATGCAACGAAATGGCTGGAGAATGAAGCAGAGCTGGGGCATGGGCCGTGGATCTCAGGTCCTTGCATAGGAACCCGGGGCTCCCGGTATCTCGTCTGGACAGGCCCAGGAGCTTTGGGTGCAGTTCAGAGAGAGTTGCTCGTGGTGGCATTTGGTTCTGGCCATCGCGGCCTCACCAGTCTTGGATGTTGGTGTGTTTGTCTGTCTCTCCTCATTCCCTGTGCTCTGGGCAGATACTGATGGAGAGAGTGTGGGTGGTGCTATTGTAGGGCCAGGGGCCACGGCCAGCCCAGGAGGAAGGCCCCTAGCCAGGGATCCAGCCTCGCTGCATGCGGCCCCAGGCTTGAAGGAGAGGAGCTGGCATCAAAACTAGAAAGAAAGCATCAGCCACCTCTCCTGCCTCAGGGATAAGGGTTTGTTTTACTGAACAGAGGCCTCCTTGAAGTAGTTGGGTATGGTGGGCACATCTGGGTGTGGAGTGTGCGTGGGAAGGTTTGTTCTTGTCTGGGTGTGGCACTGGAAGGCCCTGGGTTTTCAGTGGGCTGCAGAACTCCAGGTCTCCTCATTCATAAGAAGGGAAAGCTAGAAAGAGGAAGAGGAATGAGTTATGTTGTCCCCGGTCGTCGGGACGTTTTAATGCGGTCACATGTGTTCCTTTGCAGCTGCTGGCCTTTGCTGTCCCTTCCCCTCTGATTCTCTGCTACCCGTTCCCAACGTGCCTCCCAGGACAGCAGGACCTCGGGAGTGCCCCTTAAGCAGCCAGGCACTCTCTGCTCTGCCTGATGAAGTGGGCATTTCCTGGGCAGTGTGGGGCTCTCCCTGAAAAATGTTGGCCAGCCCAGGGAACGGGGGCTGGGACAGGGTGAGGGGGATGTGGTGCTGTGGGCAATACAGGTGGGGACGTTTAATCAGCAGAGCCTTTCTGTGAGCGATGGAAAGAAATGCATTTATGAAAAGAAAGTGGGGGGTGCACTTTCGGTGGGGTGCCCCAAAATTAAAGATGGTTGAGAAGGGGAATTGTATTAAACACATCTGCATCTTCGGGAGTGTCAGCTGAGGAAACCGACTTCTGGCTCCCGAGGCTCCCCGGGACACATCCCCCAGTAGAGAGGTAGACAAACATGCGTGCACGCCACACTCACATGCCACACACAGCACACACACACCCCACACATACCCACACCATGTGCACAAACACGCATCCCCACACATATACCCCTCACACCACACACACCACATGCTTCCACAGACACACTCAAAACACACACCTTCACATTCATATACCACAGACACACCACACTCATATTCCTTCCCACAACACACACACACCACACATACCCACACCACATACACAAACACATATCCTCACACGTACATCCCCTCACCACACACACCACAGACCCACACTTACAACACACACCACATACATACACAGACACACATTTACCACATATACACGGACACACCCCTCCCACGTTCATACACCACACACACACACCCCACACCTATACACACAGGCACACATGCCTGTACTTACACACACACACACACACACAGACACACACACACACACACACACACACACACACGCAGCCCTGTTTTGGCAGCACCAGGAATCAGGGCAGGATATTGGAGAAGATGTTTTGGTAAACACGAAATACGCCCAGCCCCCTGACATCCCCTCTCCCGAACCCCTTCATCTTGTTAATTGGTGAATTCACTCCTGAGCTGCTGTCATCCCACGCTTGTGTTGCTACGTGCCTGTGCGTTGTGTAGTGTGTTCTTTTTGTGTCTTTATTTTAATGTCATTTTTGACTTGTTGCCCAGGATTCCGTTATTAGATTCCCTCTCTCCCAAACTGAAGTTTATCTAATTTTCCCTTAGAGCCCACAGGGAGCTTCTCTCTAGTTTCTGCTGAAGTAGACTTCTACTGTGTGCCGAAAAACGATGTCCTTGTTCTTTGTGCCCTTTTATTTAAAACTCCAGAATAGAGCAGTGCTTTTATGAATGCCGGGTTTCACGAAAACTCATAACATCTGCCATGGTTAATGTTAGACACACAATGCCTTTACTCTTTTAAAAAGGGTCTAACAGGAGAGATCGCATTTTCCGCCTGCAGCGGGGCCTCCTGTGCCAGCCTTGGTGCTCGGGGTCTCTGTTCCCAAGGGGCAGAGAGAGCCACGCTGGGGTGGCGGCCTGGAGCCTGGCGAGGGACCCATTCCCGAGTGATAATGTGAGAAGTGGAGGGTGTTGAAGATGAGATCTTCTCAGAACGAAACCCTGGGGTCCGATCTCATGGTGTTTTCATGTCTTGTCTACACAAAAGGTAGCTTACGCCGAGGAGAGAAAAGATAGAGGCTGCCACCAGGCATGGCATGACTGGTGGGCCGGGAATGTTCCAGGTGCGAGGATGGGAGGGGCTGTAGGAGATGCAGAAGGGCGTCCCAGCGCCTCACCCAATGCTGTGGGTGCGCTTGGCCCTGGTCCCAGCTCTCAGGTCTTCAGGTTAATCCATGGTCTGAGTGGCTCACTTGGTTCCAAAATGGCCTGGTGGTGCCTGGTTTAATTTGCCGTTATAAGCTAATAGGCTAAGTTGAGTATTTCAAAGGGGTGATTTTTCTCTCTTAAAGTTGCAGTGAACACACTTTTCAGGATCCAGAGGGAGAATTATACACATAAGGTATGCCCAGGTTAAGGAACACGGTAAAGATTTTAACTGCCTAATAAACTATAAATCCCTAAATAAACTCCTGGACGAGGCAGTAAAAAGCTAGACGTCAACATGCAAAAATGAAACCAGTTTTGTGAGAGTAGAGGGAGTATGGGTAATTTCTCTTTTTCCTAAAATACATATTTAAAGTGGCAGTTTGACAATGGAAAGTATGGTCTAATTTTTTTCTTTTTTGTGTTGCACTTAGAATGTGTGAACCTGTGGCGCCGTAGCCTACATTCTTTATTCTTTCAATTCTTTACCTTGTAGTTTAAAAGTAAGAAACCTGCAACAGTGATTAAAACTGTATATATTTTTTCTACCTGCCAAATGTGTGTAGATGAATCTAAGAAGACTGGGCCTTAAGAAATTTTCTTATGCACAGGTGGAATTTGTCTTCTCCTTTTAAAACACGTTAAACATCTTGAAAATGAGACAACTGGGACATGAAAAATTTATGAGATGGCTTTGAGAATAACTGCTGATCCTTTAATTGATTGGCCTCCTTCCCCAAGCCCCTTAAGATCGCTTACCTTTGGGTAGTGTTCATAAAGTGCAGAGATCGGGGAATTGTTTTAACATGGCGAGGCGTCTCCATGCGTCCCCTCTTAAACAGCTAAGTTTCAGGCTGTTGTATTTGGTGATTTTTAAAAATTGTTACAAATTTTGTTTTTTTGTAGTGGATGTGATGTGATCTCACGACATGGCTGCTTTCTCTTGTTTGTTTGTTTGTTTCTGAGACGGAGTCTCGCTCTGTCGGCAGGCTGGAGTGCAGTGGCTCCATCCCGGCTCATGGCAACTTCTGTTTTCTGGTTTCAAGCAATTCTCCTGTCTTAGCCTCCCGAGTAGCTGGGACTACAGGCATGCACCACCACGCCTGGATAATTTTTTGTATTTTTAGTAGAGACAGGGTTTCACCATGTTGACCAGGATGGTCTCGATCTCCTGACCTCATGATCCGCCCGCCTCGGCCTCCCAAAGTGCTGGGATTACAGACATGAGCCACTGTGCACTCCCCTGACAGGTTTAATAATTGGCACCTCTTCATAGGACAAAGTGCCATACAATAAAAACAAATGAACATCACCCACAAGCTACATTGTGGGTGAATCCCACCAGCAGATGACCAAGGAAAGAAGGAGGCCGCAGATAAGCATGGTGGGATTCCCAGTGCAGTTGTGGGTGTTTTTAAAACAGGTGAAACTCTGTTGTTCAGCGGGGGAATGCAGGAAGTGGAATCTCATTGCTCGCATATGCCTTGGATTTTACCGAACACTGGGCTGGGGAAAGCTGTTTACAAGCGATGTAGAAAAGTAGGGAAGTGACTATCACAAAAGCATTGTCCTAGCACCCAGAAATTAAGCAGTTACTATGGAAGTGGAAGGCGGACCTGTGGAGGAGACATCTCGTGAGAGTGTTTTTTTTGTGGTTTCTTCTTGAGAAACGTTTCATGGGAGAACTTCCCAGGCTGGCAGGTGGCTTGGCCTCCACCCATCAGCCCCTGAGCTCCACAGGTGCACCTTTCCACCTCCTGCAGCTGCAGGTAGATAGCAGCTTGTAGCTTTTTCCTCCTGCCTCTGCTGGCCTTCCTGGAGAGATTTAGTGTATTTATTTTTTTACCGATCTTACGGAAACATATTCACTGCTGTTGCTGCAGGCTTCTGAGTCCACTGCATTGAGTCGGGAGCCTTACTGGGAGCATTTACCTTCATAGGGGATGGGGATCAAGCATGGGGCAGCAGGGCCGTGGAGAGACCCTTTCCAATGTACACTGAACTCTGAGCATGTCAGGGCAGTTCCCAGTGGCTTTGATGGGCTGTTTTTGCTACTTCTGCTTTTCCAGTATGTGGAATGAGAGCTGGGGGCAGTGAGTGTGGCCTGTAAATCACTGCAACTGTCACGGTGAAATTGTACATGTCTCCTTAAAGAAACCACGGAAATTGGAGTGCTTTAAGACAGAGGACCTGACGCTATTTTGGGGTGGCCTAGCACATTTGGTTCATGAGGCTCATCTTTGCTTCCGTTAGCAAACGGCACTGCTGTGAACTGGCTGGGTTGGTGCAGGACCCTTGGGGGTGAGGAGGGGGAAACTGGTTGTGGAGACAGGCTTCCAACAAGGGGCAGTACATGAAGACTGGAGGGTCTGTGTCTGCAGGGGTCTCTTGGGACATCTTCAGCTCCATCCCCATGGGTTGTACGACCTGCCGTGGCCTCAGGCTCCACTTCACTGGCCCACCCACTCGCAGTGACGTTTATGCCCAGAGACATAAGGCAGGGCGCATTCCAGCGCTGGACTGGAAAAGCAATCATTTCCTAGCAGAGAGCTTGGTCAAGTTATAAAGTGGTCTCACTTGAACAGAGCCCATGCTATCGAGTTTTATTGGAGCTGTGTTTATCTTGAGCTCTGCAGGAGTCAAACGCTTACTGGAACTTTCAGGTAAAACCTGTGTGTGCGTAGATGGGCCACACCTTCCTTGGTTTCAGGACAGCAGTTTTGCTCGGCTTTAAAATTGCAGGAGCTCTCATTTGCGATCCATACCTTTGGAGAAGGTCTTAACAGTTTGACTCCACTTAGGTTTTCCATGTTGGAATCTGAAGTGTTTTGATAGTTGGGTCCCTTTCTCAGTGCTGGGTGTCTGCATGCATCTGCCGACCTTTGCTTCTCATGGCTGTCACAGAGCAGCCCTGCCACTGATGGGACCGGTGGGGTATTTTGTTCCTGGTATTCCATGCATGAGGTGTACAGAGTATGTCTTCTGCCTCGGCTAGAGTTAAAGGAAAATTCAAGCCGGGCTAAGTTCAGGATTGATGTTTGCTCTGTGCCTGCTTTAAAAAAATAAACCACAAACATAGTTGTCCTTTCAGCAGGGCTGGGTTGAGTTAGCAGCTGTCAGGTGACTTGTGGGTGGTGGGTTTGCATGTGGGGACGTGGTCCTGGGCATCTGTGGTGCAGGGGAGGGAGGAGATGAAGCACAGCAAGTCCACCCAGCAGTGCTCAGGAGAGCCACGCCTGAGTGGGCTCCCATAGCCCACAGCTTCTGGTCTTGTTCCCTTCGCCAGGTTGTGCCTTTCTCTCTGTGTAACAAGATAGACTTAGTGACCTTTGCAATAGGGATCATGTACTTTGGAACTCGAGACCCATTTTTACTTTCCATCTGTCAGCTGGAGCAAAAGCTCGCAGGCCAGGGGAGACGGCCTGCCCACTCTCCATGCAGTGTCCTCACTGGAACCATCCCTGACTTCAGTCCATGGGTGCTTGAGGCTGGGGGAAGGAACACGGAGAGAAGTCCAATGGCTCACATACACCTTGGATTTCCCAGAACACGGGGCTGCACTGGGCTGGGGAAAGCTGTTTTTAGGCACAGTGAGGGGACATACCTCCCTCCATGTCCCTTCAAGCTGAATCTTGCAGCAGGACTCGGGTCTGCTCTCAGCTGTGTGGGGCAGAGGGGGTGCTCCAGAAGATGCCCAGGGCAGCTCCTCCTGCCTGTTGGGGCCCCAGGGAGCCCTCAGGGGCTGAGCAGAGCTGATCAGATAGAGGCTGGCAGGAGTGCAGGCGGCTCGAGGCGGGCATGCAGGTCTGCAGGGCGCACTGGCCATGGACCGCTTCTTTTTGGTAGCGGGCCATTGAGGCATGTGCATGGAAAGGAGTATTCAGCTACCCAGGAGGACTGAGGGGTGCAGCTCTGGCGTGGCAGTGCTGGCGGTGGGACTGGGAGTTGTCTTTGTCTTGGAATCAGTTGAGAGTGACCTCAAGAGATTTGATTTGAGCACCTTAAAGGATGCTGCTATATTTTGTTGGGAAAGGAACAGTGGCCAATGGGGCAAAGCTGGGAGTCGCGACATGGGTACAGTGCGTTCGACGTGCCATATGGATGTCCAGCTGGGGGTAGCAGGGTTCGGAAGTGTCGCAGAAGTTCAGAGCAGGGTGCTGGAGCGCAGCATGGATGCGTCAGCAGCGTCCAGCAGGCTGAGTGGATGAGCTCCTGAGAGGCCTTGGGGGTCCTCCCTTTCTTCCAAGCATTTACGTCTGTGGGTTGGTGTCGGTGACCCATCTGCAGCCATCCCAATGCCATGCCTTTTGCCCACTCTGCAGAGAGAAGCTGGGTGTTCTGTCCCTCAGCCCACCTTCCCTGTCCCTCTTCAGGGGTGTTGCAGGGCTTGAGGGAGCCCACGCTGAACTAGCCCCTCACCGGAATTCATCTTCCACATCCTGATTCGCTGGTGGGCTCCTACCTGGGAGGGCTGGGCTGGGCTGGGTTCCCCAGGGCTGGCGCTGCTGCATCTTCTCCTGGCATCTCTCCTCACCCTTTCCCCTCCACTGAGGTCTGGGGCTACAGGAGGCCCTGATTTCCCCAAGATGGACGTTGCATTTCTCGTCGTCGTTTCTCTCCATTGTTTTGGGGTGACTGGAGGAGTGTACCTGTCAGGGTCCAACTAGAGAAACAAAACTTGTAGGAGATATATATGAACAGATTATATTGAACAGGGAATCGACTTACTGGGTTGTAGGGTCTGACCAGGCGCATTTGAAATCCATGGGGCGGCCCACAGGGAAGGGTGGCTGGAACTGGGAGCACCACCGAGGCTGCTGTCCCTGGGTGGAGTTTCTTCTTTCTCAGGGAAGCCTTCGCTCTGCTTTTGAGGTCTTTGATTCACTGAGCCAGGCCCACTGGGGTCATCAAGGATTCTCTCCCTTCCTTAAAGTCAGTCACAAGACAGCCGACTTAGTCATGTGACAGCACACCTGGAGAGCAGCACCTAGCGTTGCATTTGACTGGCATGTTTGGTGGCTGGACCGTGGACCCTGACCGTCATAGGGAGGGGACACAGCTGGCTTTTCTCTGCAGTCGTGATCCCAGAAGACAAAGACTCATCCAAACTTCTCATTTAACATCTCATGGATGTTTGAAAACGTAACATAATCCGTGGTTTCTTCTGCTGTTATTCACTGTGTTTAAATTTTAAAGTAGTGAAATGTACCAGTGTTAATCCAAAGAAGAATTATTTCTCCCTCACACCTGGAATGGCACTGGCTTTGAGTACCTTGGGCTCTGTGAGAGATTCATTAGGGCATCTCCATTCCTTTTGCTGTTCTACAGGGTCAGCCTTGTAGTGACTTTACGGTCAAGGTCACCATTCGTCAGCTTGCAAGTCCAAACAGGACAGAACACCTGTGGCCCAGCCCGATGGAGACACTGTTGGTCTGGGGCTTTCTGACTTGGACTTCTTTCTGAGGTCAGGGACATGATTGACTTGCATTTGACCTTGCACGCAGCATCATTTTACAGGAAAGGGAGATGGTACCACCTCCTCTGGTGGGGTGAGCTGAAGTCTGCAGTTGTTCATTTGCTTTTTTTTTTTGAGACAGTTTCATTCTTGTTGCCCAGGCTGGAGTGCAGGGGTGTGGTCACAGCTCACTGCAACCTCCGCCACCTGGGTTCAAGCAATTCTCCTGCCTCAGCCTCCCAAGTAGCTGAGATTACAGGTGTGTGCCACCACGCCTGGCTAATTTTGTATTTTTAGTAGAGGTGGGGTTTTACCATATCTGTCAAACTGGTCTCGAACTCCTGACCTTATGTGATCCGCCTGCCTTGGCCTCCCAGAATTCTGGAATTACAGGTGTGAGCCACCACGCCCAGTTCACTTGCTTTTTTGCAGGGGAATGCATGTTATCCCCCCAGCTGCCTTTAAGGAAAAGCAGCACAGAATCCTCACTTCATTTCCACCAGACGCTGCTGCTCCTTTCCAAGAAGACATTTGATTCCTCTCAGCCCAAAACATGACTTCCAGCTTGCGTTCTTCTGGAAAATAATAACAAACTTATGTTACCAAAGTATTAATACAAATTTCTTAAGAAATTTAAATCATAGAAAGTGTGTACTTTCAATCCCTTCCCAGGTCTCAAAGGCCAAATGTAGCTCCTGGTAACAGTCTGATGTCTACCTTTTCAAATCTGAGTTTCTCTACACACACACACACACACACACACACACACACACACACTCATTTATTTAGTTCTGGTAAAATGTATTCACATTAACTTTTTTTGAATTTTTTTCCTCAATATAATAACATAAACTTCCATCAAGGATTAGATGCATAATTCTTTATTATTCCTTTTAATGGCTGCAAAATAAACTCGAAGCTCCATTTCCTCTGTAAATAAACAAGACCATTGCCCACTACACCCAGCTGAGGGAGGCTGGTGGGCTCCAGTCCACTTTCCTGCTTCTGCAGTTGGGTTTTGTCTTGTTAGTGCCGTGTGCTCTCAAACCTGCTTATGGGAGTTGTATTTGTTACTACACAGTCATAGCTTTTCTTTTTTTAGAGACAGAGTTTCACTCTGTTTCCCAGGCTGGAGTACAGTGGTGTGGTCACACCTCACTGCAGCATTGAACTCCTGGACTTGAGCAATCCTCCCACCTCAGCCTCTAGAGTAGCTTGGACTAACAGGTGCATGCCACCATATCTGGATAATTTTGAAATTTTTTGTAGAGACAGGGTGTCACTATGTTGCCTAGGCTGGTCTCGAACTCCTGGGCTCAAGCGAACTCCTGCCTTAGACTCCCAAATTGCTGAAATTATAGACATGAGCCACCACAGCCTACCAGAAATAGCATAAATGACATCATCTGTAAATTCAGTGGATGTAGAAAAACTCTGAAAGGAAAAACTCAGATTGACTGATTTGAAAACTCAGATTGACTGATTCTCTGATTTGAAAATAGAGAATGAGGAAAACTTTTAAAAACAATTCCTGTTGAATTAGATGAGAGTCACAAAGAAAATTGATCAGGGTTTTATATTCAGATGCATAGGTGTATTGAAACACTTCATTTTAAGAAAACCAAACCAGGAAACAGATGATATATGTGATTTATGAAGAAATTAATGTGAACAGCAATGAGTGTTTTCTACTAAAAAGGCTGGGCTGTACATCTGTAGATTGATTAATGATGGCTCATTTATGTGTATTACGTTAAAAATATTTATTGTAAGTGTATATCATTATTTATAGTGCCTAACTTTATCATTTTTAATGTTTCCATTAATGAACGTTCATATGAATGAATATTCATATGGATCTTGGTGATATCCATAGGAAGGCGTCAGCTGGTCCAGTTCCAGAATATGGCTCTGCCTTCATTTCCCTGCTCCCTGCTCTGGTTACTTAAAACTTTCTTTCACTTGGTTTCAGGTAACGTGGAAATATCCACAGATTACACCTGAGCTCACAGTCTTCTTTGAGATGCCTGCATTTTATTACAGGCAAATATGGCCATATACTTCTGAGAAGGGTAGAGAGTGTTCAGCTGTGTGTCTTACTCTGGCTCCACTCCCCAGAAGCTACTGCCTGTGCAGTTTAATTGGCTTGGAGGTGGGACAGTGCCATGAGGTCTAGTTAATGTATATTTAAGTTATACCTCGAGGTCATTTGAAAATGGAATTCTCCCTAGTACCCAGCTTGTGTTTATCCTCTTATATTTCCAATCATTTAGCCATTTAACGTAGGGAGATAATAGACACTTGCAAGGCTTTTAAGAAATTAATCTCCCACTTAGCTTTTTATAATGTTAATTAATGTCTATAACGAACTCAAAGCAAGCATTAATGGTGTAATAATCTAAGTAGTCTCTTTAATATCAAGGCTAATTCAAAAAGCCTTGTATGAAGTTACTCAGCAAGTCTTGTCAGTGTATTAAGACATGAAGCAGAAACAAGGGGCAAGCTAATGGATTGTAGAAGATGCAGTTATTATTTTTAAGAGAATATGTATTTTATTTATTTATTTATTTATTTATTTGAGACAGGATTTTGCTCTGTCACTCAGGCTGGAGTGCAGTGGCATAATCTCAGCTTACTGCAGCCTCCACCTCCTGGGTTCAAGTGATTCTCCCTCCTCAGCCTCCCAAGTAGCTGAATTTACGAGCATGCACCACCACATCCAGCCAATTTTTGTATTTTTAGTAGAGACGGGGTTTTGCTATGTTGGTCAGGTGTGTCTCAAACTCCTGACCTCGAGTGATCCACCTGCCTTGACCTCCAGAGTGCTAGGGTTACAGGCAGTGCTGGAGCCTTAAAGCACAAGTAAACAGACTAAAAACTTTTAGAATTAATTTGTGAATTTACTAGTGAATTTACATATAATATTTTGGAAAATATTTTCTATGTATCATCAACAATCAGAAGATGTACAGGGGAAGCATTCCATTGCAAAAAGTAAAACAGATAAACCACACCACTGTACCATCAAAAATATGCAGGTGCTGTTGAAGTAACCTAAAAACTCTACCAAACAATAGGAAAGTATGTTAGAATAATGATGTTTTCAAAAGTACAGTAATTTATTTATGCTCTGGAAGAGTGAATGTTTTAAAGATGTCAGTTCTTCCGAAGGTAGCAGACTTTTAAAATAACCTCAGGCCTCGTTCTAGTGGGACTTTTCAGGGATGCTGGACAGAAGGATCCTATGACTCAGTTAGAAGAATAAAGATGGCAAATGCCAAAGAAAATTCTGAGTATGGTAAATGGGGAAAGGAGATCTTTGGAAAGCAATATGTTGCTTTCTAATATACTAAAAAGCTGCAGAAACTACAACAATATAGTACTGCCCCAAATGATGAATACTGATAGGAGAACAGGCAAAGGAGACAAACACATTTTTTCAGAAGGAAAGTACTATGGTTGGCATAAAAATTTAAAAGTCCTGGGAATCATTGGAATTCCAGAATTAGAAATTACGCTTACCAATGGAACACTTTTTGGTTATCATATTGAACAAAATTGTATTCTTACACACTGCAGATTCATCTGGAGAGAACATTTTGGGCCATGCATCCTGAACCCCTGCTCCTTGGACCCCCCTGCTCCTCTGACCCCATACTTTCACTTCTAGGAATCTGCCCTGAGTAGATGGGCAGAGAAGTAAAGATTTACAGATGGAAGTTTATCATAGCTTTATACGGTGCAGCTGACGATTAGAAATGAACCGAGTGTTCAGAAGCAGGAAAATACTGAAGTACATTTGGTGAGCTACATAGAGAAATATTTTAAAAGTCACATTTTCAAAAAAAAAAAAAAAAACAGACGTAGCAAACCTTCAAAATATAATATTCATTTATAACGATATGGGAAAATTTTTATAATATAATGTTGATTTATTCAACTAAGACACACTGAGTGCTTCTTAGGACCCAGGCAGTGTGCCAAGCTCACAGGAGATATTTGACTACATAGAAGAATTGCCTTCTTTATGGAGCATACAGTTAGGGGACAATATAACAAAATATTATTAATACTACATTATTAAAAATTAATGTAGTAAGAATTTATGAAATGATTCTTATAACAAAAAGTGAAATATGGAGTGCGTATATGGTTAGGAAAGTCAGAAGATAATGCATCACTTTAATATGGTCTTGTCTGGTAAACCTATGGCAGATGATTTTTGTTCCTTCATTATTCTTTCCAGCACGTCCCCAGTTTTCTATAAAAGCTGACTTGCTTTTTTTTTTTTTTTTTTTTTTTTTTTTTTTTT
>NW_016107368.1:5615110-5645961 GCF_001604975.1 Cebus imitator
AATGGCGCAATCTCGGCTCACCGCAACCTCCGCCTCCTGGGTTCAGGCAATTCTCCTGCCTCAGCCTCCTGAGTAGCTGGGATTACAGGCACGCGCCACTATGCCCAGCTAATTTTTTGTATTTTTAGTAGAGACGGGGTTTCACCATGTTGACCAGGATGGTCTCGATCTCTTGACCTCGTGGTCCACCCGCCTTGGCCTCCCAAAGTGCTGGGATTACAGGCGTGAGCCACCGCGCCTGGCCTGCTGACTTGCATTTTAATAATCAGAGCAAAGCTATAAAAGAACCTTCAGCGTCTCCCCTTCTCAAAGTGTTACTGGACACAGTATATACTTGTTGATTATTGACATTTACAAAAGGTCACATTTATTTAACCCAATAATTAACCACTGATTTCTGCATAGCAAGTTATGCTGGTACCATGGCAGGATCATGTAATTAACGAGTGTATTTCTTTTTGTTGTTGTTTTGTAAGGAACACAAGTAAAAATGTAAGGTTTATGTCAAGGTTAAAAACACGATGAAAATGAAATGGGGCTGGGATTGTGTGTGGAGACACACCTGGGTACAAAAAAACGTCATGATTGCTGGTAGAATGTTCACTGCATTGCACCATGTTCACTGCATTGCACCATGTTCTGTGCTCCATACGTTCAGTCCTATAAATGGGAAGGGATCATCCCTCCATTCTACAGATGAGGAAACTGAGGCCTCGTAGTCACACTTTTTGGAAGTGTCCTGGGTAGCCTTGGCCAAGCTCAGCTTTGAACCCAGGGAGCCTGGGCTGTTAACTACAAAACCACAGGACACGTGCGACATAAGACATCGACATTCCCTGCCCAAATCACCAGCAGGCAGGAGGGCGAAGCCACCCAGTGAGAGCTCCTAAGAGCCAGAAGGGAGGAGATCCATCCTCCTGTTGGATCAAAGCTAATGTAGGTCAGCAGTCAAGCTTTTAATTGGTTCATGTGCCAATGGAAGGACCTTCTCTTTCTTTTTCTTGCTTCAGAATCAGTGTTTGCCCAAGACAGCAATTTGTGGAAATGGAGAAAATCTGAGAATTCTTCTGTGACTTTGCTGAACGGAGGCGTCTCCTCCACAGTCCATCCTCTACTCCCCCACTACTTTTTTTCCAGCAAAATGAGCGATAGTTCACTCACTTTCTAGTCATAAGAGTCATCCTTTCTCTGTGGTGAAACCAGTTCAGAGCTGACTCAAAAGTCCTGTGACGTGTTGAAATACAACATTGGATGAGTGCCCCTGTTCTCTCCCAGCATCCTGAAATACTGTTGGGTGTTGAGATGTTTCTGGACACCCACCTTCTCCCCCTGGGTCTCAGCAGATGTTCCCATCCGAGTCTTTTTGCGGGCAATGGCAGCTGTCCAGATCTTCCAAGTGCAAGATCTCAGGATAGCTTCACAAGTACTTTGCACTCTGCTTTATGTTCTCACTACAGGGGAATTAAAGATGAATTACAGGTGAGTGGAGCCCACTGGGTGCCCCACAAGTTTGACGCCTTTGTCCCAGGTGTCCAGGTGCGTGAATAGCCCATCACATGCCCCGCACTTCCAGGGAGAGTCTCTCCTGGCACCTGGGAGCATCTGCTCCTGAGTGGGGTGTGGCTTGAGCAAGCTTTCACTTTATTGCGTGTCCCCAGCTTTCCCCGATTACCAAAGGCTTTCTTCCGCATCCTGGGCGGGGCACCCCGCTTTAAGGGCTTCTGTGTGTTACAGACACACTGCCAGGGGTGGAAACAGATGTGTGTGTTTTTCTTGTTGGCCCCCATGTCTGAAAGACACATGTTACTTGTCATTGGCTTACTTAAGGCCACAAAGAAACATTGACAGCCCGGCCCTGTGGCCTGTCCGACTTGGGAACAGGACCCAAGCCCAGAGCTCCCCGTTCCTTTCATTTCCTTGAGGCCAAAGGACCGGGGGTGCCCTGTGGGCAGCGCTGTTTACTGGGTTAAGGGGGGCCTTGTTTTGGCAGAGAAGAGAATACAGCTGGCAAGAGGCCTTGCCCAGCACCCCCTCCTGCCAGGGCAGGCTGCTTCCTAATTGCCAACACATGGGCTGGTTCCAGAGTGTGGGGACGGATTCCATGTCCCGCCTGGGAGAGCTGTGTGTGTCCCACCCCTGATGCCCTGTTTTTCATCAAGGAAATGGGGGTGTTGCATACCAGGGCCAGAGGACAGCTGCTTCGGGTGGGGGAGTCCCTGGGCACTCCCAGATGCGCCTGTTGGGAACATTTTTGGTGTACATTGAAACATTAGGATTTGGTTGCATTTCATCTCCTCTGTTTCCTACTGCCTTTTTGGTGAGTGATTTTGAAAGCTTTCTCCCTTTCCCTTCTCTTCTGTGAGTGCTTGCCGTTATGAAGTAGACCTCTGGAATGCACTGCGTCCTGCAGAGGCATTGCCCTGTGCAGGGTGCATGCATGTTCCTACTCATTAGTGAAGTTTAGTGCCCACTTCATTGGGAACATGAAGTGCCAAGTGATGCTGATGCTGCAGTCCCCAAAGGCCACACCCAGAGTGGAGAGGCCCCTCTAGCAGGAAGCACAGTGAGTTTGGCTGGGGGAACCCCACACGTATGTAATCCAAGGGACTTGAGACTTCATGCCGAGCTCCATCACTTCCTTGTGGCTCTGAGCATTTGTTTGCCTGCCCAAGGCTCATCCTTTATCTGTAAGATGCTGGTAACTGTGTCTCTGGGAGGGTGGCCTGGTCATGATGATTACCTGGGAACTGTGAAATAGAGAAGGCCTGGCTTCAGCACATGAAATTCTTTTCTCTGCCCATAGACTTAGATGCACTACTGTGAAGGATTATGAAAAGCCTGTTTTCTCTGAGCTCTGCTAGTGGAGGTAGAAGCAGGCTGAACCTGAGTACAGGTGTGGAAGAACAGCAACAAACTGCAAGGATCTTAGAGGAACCGCCAGTGAATCTGGCAGAGATGATGTATTTCAGAGAAATTCAGGAGATTGAAAGCATCATGCATTGGGAGATTGGGGGCACCTTCCTTGACGCCCCGGCCTAAGTAAATGTGATCCTGTTTATTCATTGCCACTTTGGGAACGTGGGCCTCCTTATTCCTTCCCATCTTTTCATTATGAAAGTTTTCAAATATGCACAAAAGTTGAAAGATAATACTGCAAACACACGTGAACTCTCCACCCAGATTCAGCAGTTGTTAATACTATGCTGTTTCTGGCCCCCACTTCCTCTCTGCCCCTTACATCAATATTTTATAAAAACTTGTTGCCGAGGCTGGCACAGTAGCCCACACCTGTAATCCCAGCACTTTGGGAAGCCGAAGAGGATGGATCACGAGGTCAGGAGTTTGAAACCTGCCTGGCCAACATGGTGAAAGCCCCTCTCTACTAAAAATGCACACACACACAAAATACAACAACAACAAAAAGCCGGCATGGTGGTGGGTGCCTGTAATCCCAGCTACTCGGGAGGCTGAAGCAGGAGATTTGCTTGAACCTGGGAGGCGGAGGTTGCAGTGGGCTGAGATGATGTCACTGCACTCCAGCCTGGGCGACAGAGCAAGACTCCGTCTTGAAAAGAAAAATGTTGCTGAACAGTTTGAAAATAAGTTGTTGACATCATGACATGCCCCTACCCCAAATATGTAAGCCTCCATCTCCTCTAAGAAAAACAGTGTTGTTCTCCATAATGGCAATACCTTTCTTATGTGGAGCAAAATCAACAGCGGTCCTATGATATCATCTAACGGTTCCTTGGTACTCACCTTTCTCCAGTTCTCTTCAGAATGTGTTTTATATCTTCTCTCTCTGCAAATCTGGATCCGCTTGTTATAACTGCTTAGACTCTGTAATCTAAAACAGCCCTTCCTTTTTGTTCTTATCGTTGCGACATTGACGGTCTGAAGAGCAAAAGTTATGTCCTAGAATGTTGCACATTTGAATTGGTGTGACTGTTACCTTTGGTGATGTTTCTTACTGGCTCCTCTGCCCTTGTGTTTGCTGTCAGACTGGACGTCTGCATGTCTGTGGTCAGAACACTTGTTGGAGAAGCTGTGCACTTCCTGCTGCATCACATGTGGGGGCTAGTGGTCCCACTGTCAGAGACGCTAACTCTGACCACCTGGTTAAAGTGGTGGCTGCCCCCTTCTCCCGCTCCTCTGAAAAGGTGTGTTGTATTTCTGCCTGTCCTGAGTACGAGTAGGACAATGCTTGGACATTCTGCATCTGTCTTCTTCCCCAAACAGCCTTCTGCTCAGTGGTTTTTGCATCCAGCGAGTCTTGCCTGAATCAGGAATTTTACGGCAGGTTGCAAAATGATGATTTTTTTCTAATTTTTGCTGTTTCTACTGAAAAGAATCCTCTGCCAATTTTTGAGAATCGTTGATGCCTGATGATATTTTTAAAAACTCAGTGTATTACAGAGTCATTTTTGTTCTTCCTGATACTCACATTCAGCCCATGGGAGCCCTGGAAGCAGGTGCCTTTGTTCTTTTAGTTTTTGGCTCTTTCTTGCCATCTGGCACAGTGAGAAACCCCAGCTCACCTTGTATTATACATTCCCTGTTCCAGAGAGAAGGTGAATTGTTTTTCCAAGCAGCTCTGGTGTTTGGTGGTGGTGTGTAAGCATCAATGCATAGGTGCTGGTGTGCTCAGGGACCCTGGGCTGCCGCTGCTTCCAGGGCTTTCAGTAGCCAGCTCCAGGAGAAAACGTTTAAAAATCCTGACTGTACAGCTGGTTCCAGTTCAAATATCACATTCAAATGTTGCCCTCTTTACGTTTCCATCACTTCATGGATTTCTCTCATCCTGATTTGGGTCAACTGCCCTATTTACCATTTGTTTTGAAGCATCTTTTTTTTCTAGTCTTTTCTTGGTTTTCGCTTAGCAGTGAGGCTTTTTTGTTTATATATATTTTTAACTGTCTTCCTTCCATCTTTCCTTTGCTTGCATCCACCTCTCACTAAGCATACATTCAGAGTAAGTTTTATTCAAGAAATAGGAAGCCTTGAAAGTCAAGGACTCTTGGTCCCAGTGTCTGGGAACTGCTGAGTAGTTAGCATGGTGGGCGTGATGAGTGTTGGGTGTTGGAGTCCTTGCCTAAGGTAGAAATGCGAGAATCTTCCCCAGGGCAGTAATATTTGTGTCCTGGAGTGAATGCCTGAGCCAAGATGATGTTTGAGGATAGCAGAAAGACCAAGGGTTGGAGCTTACAGATGCTTGACTCACATTTGCAAGGGTTGGAGAATGAGGACAGGGGGAGTAAGTGACCCGCAGGTGAGCATGTGGGCATTTCAGGGGTGCAGAGCTGTGGAGGGGTTTGTGGGCTAGGGGGTGCTATTGTATGAGGCAGTGTGACCTGCAGCCTGCTGAGGGAGCAGGCTGCTGGGAAGACCGGGCAGCCAGTGTGGAAAGGATACCAGCAGGAAGGGCACAGACAGCAGAGTGGTGGCTCCATGGTGGAGTGGAGGTGCTTTTCAACTAAAGAAGTTGGGCAGTAATAACGAAGCAATGCATGCCTGTCACATGCTGTATTTGTTTGCTCAGGCTGCTGTCATAAAGTGCCACAGACTGGGTGGCTTAAACAACAGAAATTTGCTTTCTCCTAATTCTTGGGGCCAGAAGTCCAAGATCAAGGTGTGGGCAGGGTTGGTTCTCCTGAAGCCTCTCCTTGGCTTGCAGACGCCGTCTTCTCCCTGTGTCCTCACGTGGCTGTCCCTTTGTGTCTGTCCGTGTCCTCACCTTCCCTTCTTATAAGGCCATGGGTCATAGTGGATTAGGGCCCAGCTATAGGACTTCAGTTTAACTTTGCAAAGACCCTAAAGAATAAGGTCACATTCTGAGGGACTGGAGATTTTGGCTTCTATATATGATTTTGGGGGACACAATTTAACCTGTAACATACCCATTGATAGGACGCACTTGGCTCTGTAGTTACCCACTGGGCTACGAAACAGCATTACACACAGGGGTGTGGAGGGGAGGGCAGGGAGGCAGGGAGGCAGCGTGGTGGACCTTCCGGGTAGATGGCCTGCGGTGACTCCTGACTGCAGATTTGGGGACCACACTGAAGCCACTGTGCATTTTCTCTGTTCGGGGCTGGGGAGGTGACTGCCTGGTTCTTTATGAGGTCCCCAGGACACCCCAGATGCATGTGTTCAGGGCATTGAATTCTGCTTCCATTGGTCTCTGCCGGGGCCCTGGGGTCCATCTTGCACAGATTCCCAGTGGACTGTAGAGGGCATCCTGCCAGGTGGTGTGGCTTTGCTTGGGTCTTGAGGATGAGACTTGGAGCCACAGGAGAAACACGTCCATCTTCCCAGATGTTGTTTTGTTTGTTAAATTAAAATTTGAGGTGGGGGCAGTGGATTTTAAAAACCAAAACAAACATGGATGTGTAATGGAGAATGCAAAATGTATGTTAATTTTTAAGAAAGAAAAAAGATTACAAAGATAGCTCAAGTATTGAGAGCCGCATTGTGAGAGGCTCATCACCATCCCCACCTTCCTGCTGCCCCTTCTTCTTCACATGACAGGTGTGCACATGCAGACACACACAAGTACAGACACGCTCCAAAGCAGACACATACACACTCAGAGGCACACACACGGACACACACTCAAAGACAGACACACATACAGAACACTAAAAAGATACACACAGATACAGACACACAGAACACACTCAGAGACACAGCAACAGACACTCAAAGACAGACACAGATGCACACACAGAACAAAGACACAGACATACACACAAACACTCAGACACATACACACAAACACTCAATGACACACAGACACATTCAAAGACAGACACACAAAACACACCCAAAGACACACTGACACACACAGAGAACACACTCAGAGAACACACCAACACAAACACTCAGACACAGACACACACATAGAACAAAGACTCAGACATACACACAGAACACACACACAGAGAATACTCAATGACACACAGACACACACTCAAAGACAGACACAGAACACACTCAAAGACACACACACAAAGACACAGACTCACTGAAAGACAGACACACACAGAGAACACACTCAGACACATCAACACACACACTCAGAGACTGAAAGGCAAACACAGACATACACTCAGAACTGAAAGAGACACAGAATACTCAAAAGACACACACACGCACAAAGACAAATGCACACTCACAGACACAAACACACACAGACATAGAACACACACAAAGACAGACACACACACAGACACACACACAACACGCTTAAAGACAGACACATACAAAGAGAGACACACATACACAGACACACAGAGAACACACATGGAGACTAACAGACACACTCAAAGACCCACACATAGACGCTTAACGTAGCCACAGACATAGACACACACACACACAGATGAGCAGCTTTGCCTGTAGCCCCGAAGGTTGGCATCTGGGAAGCAGGACCTTCTCTGTGTAGCAGCAGCTCTGCCAGGAGCCTGGGGGTAGGGTCAGCAGCTCAGTGACAAGGTAGGAGCTTCTGTGGTGTTCCCATGCTGTGTCAGTCCTTGCCCTGGGCTGACATCTCATTGCCCCATCAGCTCCCTGTGGTTGCACGGGCTGCTGAGATGGTTCACCGGGGCCTAACCTTGGGCCATAGTCCATTCACCCCACTGTGGACATTTCTCTAATCTAGACGCCCTAAACTTCTGGCTGGGAAGAGAGGAAGAGGTGGACCACCTCTTCGGGGACTGACTGGACAGAGCTGTGCGGGCTGTGGGTTCTTCTTGGGATGGAAGAAGGGGGTCATTCTTCAAGAACAGAGACAGAACAGCATGACGTGCAGAGGAGGGAGGGGGCAGGGTTCTGCAGGCTGGGGAGGCCCTGCTCCCCCAAGCTGCACATGGGTAGGGCTCAGGGTGAGAGGGAGTTGAGTTGGGGGCTTCCTATGCAGCTAAGAGGCTGGAGGTGAGGCCACCCGAGGCTCTGAGTGGGCTGTTCACCACTCCATTGGTATTTCAGTCTCCAGGACCGCTGGGGCAGTCGCTGGGCCCTCTGAGCCCACTCGGTTCTTTCTGCTTTCTCATGGATACAGTGTCAGGCTTACTCTGCCATCGTGGGCTGTGGTCTCTTTTCTTCTAGAGTCCCAGGGGCTTCCTTTGTGGCATAGGCTTCCTTTCTCCCACCCCAAAAGGCTGTTAGGAAGGTTTCCGTTATTGAAGACAATACCGTGTCACCTGAGGGGTCTCCACGTCTCCTGGGGTCCATGTGGTCTGAGGGCTCCCTGGGAAAGGGCTGGCCACCCGGTGGGGTGGCCGGGGAGTTGGTGGTAGTGGTGGTGTACAGGGAGACAGCATGTGGGGCTGGGACATTTTCTTCCAGTTAAAGATGTGGTCTCTTTGGGCAGATTGGGAGAAAGAGAAATCAATAGTGCAACTGTTTTGATACTGAATATTGACAAGTGTCTTTTTGAAATAAAGAACCAGTCCCAGCCGGGCACGGTGGCTCAAGCCTGTAATCCCAGCACTTTGGGAGGCTGAGGCGGGTGGATCACGAGGTCAAGAGATCGAGACCATCCTGATCAACATGGTGAAACCCCGTCTCTACTAAAAATACAAAACATTAGCTGGGCATGGTGGTGCGTGCCTGTAATCCCAGCTACTCAGGAGGATGAGGCAGGAGAATTGCCTGAACCCAGGAGGCGGAGGTTGCGGTGAGCCGAGATCGTGACATTGCACTCCAGCCTGGGTTATGAGAGCAAAACTCTGTCTCAAAAAAAAAAAAAAAAAAAAAAAAAAAACAGTCCCTCCTAAAAAAAACAAAAAATATATTGCTATATTGCAAGAGATATCTGGTTGTGCTGTTGCAAAAAAGTTTAATATTTCTGCCCTCCCTGAATGAAAGACATTTAGCCTTGCATATCAAAGAATAGGAATCTGTCATCTTAGAAGTTATTAATTTGAAGTTCTGTGACACAGATTTGCGTAATTAGAGGATTTGCTCGCCAGGCATGTGAAACCTATACAAATGTTGGTCCACGTTCTTGGAAAGAAGTCAAACTTTGAGGCTGTTTGAGCGAGTCATGATTCTTTAAAGTTGCCACAAGCTGAATTGATTTAGTTTGGCAGAAACTACAAAAACAAACATGGAGTTTAGAAAAGCAAAGGCTCATGTGATCGCAGCTCTGGCCCCAGAGAAAAGGAAATGCTTCATAAATTGCATCTCGGACCAGAGCGTGTTGAGGTTCCCTCTCCCCGACCTGATAATTTTCAGATCGTCTGGAACAGCTATAAACAAAAGCTGGAGACGCTAAAACAGCCCATGGCCCCTTCCCCTCCTTCTCCTCGTCTTTCCCCTCCTCTGCCCTCCCCTTAACAACTAGCTGAGCCTTTGTTTTCTTTTTGCTTTTACTCCCTAAGTAAATCTTAATCCTGGTCATTAAACCCAGCCTTGACTTTCTTTCCGTTCCCATGGATACCAGATGGGGCCTCAGATTGGCAAGGTGGCCGTAGGACCTCGGGACCCAGGAGGCCCCATGGGTGCCTGGCAGGCGAAGGGGGTGCTGCTCCTGGCGCTGGTGGCCGGGCAGGATGGATGGTCCTGAACATCAGTGCCTGGCCCAGTGCAGCTCAAGAGGGACCCCCTTTCCTCCCCAGAGGAGATGAGCACAGGTGGGTAGAGACCATCTCTCTTTTGCAGGTCACTGGCTCTGTCTTGCATGGCCACCTGCAGTGGTCCTATAGCTGCATTGGCCTGGGAGCTACCAGGAGTCCTGGATCCCATAGAAGGTCTCCTGCCCTCCTCGATGGAGGCACGCCAGGGTCCTGACACGAACTCAGGGCGGGGATAGTCCAGTTCTGCTCTTCCTCACTGGGTCCCAGCCTTCTTTCCCCACTGTATTTCAGAAGTCAGATTGGCTGAGAGACATGCCAACCCAGCCACCTCACCAGCACTGATCCCCTGGGGTTGTGTTTGAAACGGCAGATGTCAGCCCTGCCCTCTGCCTGCTCAGAGGCCCTGAGTGGGAGGGAGGGAAGCTTCTGGAAGGCAGGTCGAGCCACAGCCCATGGATCTCCCCACAGGTGGTCTACAGCTCTCCTTCTGAGATGTTCAGAGTGATTTGAAAGTGTAGATGGTCAGTTAAAAGACACCTCTTCAAATGCTTTGTCACATTTCTAGGAGATTGAGGATGATGTCAACTTAAGGTAGTGCAGCTTTGCTGTGGGATGGTTATCGCGTTCTCTCCAAGTGTCTTGTCTTTGTGAAGCGGGGCTGAAAACCAACGGTGAGTGGTAATTGCTGATATTTACCCCCTTCTCCCACACCTTCGCTCCTTTATGTCATGTTTAAATCCTCTGGGGACTGACATGTCATCTCCCTGGAAATATGCAGAACCAGGCAATTCTAGTGGTGGGGGGGTTGGTAAACAAGGACCCACTGAAGGAGGGGATCTCGGATGCCAGGGAGGGCCCTGCACAGCAGAGCAGGAATGTGTGGGGTGGCGTGAGAGCCTTGGCAGGTGGGCAGGAAGCCTGTGGGGGAGGTGGCTTCTGCAGGGAGATCAGGTCCAGGCTGGGGCACAGAGCTGGCATTCGGGGCAAGGCTGAGAAAGCAGGAGTGTCCACCTCTCAAAGCAAGAAAGAGTGTGGGTGGTCTATGAGCAGACAGGGGCAAGGGGGTTACTCCTGTGGGAGGCGAGGCTGCCCAAAGAGCTTGGGCAGGTCCTCGGCTGGGGTTGGTGAAGATTTGGAGCTTTAATTGAGGTAGGTGGAGATGCCTGGGAGGGTTTCAGCAAGGAGGAGAGTGATCTGATTGATCTCTTGAAGGATCTGCTGTGGCTGTGAACATTTGGGTAACGTGGTAGAGGCTGCAGTTGGGGCTGGGTGACAGCAGTGAGCAGGCTTGCTGGTGGCTGCTGTGAGGGCAGGCCCACGGAGAAAGACAGGGGACACTGGATCCGAGACCTGTATCGGGGGTAGAGCTGACAACCGATGGACCGGCTGTGACGGATCGGGGGAAGAGGGAGCCAGATGGCATCAGGTGTTTGCCTTGAGCCACTGGGTAGAAGGTGAGGCTGCTTACCGTTTACGGAGAAGGGTTTTCTGAGAGGAGGTGCACCGGCTTTGGGGGTGACTGTGAGCAGATAGACAGTGGCCAGAGGGTCCCACGGGGCAGGCCGCATTTCTGTCATGGGAGCTAGTCTCAGGGCAACCCCTCCCTCGGGCGCTGGTGGTTTTGTGTTGCTGTTGGGTTTTTGAGACACGCCCATCTCCATACGTCTGGGTGTTGTCTAGGGATGTGATGATATCCTTCCATCAACTGAGAAGGGCCTTGGGAGCTACTGTGCATTGCAGAGTGGTCCTTGGCATCCTGTGAAATAGTTTTCCTTTGCAGGGAATTTACCCAAACACCGTGGGTTTCAGGGAGGCTGACAGTTTCAGTGCTATCACATTGTTTGTCAAGAATACCTCTCGATACTTAAGAGCAGTATTTACGCTGTTTATTTGAGGATTAATGAAAATCCTGTAACTCACTATGTGCCTGTCAAAGGCAAGAGGAGCTTGATTTAATGGCTCAGTCTGGTTGTACTCATTTTACCCGTGAACATTTAATGTTCTCTTTCAAGCACCTTTTTTTGACCCATGTATTGTAATTGCCTTTAAAGTTTATTTTTCAAGCCGTGTGATAATTTTTATTATGAATGAAAATGCCTGTGGTTTCTTTGCTCCTGAGAGGAAGCCATACTCTTACATAATAACTGATCGTAAGAGAAAAATCATTTTATACACACGATGAATCTGGAACATGGCATGTTGGAAGCCATAGATCATTTAAAAATGTAATGTATATCATTTATTATGGAAAAAGGTAGTTTTTGGACATTATTGGATTTCCTCCTTGAAACATAATCTTATAACTTTTTCTCAAACCCATTCGGTAAGGAGGCCTCCTCAATTCCCGACAAGAATTAAATACGTGTATACCCTGGTTCTGCCTTCGAGCTCTTACCATTTTTGTATGTCCTGTTTTCTGAGCAGGCAATGGGAGGGCACATCTCTGAGCCATTGGTGGGGACAAACACTTGCAGGTGCTTTGAGGCATTGTCACCAACCGCGTCAGCCCTTCCGGGATGAGGAGGGGACCCAGAATGCTTCTCTAAGCTCCTGGAAACCAGCAGGCCTGGCTTTCACCTGGATTGTCTTTGTTTTGTGTTTTACTTTCCACAGCCCACGGGCCCACTGTCCAGCCATGCCGGAGGTGTGTGTTAGTTCCTAGCCACACTGGCTCCTGCCCTGGGAGTTTCTTGTCTTCACACCATCACCCAGATCCTTGAAAGGCAGAGCTCTGTCATTTTTATCTTACAAAGAAGAAATTAGGAGCACATGGTGGTAATATTAGTCCTACCATTTGACTTCATGAGGGAGCCTGTGAACGTCGGGGATCTGAAGGAAACTTTTTGTCATTAATTTGTGGATTTCTTCCAAAATGTGGTACTTAACAGCTGGCCTGCTTTAGCGGTATCGCTTATGGTGACATTATTTTTATGTTCAGAGGTCATGGCTTGTCAGCGGCTGGCAGTCATGGAGGTGACCAGATTCTAGGGTGACACAGTCATGCCACGGCCCTCCAGAGCCTGTCGTACCTGCATGGTGGGTGGGCGCTCTTCTCCCTGGAGTGGGTGCAGGTAAGTGTGTATGGCCTCTGATGAACAGACAGGAGTGGTTTCTGTTCTCCGGGGAAGTGACAGAACCAGGCTGCTGCCTTCTTGGGTTGGAGGATGCCTTCCACGATCAAAAATAGGTCAAAGTTTCTTTCACTTTGATTTTTTTTCCCCCTCAAACAGTCTTCTTCCTTCTTTCTTCTTCCTTCTTTTATTCTTCTGTTTAGAGGCCGGGTCTCCCTCTGTCACCCAGGCTGGAGTGCAGTGGTTTGGTCTCTGCTCACTGCAGCCTCGACCTCCCAGCCTCAAGTGATCCTCCTGCCTTAGCCTCTCAAGTAACTGGGACTACAGGTGCGTGCCACTCTACTCGGCTGGAACATTTTTCTTCTTGACAGAATATCTTGTTTTGCAATATCTTCTCCCTTAGGAGGGAAAATGCAGTGCAGTTCAGGATTAGCCTTCAGTGCCGCCATGCCCCCTAGGCTCTCAGCTCTCATTCTTGCGGTCCCCTTTCAGTTTTCGGAGTGAGTTTTGCTCATTTCCAGTATCCAAGGGCCTTCTAACCTCTGGCATGGAGAAGCCTCGTTTTCCCAGGCTATTAACACACTCTCCTGAGAACTTCAAGGTTACGATGGAGTGTTTTGGCGAAGGGAGTCAGAAAGGGCTCTCAGAGAGGTTATTAGAGGGGGCCCTTAATTCATGTGGAGTAGCAAAGCGCACTTGAGGAAATGGGGCACGCTGGAATCTTCCAGAGGCTGCTCTGGGCTCAGAGATGGGGCCAGTTGGGTTTCTGGGGTTGATGTTCTCTGACATCACGTTGCCCTTTGGCTCCTCGAGGATCCACAGCGTAGGCCTCGTTTCAGTTCACAAAGCCCCTTTCTTGAGTCCCACTCCCCCCTCGTCAATTTCTGTGGCTCCTTCCACCCAGCAGGCCCTGAGTGCTGTTTCACAGACGGCAAACCCATCCTGACCCAGACGCGTCAGCCCCAAACAATCTGGTTACTGTTTAAACAACCAGTGTAAATAATGAGCCCTCCATTACCAAGAGTATAAATACATTTAGACAAGTCGGAGTTCTGTAGAGGGAAAGTTTAGGTTATGGGAAAACATCAACAGCTGTAATTTGTAGGCCCTTGTAGAGCAAGGGGTGTGAGTGATGTAAACTGTAGAAAGCCGGCATTTCGTTTATGTGGTTTTTTGTCATTGTGCTAGGAGAAGAACTTTGTTATATTTCCTTTGCTGAGAATTAATCTTGAGGGGGCAGCACCTGCCAGAATTTTTTTTTTTTTTCCCCTAAAAGTAAATGTCACCTAGGTGGCCAGTGTTGACAGGCACGCTGGCAGGACTGCTGTGGGCAGTGATGATCAACTTTGTATGGAAGATTGCATTTGGTTAGCCACTCTTCTCCTAGTATTGAAAAATAATGAAGGGCAAACCGCAAAGGCATATGATTAAGGTGAATTCTACAGTAAGGAGACAGATGAACATGTGCAAAAGAACCACAAACATTAGCTCCAGGTAGAGCCTAATGCTCATGGCTTTCAGAGCATAGGAAATTGAGCTCTGTAAGTCAACACAGTCTTTGGCTGGATCTCTCTTTGGTGAAAGGGTAGAGTGAAGCCTCCCTCTTTTTATTTTTTGGCCAAAGTGGGAACTATCTGAAGACCTATAAAATTAAGTATTTTTCTTTACAAGGAGAAAGGGGCAAGGCAGAAAGTCCCGTGGGTGTGAGGGATTACTGGGTTTCTCTCCACCAATGGCACAGTTCACACACACACGGCTCCAATCCAAGGCCTGTTTGAGCGGGCCCCAGTGTGTGTGATGGCCCACACACGAGTCGGGGGGGGGGCAGGCCACACACACATGTGTGTACCTGCCCCTCAGAGGTGCTGAGCCTGCCTTATGTTGGAAACATTCAATGCTGGTTTTCACAGTCATTGCCAATCCGTGGATTAGCTTCTGAGGTCTCCCCTGACATCCCATTCTCCCCACACGCCCGGCCCCCACGCAGGAGCCTGAGGATATATTTGGTTTAAGATTACCTGCTTGGGGCTGGGTGTGGTGGCTCACACCTGTAATCCCAGCACTTTGGGAGGTCGTGGCGGGTGGATCATGAGGTCAGGAGTTTGAGACCATCCTGGCAAGCATGGTTAAACCCCTTCTCTACTAAAAATACACAAATTATCTGGGCATGGTAGCGCATGCCTATAATCCCAGCTCCTCGGGAGGCTGAGCAGGATTATTCCTTGAACCAGAGAATCAGAGGTTACAGTGAGCCGAGATTGCCCTAAGGCACTCCAGCCTGGCAACAGAACAAGACTCTGTCTCACAAAACAAACAAACAAAACCTTGGGAAAAATTGAAGGATCAGGTGATTTCTACGAGCTGTTTGCTAAATCTGCCTATTTTCTTCTGCATCTCTACTTGCAAGAGATGTGATGTAGGGATTTCACACAAACACACAGAAGAAGCTGAAGGGATTGCGTAGATTTCAGCAGACATGAAGAGTCAAGTGAACAGAACGCTGAAACTGAGCTCGTCCAGCCTGTGGACCACCGGGGGCCAACAAGGATGGCTTTGAATGCAGCCTAATACAAATTCTTAAACTTTCTTAAAACACTATGAGATGGTTTTTGTGATTCTTTTTTTTTTTTTAAAGCTCATCAGCTGTCATTAGTGTTAAGTGTATTTTATCTGCGTCCCAAGACAATTCTTCTTTCATTGTGTCACAGGGAGGTCAAAAGATTGGACAACCCCCAGTAAGGCCAAACCGGAGTAAGAAGGAGGCAGGTGCTCGGAGAGTGTGAGAGAGTGTGTGTGTGTGTGTGGGTGTATGTGTGTGTGTGTGTGTGTGTAACACCCGGGGAGCAAGGCTCTATTTTAAAGTGTGCCAGGATCTGTTTTATCCAGGAATAGAAAGACACACAGACATGGAAATGGCTGGTGTCACAGACCCTAGGAGGAGGAGGCTTACTATGAGGGCTCACTCAGGCAGCACTGAGGTCAGCAAGAGGCTGAGGGAGCGTGGGGAAATAGGGCAGGCATGTCAGCAGGTTCCAGGTGTGGGCCTGCCCCTGGCTGTTGGATCCCTGGCCCTGGGTGACTGTGGCCAGTGAATGGTGACCTGGGGTGTGAAAGCTGCATAAGCTGGGTGGCTTCTTTGTGGTTGGTTTCCACATGAAGGTCCACTGGCAGGTCATGAGTGCTTCTCTTTAGGGAATTGGCCAGTCCTTCTAGCAGTTGAGAGGTTGAGAGGGGCCATCTCTTTAGGATCAGCAAGGTCCCAGATGTCAAAACATCAGGAAATACAGAAAATATAAAGGCAGGATTAACAAAGCCCTTTCCTTGGAGAGACCCGCCCTGTCCCTGGAGAGACCCGCCCTGTCCCTGGAGACATGCTGGGTTGGATCTGGGGTGGTGACCGGCTTTCCACACGGGCTGAATGAGCACCCCAGCCACACATAGAAGGATGTCCCTGTGTGGGCCCTGTTCTCCCCCATGGTCCCTGTGCAGTCTGGGCCCGGGTGCCCCTGGAGGGACATCTGAGGGACAGCATTTCCCACCTTTGTCTGTTGCTGCTGCACGGGGAGGGCTGGCAGAGATGCTGGCAGCTTGTCCCCCACCAGCGCTGTCGTCCTGGCCTGGGGGAGGTATGGGAAGGAAAGATTAGTGTGGGCATTTGCTTCCTGTCCCCTAGCTGTCAGAGCCAGTGTCGCCTTTCCTCCTTGCTGGCCTTTCAGGCTGAAGAGAGTATGAATTCCTATGAGTCTGTCACTTGCTCTGCTGATGAGAAACTGCATCTTATAGTTCTGCTGAGAAAAGAACCACGTGCCATGTGACACCAGACTCAATACCACTTGCCCTTGTACCTTCTTCTGCCAGGTGGGGCTTAGGTCCCAGCCCCTGTGCAGCATGACAGTGTCCATGTCTCCCCTCTGGGCCTGTCTTCCTCACAGTGAAATGGGGTCCTAATTAGGGTTGCATTCCTTGTGTGTGTCACGCGCAGTCCTGGGCTCTGGTCCCTCCAGTCCAGGCCACACCTGGTAACACAGACCGCAGGGCTCCCGGTGCTGCCTGCAGTTGTCCTTGAGGCAGCCTTTATTGCTGAGCATGAGCCTCATCGGGAGAGAGTGGACAGGCGCCCTGTGTGAATATCCCGTCTCAGGTGGAATTCACTGAGGTGTTGCTGCTGCTGACAGTGGAGAACACGAGGGCCTGGGCCCGGCTCTGCTTGCAGCTGAAGCGCAGAGCGGAGGGTCCCACCTGGGCTGGCGTGTTTAGGCACTGCCCGCAGAAGTAGATGATCGTGTCTTACAAGGAGGTAAACCCCGGAAAACATCTGCTCAAGCAGAAGGCAAAACCGCACCCGTCAATCCCACAGGTGCTTCAGGCTTGAAACTTGCCTCTGGGAAGGCATTTGCTGACGGCTTCTCACATTTGCCATGTGAACCCTCTCACCTAAGTGCTTGAGAACATGTCTGGCTTGCTCCATGAACTAAATAGTGTAGTTGTTCAACTCTTCCCAAGAGGCCAGCCGGTACTGATGCCAAGCCCTGGTGAACCTCAGGAAACCATAGACCCCATTCTGATTCTCTCGCCACCGTAGCCTTGGGCATGGTGAGAAATGTCTCAGCCCAGGGTTGTAGGTGCTGACTCCACTGGCATGGGGGCAGGAGGTCCTGTGCCTGCTGTCTTGCCCTGGGGCATCTGGAGGGCGGGGCAGGGAGGTCCTGTGCAGCATGGCGGGTTGAGTTGCTGAGCAGTGTGCTTGGAGTCTCCCTTGCTCCTCAGTACATTGAAAAATCAGCTTTACAGCCGGGTGTGGTGGCCATGCCTGTAATCCCAGCACTTTGGGAGGATGAGGTGGGGGATTACCTGAGGTCGGGTGTTCGAAACCAGCCTGACCAACACAGAGAAACCCTGTCTCTACTGAAAATACAAAATTAGTTGGGTGTGGTGGCACATGCCTGTAATCCCAGCTACTTGGGAGGCTGAGGCAAAAGAATCACTTAAACCCAGGAGGCGAAGGTTGTGGTCAGCTGAGATCATGACATTGTACTCCAGACTGGGCACCAAGAGCGAAACTCTGTCAAAAAAAAAAAAAAAAAAAAAAGGAAAAATCAGCTTTACTAAGTTGACACAGTGGTGTGTGAGAGAGGCACTCGTTTCAGTTCCAGCTGCCCTCGCTGCTTTTCTGGACACTGTTGCTGAGTCAGGATGTGTGGAGGGCAGTTTGTGGCGATGTCGTTGCCATCCCCTGCAAGGGTAGCAGTGACTCTTGAACATGGCAGTGGAGCCGGGAGCCCCATCGGCCTGGTCTGTGGGCACGTGGGCTCTAAACACGTGGAGGGGGGGACACCCATGACCCCTGCCCACTCTCACTGCTGGCTGGACCCCAGATTCCCCAAGAGAAGACGTTGCTGCATGTCTGTGAATTGCTAAAAATGAATCACACTGGCAAGTGCCGCTGGCCACTGAGCAGGATTTGGCTTTGGCCTTGGACCTGCCCGGTCAGTACAAACTGCGTGAGCTACACTGTTCCACCCCCTGCTCTCTGTGCGACAGAGGGGTCAGTGGCCAGTAAGAGCCATGCAGAGAACTGTGAAGCAGAATTGTTGCTTTTGCCTTAACAGTGGCTGTGAAAATGAATGTGGCCATCTGCAAAGAAGCTGAAATAACAGAAGACAGAGAAAAGCTGTGTGCCTGCAGCCCACTGTTCCTGGTGGGTCACAGTGGCAGAGGGTTGGGGTCAGCTGAAAAGGACTGTCAGCTGTGTACTGACTCAGAAACAAAGTGATAGCCTTCACGCTGACACTCCCATTAAGCAAACTGTCTGCATGTATCCTTTTTATTTTTCCAGGGGATACTGGCATAAAAGAACACCTGGTGAGGAGAGATGGAAGAGAGGAGTGACACTGTAGACAATTTGGGGACCCCTGAAGGAAGCCAACTATAGGGACATGCATCACGGAGACAAGAGGGTTTGATTTAATATTAGGGGAGAGGAAACCTTTCATCTCTTAAGGCATGTCCCTTTTCAAATGACAGCCCCAAACAGTTTACTACTTCACACATTTTACTTTATTCACGATACATGATAATTTACGATTTTTGTTGTGGTTGTTGAGACAGAGTCTTGCTCTGTCACCAGGCTGGAGTGCAATGGCGTGATCTCAGCTCACTGTAACCTCCGCCTCCCGGGTTCAAGCGATTCTCCTGCCTCAGCCTCCCAAGTAGCTGGGATTACAGGTGCGCACTATCATGCCCAGCTAATTTTTGTATTTTTATTAGAGACAGGGTTTCACCATGTTGGCAAGGATGGTCTTGATCTCCTGACCTCAGGTAACCCACCCGCCTTGGCTTCCCAAAGTGCTGGTATTACAGGTGTGGGCCACTGGGTCGGGCCAATGTATGAATATTTTAATTGAGGAGAAGTTTACTGATTGGAATGCCACCTCACGTTTCTCACATCAACCACACTCAAAGTGCATATTTAGTGATTCCCAGGTTTCAGTTTCTCTACAATGGGCAAAAACTCTTACATGCTTGCAAAATGCAGGATCCTAATAGACTTTTCACCCCCTGACTCCATTGTTTTACTGTTGTCATGTGCACAAGTAGCTGTTTTTAGCAACCCAGCTTTCATTCCATTTAGTGTTTATAGAAATAACTGTTTTCTTCTTCACTGTCAGGTGACGTCACATTTTGCAATAGTTACCTAAACAACATAATTATAGTAATAAATAAAACTGGAATAGACAGGTTTGCAAACAGGCTAACCCTGGGTGAGCACAAGTCTTAGCTGGTGCAAGAGGCCTTCATTCATCAGCGTCTTTCATAGAAGAAATGGACAGTGTCATCTGACAAATCAGCTTGGAGAGGGTCATAGTGTACATGTCATAGTGTACAGTGATCTCACTGACTCCCCCAACAAGCCTATTTTGGAAAAACTCCCAAGTGTTTTTCCTCTGCTCTCACACCTCAGCAACAATCACCAACTAGACAAAGACTTCTGTGGCCAAATGTGGAGGTTTTTCCACACATATAAGCAGTAGACACCTGCTGGGTGTCTTCTGGTCCACAATGTCTACCTGGAGGTAGCGTCTGAACCTCCCTGCTCCTTATTTAGGGCTCAGTTCTACAAGACCGCCCCTCCTTCTACCGGTTGTAGGTCTAGGTCTCCAGAACTTCTGACTGATCGACTGGCTTCAAGTTGGGGTTTTCACAACTCCCTCTTTGAGTTTCTTTAATTTGCTGGAGTGGCTCACACAACTCAGGGAAAACACTTAGGCTTACTGGTTTATTATGAAGGATAATTACAAAGGATAAAAGGATAAAGAAGAATAGCCAGATGAAGGAATATACAGGGCGAGGCTGGAAAGGTCCCCAGGGCGGGAGCTTCAGTCCCTGTGGAGCCGGGGTGTACCACCCTCCCAGCACGTGGATGGGTTCCTCACCTTCCTGTTGGCCTCCGTGTGTTCATCTCTCAGGAAGCTCCCCGGACCCTGTCCTTTGGGCCTTTCATGGAGACTTCATTGGTTGTCCAGGATGCAGCATGGACAACCGTGTTGAAACGTGACTGGATAAAAAGGGTGTAATCTAAACGCAGCAGGGACCGTCCATTCAAATTCTTTCTGACTTCTCTATGTAGCCTTCCAGGGTATGCGGCAGGACCCTCTCTGGAATGAGATTTTTATAACCCACAGTCTGATTAAGTCCTGCTTTGGGCAGGTGAAAGGAGGGCAGGAGAAGGTCGGAGAGAGATTCTGGTTCCCGAGCATGCTTCTGAAGCCTAAAGCGCCCCAACATTATAACAAAAAATTATGAGCCAGGAACTGTGGACAAAACCCAGTATGATCATAGTATCACAAGGCCCAAAATAGAAATTGATGTTTTCCGCTCTCCAAATCAGTTGCCCCCTGCTGTGATCTGAATGTTTGTGTCTCCCTAAAACGCCTGTATTGAAATCCCCACCCCCAAGGTGATGGTATTAGGAGGTAGGGCCTTTGGGAGGTGGTGAGGTAAGGAGGGTGGAACCCTCATACGTGAGATTAGCACCCTTAACCAAGAGGCCTCAGAGAGACCCCCTGCTCCTTCTGCCATGTGAGGACACAGCCAGGAGGTACTGTCTATCAACCAAGACAGACAGTGAATTCACCAGTGCCTTGATATCGGGCTTTGCAGCCTCCAGAACTGAAAACAAATCTCCATTCCTTATAAGCTGCCTGCTCTGTGGTATGCTGTTAGAGTGGCCCAGTTGCACCAGAGACCCCCTTTCCCTATTTCTGCTAATAAGCCGTGCTTGGTCCTTTCCACCGCTCCACACCCGAACGCACAAAGCAGCCAGCTCTACCTTGAAAAGGCACATTGGCTGCGGTTGTACATTTTATCATCAAATTAAAATCAAGCTTATTGAATTGCACTGAATCCTCAACTGCCCAAATCTATTATTGAAGCTTTGGGCTTCTCCGCAGCGGTGAGAGGTTGTGTTTTTCCATCGGTCGTGTCTCTGCAAGGATTGTCATATGGGCATAGTCCGTACCTTCACCTGCTAGGGGAGGGCAGTGTTGGTGAAGGGATGCAATCTCGCTGGATGTTTTTGAGTGGATTTCCATCTTCCCATCCCTCTTCTTCCGTATTCAGCGCTCTGTGTTGGGTTGAAAGGTGTGTGTGTGTGTGTGTATGTGTGTGCACATGTGTATACTCGTGTGTGAGCATGTGCGTGGGTGTGTACATGTACTTGTCCTGCCATCCTGTGAAGACGTGCCCAGGTCACGCTGGCATCTGCCACTCCTTCTGTTTGTGAGTGTGATTTAGATTTCCAGCTGTCATGCCGAGAGTGTGTGCCCCTCCGGCTAGCAGGAGCAGCCTGTCTAGGCTTCCTGCTCTAGCTGAGAAGTGGAGACTGTCGTTCAGGGGCAGCAGAAGAAAAGGAGGGAAGCTGAAACTAATGAAAGGAGAGGGGCTGATGGGACAATTTGGAATCCCAGGAGCAGCCGCTGACTGCCATGAGGCTATGTCTTGGGGTCCTCACCGGGCTGTGTACCTGGGCCAGGCTGGGAGGAGAAATTCTGGATGACGGTCTCTCAAATCTCTTCTCCTCTGCCCCTAACTCAGTCTCTTAAAGTGGATGAATAGAACTGCCTGGCAATGTGACTGTCCCAGGCTGAGCAAAGGTGTCTAGAGGCCTGCGGGTGGTGCTGGCAGCAGCGGCTCGGGTGATCGTATGGGCAGTGGTCACTGAGGCTTCTGAGGGACCTCACCCTCAGAGAACTCGAGGACAGTCATGTGGCTTTGGAAGGCCAGAAGCCATTTAAATTGGGTGTCATCATTAAATACTATTTTTGTACTACCATGGGAAGTACTTTGAATAAATACTTTCTCTATGAGGAGAAGAAGGGTTAAGGTCACATACCTTATTCCTATGAAGCATTTTGGTTTCAGCCTTTAAATCACAAAGGAAAGAAAACGGAATTTCCTAGAGAGTGGGTGTGCAGTAAGAGAGGGTGGATAGTAGAAGGCAGCGTTTGAGTGATCCAGCTAAGTCTAGTAAAAATAACTCAGTCAAGTGACAGAGGAGCCTGACAGCCCATTTTAATTCATGCTTCTCATCTCAGAGGGCAGTTCTGTGCCCCCCACTCTGAATCCATTGCTGTAGTTTCCTCTCTAAAGATCGGCCCTAGTTGGTGAATGCAGTTTAGGAATTAGCCCGGGGTAAGAGCCGGCGAGGCAGCTGCACAGGGAAGGCCCGCCCGGAACTGAAGTCCAGGCCACGTGACGCTCTGCCACCCTGGCCAAAGCCTGGCCCATGGGAGCTGCCTTTTCTCTCTCCTCAGGAGATGAGCATGCAGTCTCCAAGGATGGCCGCGGGGGTGCTAAGCCCTTGGCACTTGAAGACTCCTGGGTTTGGCAGTTCCATGAGGCTGGAGATTAATAAGAGGCTGCCGGGCAAAGGCCCCCCGAGGGCAGCTTTGTGGCCTTGGCAGCCGTAGGGCAGGCACACGCACTGCTACAATTACTTCTGAGAGTTAAGACTGTGTTAATTGGCTCAACATTTCAAATCAGAGGGTTTCTGGAACGCAGGAGAGAGAGAGACACAAAGGTGGTGTTAAACTCTTCCCTCCTGCCGGTTCTTCCCTCATGCCATTCCTGCTGCCAGCCTTGAGAGTGGCCGTGCTTCCAGTGGGACCCTGGCGGAGCCGTGTGGCAGGCCTGGCTCTGTGCTGAGCCGCTTCGAAGGGTGGATGATGCCATGATTGTTCATAGTTTCAGATGAGTAGACTGAGCCACAAGGCACTCTCCTAATGTCAAAAGGTCGGAAATGAGTGTGTTTCTGGCGATTTTAGGGTCGTAGCAAGTTAAAAACAAAATCTCAGATCTTTTCACCCAGAGAAGAGATGATCTCAGAAAATATGTGATGTGGCCTCAAAGTCAACTCCCTAACAAGATGTTTTATGCCGTGGGGCTGCACATTAACCAGAGATTGTAAGGCCCACCATGAAGCAGGACTTGCACAAAGTAATTCGTGGAAATGGCTGAAGCTCCCTGGAAAGGGTAAGCTGTTGGTTTTATGCACAAGGCCACATGCAGTCACAAGGGAGGCACATCTATGTTCCCCATGTAGGGCTGTGGTCCCCCCGAGGACCCATATGCAAGGCCATGTGCAGTCATGAGGGGACACACATCAGCAGATGTCATGCATGGCTGTGATTCCACCGAGAGTGTGCTTCTCTGCTTGAAATGTTCTATATGGTTTTTTTTTTATTGTTTCCTTCTATGGAATTCTCATCTTTTGCATGGTTTTTAAAAAATTGTGTTCAAAAATACATAACATAAAATTTAGCATCGTAACCATTTCTGAGTGTACAGTTCTGATACATTCACGTGGTTGTGTGACCAGTCTCCAGAACGGTTTTCATCTTGCATAACTGAAACGTTAAACAACTCCCTGTCTCCACCTCTGGCCTCTGGCCATCTCCACTCTGTTTTCTGTTTCTGTGGATTTGATTGATCTAGATAGTTCATGTAAGTGGATTCACATGGTCTTTGTCATTTTGTGACTGGCATATTTCACTTAGCCTAATGTCCTCAAATTCATCCCTCATGTAGCAAATGACAGAATTTTCTTTCTTTTCAAGGCTGAATCATATTGTGTTATGGAATATGCCACATTTATCTGTTCATCCGACCTGAGGGCACTTGGGTTGCCTCCTCCTTTGTAATTTTTTTCCACGCTGTTTGCTACAGAGGTTGCATAATTTGCACCCCCACCAGCAGTGCACGGGGTTCCAGTTTCTCCACCTCCTCACCAAAACTTGTCATTTTCTGTTTTTACGACAGGCTTAGTGGGTATGAGGTGGTAACCTGTTGTGGTTGTGATCTGTGTTTCCTTAACGACTAGTGATGTTGATTGTCTTTCCGTGTGCTTGTTGACCGCGTACCTGTCTTCTTTGGAGAAATGTCTGCTCAAGCGCATTTTTCACTTTGTGGTGGTTTTGTCCTTGTGTGGCCCCTGAATGCCTGTCGCCTTCCGCTTAGAGTCATAGTGTGGAGGTTCCTCCACTTCCACAGTGATCGGAAAACCAGGAAAAGCTCTCACGTTCTTTTCACCTTGGCTTTCTGCACACCTGGCACCACTCCAGCCTGGATTCAATCCGTTTCCCTTGGGCAGAAGCGGAGGCATTCCTGGTGCTGTTTAAACTGGTATTTTGTAAGCCTCGCCCTCTCTCCCCCAGCTCTCTTGGCTTCCTTCTCTTTGCTGAACCCTGTAGTTGAAACTGTCTATGTTTAAATGGCCTTTGCAGAAATTGCTGCCCAGAGAAATTGCTGTAGACAGTGATGCTTCTGGAAGTAGCTCCTTTTCCCTGCAGTTGAGACTGGGCAGGGGTCTCAAACCCGAGTGCCTGCAGGCTCTGCTGGGTGATAAAACGGTAGGTTGGGCCGAGTGAGCCAAGTGGTCCATCAAAAACCTTCCAAATTTAAGAAAAGACTTGTTTATGATGGGCTTCATCAACTAAATGGCTTGGGCTCGGCTGTCAGTCCTAAGTCCACTTGCGCAAACCTAAAAAATTGCACTGGGTCATGGCCCATCTGTCCAGACGTCGAGAGCCTGCTGCGCACAGTGGTCCCCAGACATTTCAGGCCATGTCCTTTGCGCTGCCCTGCCAAGCTCACCTCTGCCCGCTACATGTTCAGCGCATCCAGTCGAGGAACCCTTTCGGGAGGTCAAAGGTGCCGGAAAATCCTTTGACTCATTAGCATCCTCCTGTGGGGTCTGTCTGTATTGAGTGAACTTGTGGAATAGAGCGATTTCTAGTGTAGGGGAGGTAGAATTCCTCCTCTGCCCTTCTGGGGCTACTGGCCTGAGATAGACGGACAAGGAGAAAAGCATGCGAATTTTATTTAGTAAGCTTTTCATGTACACGGGAGCTTTCACATGAAGAATGAAGACTCAAAGCAGCATTTGGAGCTAAACGTGTCTATCCCAGGTTGAACAAAGAAGAGTAAACTATGGAAACATGGTAAGACAGAAGGGTTGGGGTTAGAGTGGTTAATCATGGAGAAGAAGTGTCTAATTAAACTCCTCTGTGCTTTGAATTCTTTACATATAAAAATGATGGTGAGAGCAAAAATTTAAGTGGGGGCAGGAGGGGGTGAGATTCTTCTCCCTCTGTAGGTTTCATCTGCACCCATAGGTAGCAGAGTTCCCTGGAGCCCTTCCTGGCTGCCTTGGTCTCATAGCCTCATTTCTGCAAAACTTTCCCCTCCAAGAAGAGAGTGTTCCAGGCCTTTTCTCCCCATCCACTTTTACATGGTGTCAGACTTGGCATCCATCTTGGTAAATATTTTAAACAGGGCCGAAGCCCATGAAGGGCTCCTTGCTGTCTGCGAGCCTGTGTGAAGGAGCAGTGTGTTTGCATAAATAACGAGTCTCTTTGGAAGCCGGGCTGTGAACTTTACTGTGGCCTTGTAACGACACATGAAGCCAGCTGGGAATGGCTTGGAGGACAAAAGCGGTGCGTGGACGTGATGCCCAAGTGCTGTGCCCTGGTCCCTGGCCCCTTCACGTTTTCCACCCTGATCAGGAAGCTGATCTGCCTAGATGGCCTCGGTTTTGTGTTAGCATTTTTAATACAGTGAGCTCAGCAACCCAAATCAGAGACCACAGAGAGGGAGAGGCCACAAAGAAATCGCCCCCTCCCTGGTGACAGGCCACGTGTGTCCTCAAGGAGTTGATGTTTCTGGGCATTTCAGATCTCTAGCCAGCGACTGTGGTGTTCCCATTGTTGGCTAAGAGAGGAGGTGGCCAACAGTGCTTTGCAGATGATAGCGACGTCCTCAGTGGTATTATTCTCTCAGAGGCTGATGAGTTACGAATAAACAAATGTCCAAGAGTCACAAAAAAGGAAAGTAAGGCCTGAGGGGCTCATGCCACCCCATGTGTCTCCCTTCACTCCTCAGCTGTGGCCTCGTGGTTTGGTGGACCCCAGCCACGCATACCTGGGGCTGGAGTCAGCTGCCACTGTGTGGGGGTCCTTTGAGAAGGGAGCCATGGCCCCTGCTGAGAGGGGTATAGTGGGCTAGGAGCATTGCTGGCATCAGGGGTTTTTCCCAAATGAGTGGTCAGAGGAGGAAAAATTAGAAAAAGGGGGAGAGATGGAGGAAAACAGCAGGCATTTGTGGACTTGTGTGTCAGGAGTGTGAGGCACACCGTTCAGTAAGCTGGAAAGAGCTTTCCTCATCCCTACTTGGTATTTAAGGAGATGGAGGCAGAGAAGCTGTGTTTCCTGCCCTGGCTCAGGGCTAGTAGGTGGCAGAGGCAGGCTCTGCATGGCCCTCATCTGGCCAGAACCTCCTGAGAGCTCTGTTTCTGAGTGCATGCGGTGAGAGGGTGTAGCAGAGTTGATGGCTGGATCCGTTATAGCTGGATTTTATTTCAGCTCTAAGGCTGGCCGCCTCCATGCTGAAAGCCCATTGTTGGAGGGTAACGCGGGCTTCCTGTCTTGCCATTGGCCACACTTGGGACGGTCATACTCCATGCTGGGCTGTCCTGTTGCAGGGAGTGAGCAGCGTCCCTGGATTCCACTCATGAGAGACCAAGGGCCACTTACTAAGTCTGACCATCAAAAATGTCTTGGGCTTTGGCAATGTCCCCTGGGACAGTGTCATTGAGAACCACTGCAGTTGAGAAACCTCGAGGGTGAGGAGAGCACTGCAGCAGAAAACGAAAACCACTCCATCACAACTTGCTCCACCCCACACAGGTGGATTCTGAACAAGAAAAGGAATAATGCCAAATCAGAGTAACAGGGAGTGAGGGACATGTGTGAGACAGAGTGGATGGGGAGTAGATCTCTCTTTAGCCTGGTGTTTCTGTTTGGAAATTCTTAATCGCAAGTCTCCAAGAGGCTGCTGTGTCTCTGTGAAGGCACCTGCAGGTGCACAGGGTCAGAGCATCTCTACTGGGTGGCATATCTCTCCCTGCTGCTTCTCCCAGCCCAAGGGTCACTCACCTCACAGATACAAAACTAAGTTACAACAGAATGAACAGGATTTCCTCCACACTGTGTCCTGGCAAGGAGGGTTTCATGTACTAAAGTAGAGCACAGAGCTGGAGGATGAGAGGGGGCATCTCACACTGAAAAATTCATGGACAAGATAGCAGGGCCCCGTGCCTCAGCCCCACCCACAGAGTCCAGGGTGTCAGTCCCGCCCATAGAACCCAGAGTGTCAGCCCTGCCCACAGAGTCCACGGTGTTAGCCCCGCCCACTAGCCCAATGAATCAGTCCTAACCCACTAGTCAAGGGTGTCAGCCCTGCCCGCTAGTCCAAGGAGTCAACCCCACCTACAGAGCTCAGGGTGTCAGCCCTGCCCACAGTGCCCAGGGTGTCATTCCCTACTCACTAGTCCCAGGGTGTCAGCCCTAGAGTAGTCCTAGAGTATCAGCCCCATCCACTAGCCCAGGGTGTTAGGCCCATCTACTAAATCCAAGATGTCAATGCTGTCTACTGAGCCCAGGGTGTCAGCTTCCCACCCAGGTACCCAGTCATAGGTTAGTCACACTGGAACCTCAAATAGACACTATCACAACTACTCCAGAAGCTAGATCTGGAAAGACACAAAAATTGTGGAGTGAAGATGTGCCATGGGAATTTGGAAAGAAAAGGTAAAACACATGAAATATGAAAGTTTTTTTTTTTTTTTCTTGAGACAAGGTCTCACTCTGTTGCCCAGGCTGCCGTGCAGTGTCGCCATCTCGGCTCACTGCAGCCTTGACCTCCCAGGCTCAAGCAATCCTCCCACGTCAGCCTCCAGAGTAGCTGGGATTACTGGCTTATATCACCATGCCCAGCTAATTTTTGTATTTTTTGTAGAGGTTAGGTTTCACCATGTTGGCCAGGCTGGTCTCAAACTCCTGGGCTCAAGCAATCCGCCCGCCTCAGCCTCCCAAAGTGCTGGGATTACAGGCATGATTGACTGCGCCCGGCCAAAAGTGTTCTTTAGAAACATACAGATAGATCTTCCCTGGGGAACGTGTTCAGTCTCAAGCGAGCCCTGCACGGATGCCCGGGTCCCCTGACCTCTGAAGTTTTGCTCTGGTTTTCTTCAGACGCCGACTCCTCCAGACTGGGGGTCTTTGCCCGGGCATGGCACCAGCACTTGTTCTTTCCATGAGGTCTCATCTTCCTCCAAGTCACCTAAAGCTGTAAGGGTGGCATCACTAGGAGCCCAAGTCAGGGGTCATGGGTGTGAATGTGCACGTGTTTCCTAGGGTGTCCCACCTGTGTGTACATTCATGCATATTTTTGCCGTAACAGAGGCTCCTATGTGCCATTTGCTTGTTAAGGCAAAAGTGCTTTAGAATACCACGCTGAGAGTCTCTTCAGCCTGGAGAAACGGGAGGCACATCACCCGGTGGTAATTACCCATGACATGATGCTGTGATTGATTAGTTTAGGGCTTCTGGCTGTGAAAATAAAAAGGCCTCAAGGAAAAGCTTGGAAACAACCATGATTTATGAGTTTATGAGTCTCAATTAGAGAAAACAATGTATTGAAAAATGTTCTTTTTGATAGGGGCGTGGGAAGTAAGCAGTGTCTGGTGATATGATTGGTAACTTAATTCATTCAATAAATTCTTTTAAAAAGAGAAAGCTTAGCAGTGACTAATCCATTAGTTTATAGAAAAAATTCATAGTTGGCAATTACATGTATTTTTATGATAACCACAAGCAGTAGTTTAAATTGCTTAAGTATATTCAACATCAGTGCCGCAATACAGTTACCATAAAATACACGTTTATGTTGTCATTCTAAAATTCTCTTCCTTCATATTGTAGAAATCAGACATCATCTAATGGTACTGAATATGTAAAGATGGTGGACGGAAGATATTAAAAAAATAGAACATGAAGACTGTCTCATGTTAGAAATGCATGGGGTGATTAGAGGGAGAGAAATCTAAATGCAGCTGCATAAGTTTTATGCAGTTGATATTTTGTTATATAATGAATTAATTTTTTTTTTTAATTTGAGGTGGAGTCCTGCTGTGTTGCCCAGGCTGGAGTGCAGTGGCACGATCTTGGCTCATTGCAACCTCCACCTCCTGGGTTTAAGCAGTTCTCCTGCCTAGAGATAGGGGTTTCACCATGTTGGCCAGGCTAGTCTCAAACTCCTGACCTCAAGTCATCTGCCTGCCTTGACCTCCCAAAGTGCTGGGATAATAATCCCAATTACAGGTGTGAGCCACTGCGCCTGGCCTATAATACATGAATACTTTAAAATTTTTAGAAAACTAGAGAATCTCATTAAAATCAGAATTTCCAAGGTGAATTATTTTATTTTACTATTTTATTAGAAAAAATAAACTAGTTTTTTTTTTAAATTGTAAAAGAAATGCCTAAGGAGAATCACTTGAACCCAGGAGGTGGAGGAGGTTGCAGTGAGCCAAGATCACTCCACTGCCCTCTAGACTGGGCAATAGAGAGAGACTCTGCCTCAAGAAAAAAAAAAAGGGAGAAAGAAAAAATGCCCTAAATGTGCTAAAATACTTCAGACAGCAGCTCACTGGGTTTCCCTCCCTAAAGCCTCTATATGGATTTGTTTCTTCTGAGATGTCTGGTGACTCTAACAGGTCAAGCTATGTGTGTCTAGGAATGGCATGAAAGGGACACCCCATAGTTCTCACCCTGTTTGCTTACTAGTGAGCCTGATGAGTTTCTGTGTCTCAGGCACAGATTTACTTCAAGCTACAAGCCCAGTGAAGAGTGGCAGTTAATTGGTGATAGGGGTGACAATAGAAACTTAGTGTTGTTTTGAGAATTAAACAAGATAACTAAGGAGAAGTGGTTTAGCCAGTGCCCAGCACTCAAAACTTGTGAATATTGCTGTCCTTATTGTATTTTTATTATATCCGCTGTTATCTATTATGTTTAACAATTGCATGTCTATACTGTAATTCATTAACCAATTTGGGCTTGATTGGTATTTGGATAGTCTCCATCTTTTCCTGTGACAGCCGGAGCTGGAACTTGGATCCTTATAGTTGCACCCCCAAAGAACCTGGAAGTAAATTCCTGGCTGTGGAACTGTGCATAGGCACATGGCTGGTTTTGGTAGATGTCCCTGTGGTGCAGCAGAGATTTTGAGGCATCATTCACACCATGGGCCAGGCTGTATAGGCATCTGCCTCCCAGTCTTTCCATTGTCACACATGAACTCTGTCTCCCACTCCAGTTTACCTCTGTTTAGTTAATGCTGTAGTTTGGACTCTTTTCGTATTTATTAGCTATTGCAATTTATTTTTATGTAAACTCTTTGTATCTGTTTTTTTCTTTTTTTGAGACGGAATCTCACACTCTCTAGTAGGCTGGAGTGCAATGGCGTTATCTCGGCTCACCGCAACCTTGAACCTCCCAGGTTCAAGCAATTCTTCTGCCTCCACCTCCTGAGTAGCTGAGATTACAGGCATCTGCAACCATGCCCAGCTAATTTTTTGTATTTTTATTAGAGATGGGGTTTCACTATGTTGTCCTGGCTGGTCTGGAACTCCTGACCTCATGATCCGTCCGTCTTGGCCTCCCAGAGTGCTTTTGGTTTTCAATATTGGATTGCTGGTCTTTTTTCTCATTAATGAACAGAGCTCTTCACTCACAGTTTTCTATTGTATGCTTAAGTCTGTGATCATTTGGAATTTACTTTTTTTTTTTTTTTTTTGAGACTGAGT
>NW_016107368.1:5646026-5648977 GCF_001604975.1 Cebus imitator
GAGCAATTCTCCTGCCTCAGCCTCCTGAGTAGCTGGGACTACAGGCACTCGCCACCATGCCCAGCTAATTTTTGTATTTTTAGTAGAGGTGGGGTTTCACCATGTTGGCCAGGATGGTCTCGATCTCTTGACCTTGTGATCCACCGGCCTCGGCCTCCCAAAGTGCTGGGATTACAGGCATGAGCCACCGCGCCCAGCCTGGAATTTACTTTTTAATGAAGAAGGAGACAGGACTTCAGCTTTATTTTTTTTCTCAAATAACTGCCCTGTCCCAGTGATTTATGGATTCATCCTTCATCTTCCCATTTAGTTGAAAAATTCCCCCATTAATAATCTTTGTTTCCATACATATTTGGATCATTTCTGTATACTCAAATTCCATCCTATTGATCCATCAATCCATGTGCTAGACTTTATGGAGTAATGTAATAGGCATTACTTCCGTAAGAGAGAAGTGCTGTCTTTGCACTTTCTTGGACTTTCATGTCTATATTCATAAGAGATACTGGTGTATAGTTTTGTTTCCTGACATGTTTTTCTCTGGTTTTGGTGTTAGGGTAATACTGACCTCATAGAATGAGTTGGAAAGTATCCCCTCTTCTCTTTCTAGAGACTATAAAGGATTCACCTTAACTCATGTCTAAACGTTTGGCAGAATTCACCAGGGAAGACTTTTAGCCCTTTGTATTCTTTTCTGGGGAGATTTTTTGTTGTTGTTGTTGTTGTTTGAATTCAACCTCTTAATACAGATCTATTTATATTTTCTGTGTCTTCCTGAGTCAGTTTAGTGGTTTTCTTTCTATAGGAATTTGTCCACTTCCTCTAGGTTATCTAATTTGTTTGGGCATAATTGTTCTTAGTATTCCCTCATAGTCCTTTTTATTTCTGGAGGTCATAGTAAACCCTGCCTTTCGTTCCTAATATTAATAATTTGAGTCTCTTATTTTCTTGGTCAGTCTAGCTAAAGGTTTGTCAATATGTTTTCAAAGAACCAACTTTTGGTCTCATTGATTTTTCTCTGTTGTTTTGCTGATTTCTCTTTTATTTATCTCCCTTCAAATCTTTGCAATTTCCTTCCCTCTGCTAGCTTTAGGTTTAGTTTGTTCTTCCTTCTCTAATTCCTTAAGGTGTAAAGTTAGGCTATTGATTTAAAATCTTCTAAAAAGTAGACAAAAAATTTAACGTTACAATTTTTTTCTTTAAGCGCTGTTTTAGCTGTGCCCCTTAAATTTTATGTTGTGTTTCTTTCTGGTCATCCCAAAGCATTTTCTAATTTGTGTGTGTGTATTTTTTTCTGTGCTTCATTCATTATTTAATAATGTTTTGTTTAATTTCATATATTTGTGAATTTCCCAAATTTTCTTCTGCAGATTTTTAATTTTATTCCAAGTGGTTAAACATACTTCATGATTTTTAATCTTTTAAAATGCATTAAAGGTTATGTTAAGGCCTAGTATCTTGAAGAATGTTTTATGGTTTCATGTGCACTTAGGAAGAACATATATTCTGCCCTTGGGGTGGAATGTTCTGTTCGTGTTACATCTAGTTGATTTACAATGTTGTTCAAGTCTTCTATTTTCTTACTGATGTATTGCCTAATTCTTCTGTTATCGAAAGTGGAGTGCTGACATCTCCAGTTATTGTTGTTGAATTATCTAGGTCTCCTTTTATTTCTGTAAGTTTTTGCTTCACAGATTGTGGGTCTCTGTTAAGTTCATATACATTTATAATAGATTGATGGGTTGACCCTCTTAGCAGTACAAAATGTCCTTCTTTGTTTCCAGTAACGAGTTTTGACCTAATACAGTCATGTGTCTCTTAACGATAGGAAATGTTCTGAAAAATATGTCACCAGGCTATTTTGTCATTGTGTGAGCACCATAGAGTGTATTTACACAGACCTGGAAGGTTTAGCCTACTATACCCCTAAGCTATGTGGTAGAGCTTATTGCTCCTAGGCTATTAACCTGTACAGCATGTTACTGGACTGAATATTTTAGGCAGTTATAACACAGTGGTATTTGTGTATCTTCCATATAGAAACATAGAAAAAGTACTGTAAAAAGTATAATAGATTAAAATGCACCACCTGTATAGGGCACTTACCACAAATGGAGCTTGCAGGACTGGAAGTTGCTCTGGATAAGTCAGTGAGTGAGCTGGGAGTGAATGTGAAGGCCTAGGGCATGACTGCACGCTGCTGTCGATTACATAAACACTGGACACTTAGGCTACACTGTTTATAAAAAATATTTCTTTCTTCAGTAATAAATTAACATCAGCTTAAGGTAACCTTTTTACTATATATACTTTTTAATTTTTTAAACTTTCTGTTTCTGTTGTAATAACACTTAAAACACTAACACATGCACAGCTGTGCAAATATTTTTTTTCTTTATGTCTTTATTTTAGAAGCTTTCTTATTTTTAATTTTTTAAAACCTAAAACGAAGTCGCAAACGCATACATCAAGCTAGGCCCACACAAGGTCCAGACCATCCGTATCACTGTGCTCCACCTCTACCTCTTGTCCCACTGCAAGGTCTCAGGGACAGTAGCATGCGTGGAGCTGTCATCTGTGATAACAATGCCTTCTTCTGGATATCTCCTGAGGGACCTGCCTGGGGCTGTTTAACAGTTAAAAGTAGGAGTACCACCGGGCGCGGTGGCTCACACCTGTAATCCCAGCACTTTGGGAGGTTGAGGCGGGGCGGATCACCAGGTTGGGAGTTCAAGACCAGACTGGCCAACATGGTGAAACCCCATCTCTACTAAAAAATACAAAAATTAGCTGGGCATGGTGGCTCGTGCCTGTCATCCCAGCTGCTTGGGAGGCTGAGGTAGAAGAATTGCTTGAACCGGGACCAGGCAGGTGGAGGTTGCAGTGAGCTGAGATCACACCACTGCACTCCAGCCTGGGCTACAGAGTGAGACTCCATCTAAAAAAAAAAA
>NW_016107368.1:5649294-5654964 GCF_001604975.1 Cebus imitator
AAAAAAAAAAAAAAAAAAAGAAAAAAAAAAAAAGTAGGAGTAAGCTATAAAATGAGGATAAAAGTATAATATAGTAAGTACATAAACTAACAACATAGTCCCCTATTGTCATTATCAAGTATTAGGTACTGTACATAATTGTATGTGCTGTGCTTTTATATGACTGGCAGAGCAGTGGGTTTGCTTAGAGAACATCACTATAAACCTGTGAGTAATGCATCACACTACAATATAGCTAGGCAACAGGAATTTTCCAGCTCCATTGTAATCTTATGGGAACACTGTTTTACATGTGGTTCGTAGTTATGGAGCACATGACTATAGTTTATTTTGTGTGATACCAGTGTAGCCACTCCAGATTTCTTATGGTGGTTGTTTTACAATACATCTCTCTTTTTTTTTTTTTTAAAGATGGAGTCTTGCTCTGTCACCCAGGCTGGAGTGCAGTGGTGCAATCTCAGCTCACTGCAGTCTTCACCTTCTGGGTCCAAGATATTCTCCTGCCTCGGCCTCCTGAGTAGCTAGGATTACAGGTGCATGCCACCATGCCCAGCTAATTTTTGTATTTTTAATTTTTTTTTAAGTAGAGATAGGGTTTCATTGTGTTGATCAGGCTGGTCTTGAACTCTTGACCTTGTGATCCACCGGCCTCAGCCTCCCAAAGTGCTGGGATTACAGGCGTGAGCCACTGTGCCTGGCTTTTATGATACATCTTTTAAACCTATTAGTGTTTTTGAATTGGAAGTGTGTTGCTTGTAAGCAGCATATATTTGGGTAATTTTTAAAAAAATCCCTTTTGCCAATCTTGGTGTTTTGATTTGCCTTTTTACCCACTTACATTTAATTTGCTTACCAATATGGTATGCTTCTCTTCTACCATTTTGTTACTTGTTTTCTGTATTCCATAATTATGTCTTTTTAAAAATTTCTCTATTTCTGCCCTTGTGTGCATTAGATAGTTCTTAGTATACTTTTTAAATTCCCTTATCATTTGTTTATATATATTTGTTGGGGTTATTTTCTCAGTGGCTGTATCTGAAATTAAATTTTTAAAAATCTAATATGGATTAATACTAAATTTTGGTAGTAAAAATTTTTCTTCAAAATATCTTGCTTCTCTTTTATGTTTTTTATTTTGTATCTTTTATATTTCTCCAAAATATCTTGCTTCTCTTCCCAAAATATCCTTCCCTCTCTTTTGAACTATTAGTGTCATAGACATTATATCTTATGTGCTATTAGTCCATCAACACAGCCTTATAATTAGGGCTTAATGTGGTAGTTTTTTAAAACAAATAAGTGAATACAAGAATTACAAAGAAATATTTTTATCCTGTCTTTCATAGTACCTGCTTAGTTACCTTTACCGGTACTCTTTTATTTATTTCTTCATGTGAATAAAATTCCTATCTAGTGGTCTTTTATTTCATCTGGAATGACTCTTGACTGTTTCTTATAGGGTAGTCTGTTAATAATAGATTTTCTCATTTTTAAAATTTAATTTTTATGTAAAATTGATGCAATAATTTTGCATTTTTATGAGTCACAATCTGATGTTTCAGTGCATGTATGCATTTTATAATAATCAAATTGGGGTAACTATCATGTCCATCACTTTAAATATTTATTATTTCATTGTGGTGACAACATTCAAAAACTTCTTTTCTAGCTATTGTGAAGTAGACATTACATTGTGGCTCACCAGAACTCACTGTAAATGTAACTTTGTACCCATTGACCAACGTCCTCCAATCCTCCCTTCTCCTTGTCCTACTCAACCTCTAGTAGCTGCTCTACTTCTATGATCAACCTTTTTAGATTGTCCTTCATTTCTGAAGAAGAGTTTAGCTGGATATTGAATTCTTTTTTTTTTTTTTTTTGAGACAGAGCCTTGCTCTGTCACCTAGGCTGGAGTGCAGTGGTATGATCTTGGTTCACTGCAACGTCCACCTCCCAGGTTCAAGCGATTCTCCTGCCTCAGCATCCCAAGTAGCTGGGATTACAGGTGCCCACCACCATGCCTGGTTAATTTTTGTATTTTTAGTAGAGATGGAGTTTCAACATTTTGGACAGGTTGGTCTTGAACTCCTGACCTAAGGTGATCCACCCACCTCGGCCTCCCAAAGTGTTAGGATTACAGGTGTGAGCTACCACGCCCAGCCTGGATATTGAATTTTTTATTGAAATTTCAATGGTTGTGTTGTCTCCCTGGGTTCTGATGAGAAGCCAGCTCTTAACATTATTGAAGATCCCTCTTCCGAGATAAACTGCTTCTCTTGCTGCTTTTAAGATTCCGTCTTTCAGCAATCTGTGATGTGCCTGGTTGTGGATATCTTAGATTTTATCCAACTTGGAGTTCTTTGAGTTTCTCAAATGTGTAAATTAATATTTTTATCAAATTTGGTAAGTTTTCAGTTATGTTTTCTTCAAGTATTTTTTGGACTCCTAGTATGTATGTGTTGATATTCTTGATAGTGCCCCACAGATCTCTTTGGCTCTGTTCATTTTTCTTCATTCTTTTTTCTTTGCAGACTAGATAATCTCTACTGACCTGCCTTCCAGTTCACTGATTCCTTCTTCTGCCAGTTCAAGTCTGTTGTTGAGTCTGTCTGGTGGATTTCACTTGTTGCACTTTAAACTCCAGAATTTCTGTTTGATGCTTTTAATTACCTTATTGCTATTCTGTATTTAGGAAGATAAAGTTACTGTAATTTAAAATTCTTTAGAGATTCTTTTCTTTAGTTTTTTGAACATATTTATAGCATCTTATTTAAAGTCTTCATCGTGTGGCCGGTTATCTCAGTTGGTTAGCATGTGGTGCTGATAAAGTGTTTGTTAAGTCCAAAATCTTGGCCCCTTAGGGACATTTTCTGTTGGCGACCTTTTCCCCCCATTTTGTGCATGTGGCATACTTTCTTGTTTCCTGGCATATCTTGTAATTCGCTGTTAAAAACTGGACAATTCAGATAGCAAATCCCCATACCCTTCAAAGTTTGTTGCTGCTGCTGTGTTTTTTCTTTCTCGTTTGTTGGTTGGTGGTATTTTCCTTGTTTCTGTTAGTTTAGCAGCTTTCCTTTACTAGTTCTCTGGTTCTTGTATTTCCTGTAATGTGTGACCATTGAGTTATCTGCTAATTTTTAAAGTTGTGTATTTGTGTATTTTTGAGACAGAGTCTTGTTCTGTTGCCCAGGCTGGAGTGCAGTGGTCTGATCTTGGCTCACTGCAGCCTCCTGGATTCAGGTGATTCTCCTGCCTCAGCCTCCTGAGTAGCTGGGATTACAGGTGCCCACCACCACACCAGCTAATTTTTGTATTTTTCATAGAGATGGGGTTTCACCATGTTGGCCAGGCTGGTCTTGAACTCCTGATCTCAAGTGATCTGCCCGCCTCAGCCTCCCAAAGTGCTTGGATTACAGGTGTGAGCCACTGCGCCCAGCCTCTATTTTTAAATCCTGGATTCTGTGGGGTCACATTGCAGCCAGTATAATTGTATGTTAGCCAGTAAATAATCAGGTTTCCTTTCCATACATGCCTTGCCTGTTTCTGACACCTTTCATCGAGGGGATCTGTATGAGACGGCATGCTGTCCAGCTTCAGGGAGTTTATAAGACGGATTTTGCTTTCATTTCCTGATTGCACAGGGTCACATGGTCACAGAGAAGAATGACTATGGTGTCCTCTCTTTTCCCAGGTCTTTTCTGGGCATGCGTACAGCCTCTTCCCTTCCCTGGGAATGTGTCAGAGCTTTTGAAGTTCCCTAGGTCCTCCAATTCTTCAGGATGTCCTTTTAAATTCAGTGTCAGGCTCACATTGACTGCAGTTGTAGTCAGCGCTAGGCAGCTGAGGTTGCCAGCAGTTTGCTGTTGTTTTCATAATGCCCCAGGGGTGTCTGCCATCTGCCACCTTCTCTACCCCTTCACCCTCAGCTGAGCTCTGAGGCAAATCTAGAGATTTCCCAGAGAGCTACAAGTCCAGACAAATGTTGGCTGTGTTATGGGGCCAGGGCTTTTCACAGAGCTGCAAGAGTGGAGAGTCTGTTTGTGGTCTGAGAGGTTGGTGGCCTTGACTACTTTGCCACTGAGCTGGGGAGGGAGGAGCAGTGGGAGTAGCCCAGGTTAACTGGTCACAGACCCACCTTCTTATCAAGGTTCAGCACATTCCCTTGCATAGACAGTTTTCGCTTCATATTTTCATTGGTGTCAGCAGAGAGCAAGTTCATCCTGGATATCATGCTACCACTCTGGAAGTGGATTCTCTAGTATACTGCCTGTTTGTTTGTTTGTGGATTTATTTATCTTGAGACAGAGTCTTGCTCCATTGCCCAGGCTGGAGTGCAGTGGCATGATCATGGCTCACTGCAGCCTCAACCTCCCGTGCTCAAGCAAGCCTCTCACCTCAGCCTCTGGAGCATCAGGGATCACAAGTGCACGCCACACCTGACTTTTATTTATTTATTTTTTTTGTAGAAACAGGGTCTCTCCATGTTACCTAGGCTAGTCTTGAACTCCTGGGCTCAAGTGATCCTCCCTAAGTGCCGGGGTTATAGGCATGAGCCTCTGGTGCCAGCCACATTGCCTTTTGAGTCTGGCTTCTTTCAGTTAGTGAAATGTATTGGAGATGCTTCTGTTGTCTGTATCTTGTTGTATCCGTTGACTCTTTCTATGGTTGAGTAGCATATGGTAGAGTTTTAAAGTTATGGGAGTTTCTTTGGAGCTGTAAAGATATATATGCACATTTAAAAGGGGCTGTGGTCAGAGAGATTGTGGAACCTTGGGCCTGCCAGACTTCCTGGAGAATTTCGAGGCATTTCAGGTTTGAAGGCAGTGGAGCAGGTCAGTGCTCTCTAGCGCTGTGGAGGGAGAGGGACCCGTGCTCTGCAGCAGATCTCAAGGGCCACAGAGCTGTGTCCCAGGGGCTCTGAACCGTGACATTGTCATCTGCCTCTGGTATAGCAGGCACCGTCCCACATCTGGAGCAGATAGGAGTCCTGGCCCCAGCCTTCAGACTGAGCCGAAGCTCAGAGACTCCTCGTACAAAATGAACATGCTGGTGCCTGGTCACCCAAGTATTTGTTTACTCATCAGATATTTTTCGAGTGCCTAGTGCATCATGGGCTCTGTTCCAGGGCAGGACAGGCGACCATCACCTAGACTCTGCCAGTGTGGAGTTTGCATTCTGATGCAAAGACAGACAGTGAACCAGATGCAGGTGCACACACACACAGTGATCCGGAAAGAAATACAGCAAGGAAGCCATAGTCTGAGAGCAGGGCTGAGTAGTCTTCAGGTTGTCCAGGGGAGGCCTTGTGTAGGAGCTAACACTGAAACAGGGGCCTGAAACAAAGTGAGGGGCAAACTATACGCACAGGGACCCTGAAACAAGTGAGGCGGCGAGCCACATGCACATACAGGGAAGCATTTTCCAGGCAGAGGGAAGAACAAATGCAAACTGCAGGAGAGGAGCTGGAATTGGAGCTGAGGGAGGGAGAGAGGAGGAGTAGAGGCCAGCCCAGGAGCAAATGGGTGTGTGTGTGTGTGTGTGTGTGTGTGTGTTTGTTTGTGTGTGTGTGTATGCATGTCCATGTGTGTAGGGCTAGAGAAGGGAGCTAGCTTCCACTCTGAGCAAATGGGGAGATGCTGGAAAGTACTGAGTACAGGAGCCTCCCTCCCT
>NW_016107368.1:5655154-5675940 GCF_001604975.1 Cebus imitator
CTCCCTCCCTCCCTCCTTCCCTCCCTCCCTTCCTTCCTTCCTTTGTCCACCTAATGAGCAACTTGCATGCTGCTCTTCAGGTGCTGAGAGTGGCACTGAGCACGCAGGTAGAATCTCCTGCCCCCACAAAGGGGAGACGGAAAAATAAACAGCCAGTAGTCTCGTGGAAGGCATTAAGAGTAAAAGTTTAGCAAGTTGGGAGTGGTTAAGTTAGGACTGCGTGTGTACATGTGGAGGGAAGTCTTTGACATTTTGAGAAGGGCCAGGGAGGGAGGGCCTTGCTCAAGGATGTAATGTTATATGAGAGAGATTTTTAAAAATTTGGTAAACTTTGTAAATGTAATTTACATCTATAAAAGTACACGAATTGCCAGTGTGTGGTTTGATGAATGTTAACGTGGTGTATACACCCACCTAACAGTGCCATGCCAGCAACTCCCAGCAACCTGCTCTCACCCAGGCATGGCCCTGAAGCCACCTGTGTTCTGACCGCCATCCCCATGGATGACATCTGCCTGCCTTTGAACTTAGTGTGAGTGGAATTGTATAGCACACCTCTTTGTGACTGGCCTCCTCCACCCCACCTTATGCGTCTGAGCTTCACCCATGTTTTGTAGGTGACAGTGCTTGAAGCCCCTTTGAGGGGCTTCCTGTGGCTGCTGCATGGTGAGCAGGTGGGGGTCAGGGGCAGGCCCAGGCTGCTGCAGTGGTCCACAGCATGCTAGCAGGGCAGGTCCTGATACATTCTGCAGATAGAGCAAACAGCATTTCGTGATGCATTGGGCATACGATTTGAGAGGAAAGGAGTCAAGACGAACTCCAGCTTTGTGGCCTTAGCCAGGCGCAGGGCGGAGTCAGCACTGATGGAGCTGCGCGGCCCCGCAGGGCGCAGGTGTGGGCAGGTCCAGCATGGTGTCTCCTGGACACGCAGTGGAGGTGTGAGCAGGATGTCGGAGTCGGCCTTCAGGGAGCGGTCTGGCCTGGACACGTGGTTTGGGGGTTCTGGGTGTTCTCATGTTCCTTAAAGCAAGCCCTCAAGCAGTCAGGAAGGAAAGAGAGGAAAAGCTTTTGCCTTCAGAGGACTGGAGAGGAGGAGAACTCGCAAGCAGGTGGAGGCAGGAAAAGATCCAGACGCGGGCAGCGCAGTGGGGAGGTCGTGAGCGTGATGTGCATGGCGTGGGGGTGTGTGAATGTCAAACAGGGTCGTTACCCACGGCGGTCGGGCTGCAGAAGGCCGACACCACCTCCAAACCTGGTGTGCCCTCCAGGCCTGACATGCCGCTTGCACAGCCATGGAATGGAATTGGTGTAAATATTATGAGAAAAGGAAATGTCAGCCAAATAGGGAAGAGCTGAAAACTCATTTGGGCACAAGACTAGGCCTAGGGAGGGGGCATAGCTGCGGCTGAAACCCTGGAGGGGTGAAGTGGGAGGACCACCGGTCTCAGCGGATGGCTGTGAGGGTTGGAGGCGGCTTCCATATAATCGAGAGTTGGCCTCAGAAGGGAGGCGTTTGGAGCACTAGAGTCACTAGCAAGTCGCACTTTGGCAGTTCCTCTGGCATGCGGGCAGGCCCAGCACGCCTGTACTCGGCCCTGAGAGCATGTCCATCCCTTCTCAGGGAGGCACTCACTGTCAGGCTGAGCCCTACCGTTGTATGAGTCATTCTCAAATCAGCCTAAGTTTTGAAGATAAATAACGCTTCCCCTTATGGGTTGAATTGTGTCCCCTGAAAATAGAAACACAGGAGTCCTTATCCTCTGTCTCTCAGAATGTGCCCTTATTTGGAGATAGGGTTTTTACACAGGTAATCAAGGTAAAAGGAGGTCATCAGGGGCCCTCATCCCATGGGACTGGTGTCCTCTAAGAAGAGAGATTTGGACAGAAAGACATATGTGCATGGAGGGACAACGAAGAGGTGGGAGAACAAGCAACTGTCTGCAAGCAAGGAGAGGCCTGCAGCAGATCGTCTCTCCCGATCTGGGTAGGAACCCACCCTGCTGATGCCTTGATCTTGGCCTTCCAGCCTCGTGAACTGTGAGACAAGGCGTTTCCATTGTTCAGGCCACTCCATCTGTGGGGCTTTGTTGTGGCTGTCCTGGGAAACTAACACAGAAGCAACCTTAAAAAGAATCACTGCCACTTCCTGTGGTCATATCAAACATTCACCCGTTTGCTTCCAAAACTCCGAAGCAAATTCTGGCTGCCAGAGAATCTTCTGCTTTCGAAACCCCTCTGGGGATGAGAGTAGTTGCTGGCTACGTAGGCTGGGACCTGGATTCCTGGTTGATGGAGGTGGAGCCTGCTGCAGACCTGGCCTTAACTTCAAGCAAGCTTGTCCAACCCGCAGCACCTTCAGCCCAGGACGGCTTTGTATGCGGCCCAACACAAATTCGTACACTTTCTTAAAACATTATGAGATTTTTTTAAAGCCGCCGCCAGCTATCGTTACTGTTAGTGTATTTTATGTGTGGCCCAAGACAATTCGTCTTCTTCCAATGTGGCCCAAAGGAACCAAAAGATTGGACACTCCTGAAAAGCCTTAAGCAAGTGGAAGACATCTGCTTTCGCTGCCAAAGGATAGTGCAGATTCTTTCCTAATTAGGGTTTTTTTTTTTTACATCCCTCCCTTTAATTAAAAACTTTCCAGAGATTCAAGATGAAAAAGTGACCTTTGTATGCATGGGAATAACTAATATTCAAGAGATACTTCCTTGAAACTAGATAAAAAGATACAATAAACCTGGAGCCTTTACTTAGCATTCTCTTTGCTCTTTTTCTGCTGGTTTTGGTGCAGAAACAAGCAGCCACTTTAGAGAAAGCAGGCCTCAGCTCCCTGTCACAGCGAGGGGATCTCACCTTCGCACTCTATCTGGTGGGGGTGGAGGTGTGGCGTTTGGCTCACCACTGCCAGGGCTGTGGATGCTGGGAAGAGAGAAGGTCTGTGAAAGGCCTCAATTCAGCTGCCTGAACGGCCTCTCTCCCCCTTCAGCTAAATACTCCTTTGGCCCCTGACAGTGGGCTTTTGTTGGGGGCTCTGGGGGCTGTCAGAGACAGAAAGTAGAAAGAGCTTTCTGAAGGCGATATTGAAGGGAGAGGGGCTGGTGGTGCATTGACTCGCTTGGGGGTTTAATCCGTTTGCTGTAGAAGTGGCATCAAAGCAAAGTTTAAAATGGCGAAATGATCAGTCCATTTTCAAGTTGTTGGGTTTTACTTCGTATTTCCAAAGTCGAGTTAAGCCAGCCCTTTAAGGAATATAAGACCAGAGGCTGGTATTTACTCAACTCAAAGTTAGAAATAATGAAAATGAAAAATGACAGACTGTTAAGACTACTACCCATAGGTACTGGCAGCCCACCTTGAGTGCTGTTTGGTTTTTTAGCTGCAGTTAAAACACAGGGCGCAATGTCTTAGGAAGAGCATTCCGCAAAACATTCTCAAGGCTCTTTGCTATTGACATATTCCTCCTGACCCAGATCCCAGACTAATAATGGGCTCACCCTTTTAGGACTTTATACTCACCCCTTTCCAATTTTTAACTTTTCTTCCTTCACTGCTGCATTTCTAGCGTCCTGCGTGCTTTTGATCTGACCTGTTGCCGAGCTAAGGAGTTGTTGTGGAACACGTGACTGACCTTTGTGCTTGCATGTGGGACAGTGGACGCCTGGAATTTTCTGGCAGCATAGCTTGTTGTGAAATCTACACTTGCCATTTAGGGGGTTTCTGGTTTGCAGCAGGCACCTTCTCAGGCTGTGCTTTTTCCCTGCCATGACTTCTCTTCTTCTACACATCCTGCAAATTATACCTTCGCATGAGGACAACCAAATCCAAGAATGCCAAGCTCTGGTAAATAAAATGCCCTTACTAATTAAAAGGAGACTGCTTTGAAGTTGTCTGAAAATTCCGAAGACTGCATTTAATTACATCACAGTAAGCGTACCGATTCGGATCAACAGGTGAAGAGATGAATGGATGAAAAGTCTGAATAACAAAGCATGTTAAAAAGAAACGCAAATCAAAACCATGGACTCAAATCCAAGGGCATAGGTTGAACTTCATTAATAAATGCTTGCTTAATGATGTGTCTGCTGTTAATGAGAGAATTATTGTGATACTGAAGTAGAGCCTGGGAATCAGGACAGACCTGCTTGCTTCTTCGAAGATATGAATTTATCTTATCTTATTGATGCCATAAATGAAGTGACTCTCTAACAACAAAAAGGCATCATCAGTATCAACAGTAAATCCTTTCTCTTTGGCCATTCCATAGACACCATTTGGTTCAGCCTGGAATATATAAGACATAAAGTACGTTCAAGAAAATGCTACAAATTCCTGCTTAAGAGCCGATGTCACCATGCCAATGACAATTCATGTAGGATTCAGCTAAAAACCCAACATTCTCCAAAGTGTTTTAATTTCTAAATATTTGCCAGCATGTTGTATGAATCCTTGAATAACATATTAAATCCAGTGAATCTGTGTCAGATTCTGTTCATATGGTTAGGGTACATGCACGGCTCTGAGGCCATTTACCAGTGATTGCACCATTAAGAATGTAAAGTGTTGGCCGGGCGCAGTGGCTCATGCCTGTAATCCCAGGACTTTGAAAGTCTGAGGTAGTTGGATCATTTGAGGTCAGGAGTTCGAGACCAGCCTGGCCAACCTGGTGAAACCTCGCTTCTACTAAAAATACAAAAATTAGCTGGGCATGGTGGTGGACACCTGCAGTCCCAGCTGCTTGGGAGATGGAGGAAGAAGAATCATTTGGACCTGGGAGGCAGAGGTTGCAGTGAGCCGAGATCATACCACTGCACTCCAGCCTGGGCAACGAGAGTGAGACTGTCTCAAAAGAAAACCAAGAATGTAAAGTGTTTGGAGGTAGAATGTTTTATGCAGTTCTCTACCTGTGAGCCTTGGTTTTAAGGGATTGAACAATGTGATGGAAATGTGTAATTCTTCTTTAGTAAACTTGCTACTTTAGTATCAGATTTATAGAAAAGTCATGATGACAGCACATGGAAACCCCCATGCACCCCACACCCACTTTCCCCTATTGTTAACATCTTACATTGGTCCCATAATACGGGTACATTATTCTTTTTCTTTTTTTTTTGAGACGGAGTTTCACTCTTGTTACCCAGGCTGGAGTGCAATGGCGCGATCTCGGCTCACCGCAACCTCCGCCTCCTGGGTTCAGGCAATTCTCCTGCCTCAACCTCCTGAGTAGCTGGGATTACAGGCATGCGCCACCATGCCCAGCTAATGTTTTGTATTTTTAGTAGAGACGGGGTTTCACCATGTTGACCAGGATGGTCTCGATCTCTTGACCTCGTGATCCACCCGCCTCGGCCTCCCAAAGTGCTGGGATTACAGGCTTGAGCCACCGCGCCCGGCGGATGCATTATTCTTGACCAAAGCTCACACTATTCATTTTCCCTTAGTTTTTACGTAATATCTTTTTTCTGTTCCAGGGTCCCAACCAGGATACCACGTTACATTTAGTCTTTGGGTCTAGACTGCCATGTGTATTTCTGACATGTATAAAACTAGATATTTAATGTGTCATTTCATTATGCCAGCCAAACTTAAATTTTTGTTTTATGTGAAATGTTTTCCTCTCTTTAAAAGTATCAAAAAAATAACAAGGAGCATTTTTGTTGTTGTTGTTGGAGATGGCATCTTGCTCTGTCGCCCAGGCTGGAGTGCAGTGGTGCAATCTCTGCTCACTGCAACCTCTGCCTCCCGGGTCCAAGCGATTCTCCTGCCTCAGCCTCCTGAGTAGCTGGGATTACTGACGTGCACACCACGCCCAGCTAATTTTTGTATTTTTAGTAGAGACAGGGTTTCACCATGTTGGTCAGGTTGGTTTTCAACGCCTGACCTTATGATCCGCCCACCTCAGCCTCCCATAGTGCTGGGATTACAGGTTTGAGCCGCCACACCCGGCCCTACTAGGAGCTTATAAATCACCGCTCCCCTACTAACCTACCCAAGGGTTGAGTTTCCCTCTGGCTTCACCTCTCCACTCTGTGATATTTTTACGGTGAAAATTACCCAGGTCCAATGGAGAAAAGTCAGGGCACTGTTCCTGTGATACAGATGGCGTTGCTGATGCTCACGTAGGGCACGTTTACTACCATTTTACCAAAATGAAGGATGTGTGATTTGGCTAGAGTAGTATCCTCATTTTCAGGAGCAAAATATATTGAAGCCCTGAGGAGTCAGGACAGATGAACCTCCTCTCAGAATCTCTTCTCTGATAGCTCAGAAAGCTGCGTGGCCTCTCTGTTGCTCCGCCAGCTAAATCCAGCTAAGTAACCAGGACAGGGACCTTGCTTGGTGAGCTCATCCTCTAGCTGGGGTGCAAGGGTGTCTGCACAGGGTGAAAACCAAACGGTCCCTTATGTAAAGAACGACTCAGGACAGGCACCTTGGAGATGTTGCAGGGCGCACGACTGTGATCAACCACCAGCCACATCGGGTTGGCAGTCACCACCGAGGCAGGTTGTGGTGTTGTGAGGTTGACACAAAGTCACTTGGTCAGGAATGATAAGAGCCCGTTATGTGCAGAAGCACAGGCCCAGGATGTGTGCTCAGTGCAACAGCCCTTGTCGTGGCCCCTAAACTGGCCAAGTTGAAATAGTTCCCTGATCCTCCGAGTAGCCAGCCATTCCTCCCGGCTCATGTACAGCAGGAGTGGGGACATGTGCAGATGTCCCCACCAGGTGAGCCTGTCCACTTCTAAATTGCGCCACCTTGGGAGCAGCAATCTTAGTAGCTCTGAGATTTTGGGGTAGTTCTTCCCTTTCATCCCTCAGTTATGTCTGCGGCCTCACGTACGTTCTCCACATCCCCTTCTCCTTGTGGTGCCAAGCCCCCACCCCCACCCCCACCCCTACCCCGTCCCACCCAGTCTGGGCAGTGGTCTGACTGATGCTGAGTCAGCCATATTAATGTCCTTGTTTATTAATCCCGAGGTACAGCATGCTTTCTTCTTTTTGCTACTACAGGGCATGTGTTTTAAAAAATAGAGTTATAAAATTGATGCTTGTTTAAAATACTGAATATTATATGATTTCATTTATAGAAAATGTCCAGAATAGGTTAATCCATAGAGACAGCAGATTCGTGGTTACCAGGGGCTGAAGGAGACAGGATGGGTTGGTGGGGGGATGACTGCTAATGGGAATGAGGTTTTTTGCGGGGGATGATGAAATGTTCTGGAATTTCATAGTGGTAATCGTTGCACGACCTTGAGAATGTACTGAAAACCACTGAATTGCACACTTTAAAATGGCGAATTTTATGGTGTGCGAATTACATCTCACACACCGTTAAAAATTGATACTTGTTCACAGCAGAGCCATTTAAATTGAAATAAAAGAAGAAATTCAAATACCTATAATTCCAGATAACAAACAGTAACATTTTGATGATGATGATGATGATGCATGTGTGTGGCAGTTTTGTTGTTACTGTTTCCACGTTTTGTTTATTTTGGAGGAAGGGTGATATTCTTAGCTCTTTGAAGTATTAGAAGAAACCCTATTGGGTTGTGCTGAAAACACTGAGCCCTGTTTTCACTTGTACCCATCCCACAAGTTCACATACTTCCTATCACATTTTGCTTATCAACTCAGGAAGCCTGCAGTATCTTGAGCGAGCCCAAACTAGGTAGCATAGGAAGATGACACTTCACAATTTCAAACTATAAATGGTGTCTTCGTTTCTGAGATTAGCAATAACAACCTAGTTTTGTTGAAACTGAAAGTGTCATTTCTAAGGATCTCAGTGATTGGACATGCTGAGTTTATTAACCGAATTTGACTGGCAGAGGAAGTGAAATTTCCACGTGTGAAAATGCCTCCACTTCTGAATTAGAAGCCGACTTGGGAAGAGCTAGGACTCTTTTTTTCACAGTGCAATTGGACTAGGGAAGCTTATTTTGCTTTGGGGTATGTATTTATTTGAGTGTTTCACACCATTTGTCAATTTCTAAGCAGTTAATAATTTTTATGTCTCTTTTCGGAGTGTGTATATAGTGCAAGTCTGTTTGATTTCATGTGGTCTCTCTACATTTAAACAGTGCTGAGTGATGGTGTGTGTAATGTGCTGATTTAAAATTTCAAATCCAAACCGAAGTCTTTAATTCTTTAGCAGAAGTCTACAGACAGCCTTGCATAGCTGACGCCAGCCTCTGTTCTGTAGCAGGAGGTGCTTCTGTCTAAGTTTCCGTGATGGGATTGCTTGTCCTCTCCCAGGGGTACAGCACTGGCTGTCCCCATGCGGTTTACCTTCTGTTGAGGAAGAGTAAAATATGCGCAGCTGTTAACCCAGGGAAGAATGGTAGGATGACTCTGGGAGAGGTGTGCAGTTTCAAGGAAACTTAGAGAATAGAAATTTTTCTTCTAAATGGCTGGTCAGGGACATTTTATGAAAGGTGGCTCAGGGCTTGGCTTTTGAGGGCGGGTAAATTTGGACTAGAAATGATAGGAAGAATGGAAGTGAAAAGCCACAGTGCCTATTTATGTCCTTTGCATTGTGTGGTGGGTACTTGGCTGCTGCCAGCGGGTCTGGGGATGGACCGGGGAATGAGTTGCTTCAGAAATTCTCCATCTCTGAATTTATTACCCAATTACCAGGGCCTCCATCTGGAGGGCAGCCCTTGGCATCTCGCTGCAGAAGTGTTTGATTTTGCCAGTCAGTGCTTTGGATTCTTTCTCTCCCTCTCCCTCCTACCCCGTCCGTCTCTGAATGAAGCCCAGGCTCCATTGACTTATTTCCATACCTGTTCCGCAAAGCCCCAGCATTTGCTATTCTTGGGATAAACTTCAAAATCACTTTTACTATTACATCTAATCTTTATATCACTATAAAACCCCTCTAGAGGTTACCACGATGTCTTATCCCTCTGTGTTTTCTACAAACACTGGGTAGTTTTGCTGGAATGCCATTGTCTTTGCTTAAGAAGCAAATTAAAGGCTCCCGAAGGGCAAACTTGTTTAATACCTGTCCTGGTTTCTTTTTTCCAGGTGAAGTGGAGGTTCCAGATCCAAACGACCCTTTGGGACCCCTTGATGGGCAGGACGGTCCGATTCCAACTCTGAAAGGTAAGCTGGGACATGCAGGTGTTCTCAGGTGTTCTCAGAATGCCCTGTGCAGAGGCTCACTTTGCACTGCCTCTGCCTGAAGGCACTGGGGGTCCTCTGGGTCCTTGCTGCCCCCTGGTGGTGGGCATGATTGAATGCCACCTTGATTCCTGTGTTTCTTGACTTGGAGAGCATTGAGGGCCGGTTGGGGCCACAGGTGGAAGGTGACACGCAGGGAGACGTGAGTGGACAGATGGTGGCCTGGCAGATGGGGAAGGAGGCTGAGCGAAGCCTTAGGAGCTGGATTCCGGTGGCATGTGACTCCAGAGGTGTGTGTACGTCTCAGTGGACAGGCGGCCCTCCTCCTCTTAGCCACCTGGAATTCCGCCCTGTGGCTTCAGCTCTTCCCCTGGGTCTGTGGTCAGAGCCATGCTCACTTGGCACACCTCACTGGAATGCACCATAGATTCGTAGGGTGGATAGAACAGGTTTCTCCTGGATGCAGACCCGTTGCTTGAGGAAGCGATGCCTTTGCTAATGCATATAGTGCTACCTCATAGTCACAGATGGCCCGTCTGTCAGCTCGGGCTGCCTTAGCAAGCACCACAAACCGGGCAGCTGAAACAACACACACTTCCTAGTTCTGGAAGCTGGAGGTCCAAGATCAAGGTGCCAGCACAGTTGGATTCTGCAGAGGACTCTCCTCCTAGCATTCAGACAGCCACCGCCTTGCTGTGTCCTCACACGGTGGAGAGAGAGAGGTCTGTTTGATTCTCTTCTCGTAAGGACGCTAATCCCGTCATGGAGGCCCTGCTGAAACTGACCCAGTAGTCCTATAGGCAGTTCTTTAGAAATTAACCCTTCTGGTCTTAAAGTTTGAAACTTATATTTGTTTTATCTGAGTCCCTTCTTCAGGAAAAGGATGCTCAGGCCTCTCAAAAAAGTATCAAATCGTGTTCCCCAGGTCCTCCTTCATCATGTCTGCTTCCTTACCCCTCCCTAGTTCCTGTTTTCTCACGCGTAGTTACATTTCTTCTCTGCTGTATAAACCCCAAATTTTAGTTCATTGGGGAGATGGATTTGAGACTGAACTCTCATCTCCTTGGTTGCAGCACCCCATTAAAGCTGATTAAAGCCTTTTTCCTTAACACTGCTTAAAGTTTCAGGGATTGGCTGTCTGTGTGGGGAGCAGCAGGACCTAGACTGAATCCCTGGTGTTTCCGTAACGCCCCGCTCATGACCTTACCTAATCCTAATTACTTTGCAAAGGCCTCACCTGCAAATGTCATCACGTTGAGGGTTACAGCTTCAACTTACGAGTTTGGAGCCACAAACACTCATTTCATAACAATCAGCTGCCGGATCGGCCACTTTATTTCTGTCCAATATGTAGTGCAGCTCTGCACAGCATCCACATGGAGGTCAGTTGTTTAAAACCAAGAGCAGGTGAAGCTCTTCCCAGCATGCACGGAAGTGGTGGGGCTGGTGGCTGGTGCTTGGAGGCTTCCTTAAGAGGATTCCATTCTCCATAGAATGTTAAATGTAGTAAACACATGCTCTGAAAGCTTGTTTAGCACACTGGCCTTGGGGACCACATTTCCTTAGGAAGAAAAATAGTTTTTAATGGTTAGAGTCTCAACTTGTTTCTCAAAATCCTGACTTAACCCACAGTGCAGACAGACCACTGATACTTACTGGTTGCCGCCATAGCTGGCTCTGCTTGAGATCCTAGGGCATGGTGTTGGCTGAAATGTGCTCTCTGCCTTGTGGAGTTTACAGGTCTGAGGAGACTCAAACTCTCAGGTCATTACAAAATTCTGAGTTGTGGCAAGTGGCCTGAAGGAAGAGACCAGGTTTTGGGAGGGTAGAAGGGGAAGGGGCCTTCATCTGGGGACAGATGGCTGTGCTGAGATCTGAAGAGTGGACACTGGCCACGTGTTAAGTGGGAGGGAAGTGTGTGCGGAGCCCGGTGGGGGCCCTGGGTCAAGCAGGACTTGGCGCCTTGGTGGTGCCACAGGGCAGATGCCTGGCTTATGGGCTGGGGCAAGGTGGAGGTCAGACTCAGCCGGGGCTGAACTCGAGAACCTCAGTAGAACACCAAGGAGCCATGTGTGGCTCTTGAGATTCAAGTCAGTTAGAATAAATAAAATTATGAATTCAGGTCCTTGGTTGTACTAGCTACATTTCAATTTGGCAAGAGGCTCCCACGGTGGGTAGCACAGATCCAGAATGTTCCAGTATCACAGAAAGTTCATGGGGCAGCCTTCGGCTACATCCTGAACGGCACTTTAGGTCCCGGAATTTGTGTTTCATTGTCAGTTGTTGAGGGCATCTGGTCTGGGGGGTGGTGTAGTCTGATTCACTCGGTGAAAAAATCACATGGCAGCTGTGAAGAACAGTTTGGGGAGGAGCAGAGGGTGCTGCTGAGGGGGAGGGGTGAGTGACAAGAAGCAGACGGGCCACAAGTACAGCAGAGAATCCAACTTGAGTCATTCCGTAGACTCTGATAGTTCCTTGGGAAACTGTATTGCAATCCTTTGTTTCAGATGCACTGCAAACCCCTCGCCCAGATGGGGAGCATGGGGGCTTCCTTGCGGGCCTGGGGCGGGGCTGTGCTGAGGCTTCTGGAGCAGGGGGCTGCAGGGGTCCTGGGACTGCACGTGGGGTGGGAGCTGTTCTTTAACTGATCGTAAATAACCCCACAAGGCAGAAACAGCTGCATATTCATGATGCACTTAGGAAGATGCATTTAATTATCAAGGTGAAAAAATGACCACTGGATGAAATTTAATAGAAAATTTTATTCCTTGGATGCTGCAAGCTCCCAGCATTTATAAGTCAAATTCAAAGAAGCCCTAAGGTGGGATTCTTTCACTTCTGTTTCTGGATGTGGAGCAACTTCTAAGCTTAGAATAGAACACTTTCTACTGTACATTTTGTTGTTGGGATTTGATAATATCCTGACTTTTCTGATGTTGTTGTTAACTCACAAGTGATTGGGTTAAAAACCATGTGTGTTCAGTGCGTTCCTACGGCTGAAAGGAGTTGATTAATTTCAGAGTTTGGAAGTTTGCCTTGGACATACTCTGTGCTCTCTCCAGAGCACAGAAACACGGACGCCGATGGTGGCCCGTGAACTGGGTGAGTGTGTGCATACGTGCATGTTTATAAAAGGATAGTACAAAAAGAAAAAGAACCACAAAAGGCCAGGCTGCGTTACTTTGCAGTGGCGGGATAGTGTAGCATAGTGCAGCAGTTCTGAGCCTGCCTTTGCAAGAGGACGGGCCTTGGCTTCACCCTCCGCCTGGGGCCAGGGTCTTGGGCATGGCACTGCTCTCAGCCCACTTTCAAGATGGGAGGCCCCCAGTGTAGGAGGTATGAAAGGGCTTGCTCAGCTCACTGCAAGCACCCAGAAGCAGTAGCTGATGCTGGCACCATTTGTCAGTATCACAATCACGATGATTTGTGGATCCATCAGCATCCTTTGTGGGACAGGATCTGTAGCGAACTGCCCCCCAAAAGTCTAAGGGTGGCCCAGGGGCCCCAATCTTTCCCTTGCCCACGAATTACGTGGTTCTGTAGTGTGATTTTACTCATCTTTGAGTTCTTGCTTTCGCACAGATGGAGACTCACTGCATCCACCCTTCTACTCCGGGCCCTTTCCTTACACAGTATCATTAGTGATCGAAGGAGTTGGCCTGGCAAAGCCAGACTCATTATTCCAGCATGTTTTTGCTCATAGAGCTTCTGGGAATGTCCTGCCTGGCCACATTTGGCCTAATCACTTATGTAAAGTAATCATAGCTGAATGCACTATATTAGCTGTTTATTTAACCCATCATCAGCCATGATGTATAAACATCTGCAGAATCTCTGGCAGGTGACATTGGCCTGTGGACCAGTTCGTCAGTGGTATGATGACAGCTTTACCTTTGGCCGAGCAAAAGCGAATCTAAGAATTAGCTGGAAAGCGGGGTTTTTGTTCAATATACTGTGTCGGTATTTGGCACGAAGCTTCTATTTGTAGATGGTATTGAGAGAGAGAGAAATCCCAGAGCAAAAAGCCTATATAGAAGAGAAAGTAAACACTAAGGAAGTTGTGATTTGCAGATGAAAAGTTTGCCTTCAGTTTTCTTGAGCCAAAGTACTGTCATCGCTAGGACTGCAGGCGGCTCTAGGACTCGGTTATAACCTCAGTTAACATGTGAGTGGATATTTATCAGAGCTTTGTATTCCTTGTTACAGTAGACCTTTGTATTCCTTGTTACATACATACATAAAACAGGTATGTGTGTATGTGCAGTACACATACACACATACATGTTTTAGAATTATTATATTACTTACAGAAGCTTATATTTGACCTAGAAACCACATGCTCTTGTGTTCCAAGGCTGTGTTTTAAATGCACATGGAACACAGCTTGTGTTTTGTAAGATCAGTGCTTTGGAATGTTTGTGGGAAGTGGATAATTTCTGAAGCTGGGGTGGGGTGGTATGGGCTCGCCCGTCTGCTGGCCCCCTGTTCTGGCTCAGCCAGAATAGATCCCGCGAGCTGTGTCTCTTGTCTTCAGAGAAGAGCTGCTGCTCCTCGTCTACACTGAAGCCAGCAGGGGAATTCCTGACTTTGCCCATGTGAGGATGTGTTGCAATTATAGGTGTTCTCAAGTGGATTCTAAATAACAGGGTAGTGAAACCAGCGCCTTGCTTACTAGGCTGTTCCCTGCTATTTGTGACATGTCAGGTGTGGTGCTGAACTAAAACTTCCTTGGAAAGAGAAAACAAAGCAGTCAGCAGAGCTCGCTGAGCGGAATGGAGACCGTGGCTATTGGTCTCTGTTTGCCAAGCATCAGTTTCCGAGTTCATGTAGGTCATATGGGCTGAATCATTGTGTGTGCTTCTGGTTTATTCTGGAACTCCTGGCGTGCGTGCCTGTGCGTATGTATGATGGTTTGTTGGGTTTAACATAGAGTGAGGGTCTCCAAGGCTAACCGGGTAGAAAATGAAAATGGGATCATCCCTGTAAACGTCGTCAGCATGAAGTCTGTTGTGTCTGTGATTCACAGCCTGGGCTCAGTGTCAGGATGCACCATGCGACTCTCCCAGCTGTGTCTCCTCTGCCTAGTCGCAGAAACTTACTTTTCAGCCTCCAGTTTCTTATTTACAGAAAGGGCACGATGCATATTAGTTGTTCTGAGCGTGCACAGAGGTGGCAGGTATGCATCAGCTGCTTGGTGCACACCTGGCTCCAGGAGGCAGTAACGTTGTGCCTGGGCTTGTTGTTCGCTTAGAATAGGGAAGACACTCCCTGGAGTGGGTGTGCTCCAAGTGCCTGGACCAGAAGGTGAGAGGCACCCTGCCCATCCATACCGAGGGAGCCTGCGGTGGGCCCCCGTGCTGACTGCCAGCAGGTGACCCAGGGTCAAGATTACGAGGAATGTCCTCCTGCCAGGTGACTGTGGCTTGTTCTCAGAATTCCTTTCATCCTGAGAACATACAGATTGAACACAGAGGTGACGCTGAAGTTTACCAGATACCCACAGGGGGGACTCAAGCACAAATAAGGAAGCACAGGGGACTGTGGTGCACTCCCCCAGGGCCACCATGTGGGCATCCCCTGCAGCAGGCTGCTCTGTTATTCCTTAATAGTTTCCCTGCAAAGGGAGAAAGGACAGGGTCTAGATACATAGAGCAATACAGAGAATGTGAAGAGTATGGTGCAGCAGAAATGCACAGGAAACTGACGGTGGTCTGGACGTCTAAGGCGGTACTCGGATGGGCATGGGGCATTTCTGGGAGGATGTGGCCCCTGAACTGAGGCTTCTTTTATTCAGCAAGTATTTACCGAAGCCCACTGCATGCTGTGCGCTCAGAGTCTCTGAAAATGTCTCAGTATGAGGCGATGTGGTCTCTGCCTCTCCTGGGCTCGCTGAATATCTTCTGAAGTAGGAGAGACAAGCATGGCAACCATAGGAGGAACTCAGATCATGAAGGTGCTGGAGGGAGGTGGGGCCGGGATGAGAGTGAGTGGTGCTGGCTGTGGCTGGTGGGGTGGTCGGGAGGCTGAGCTCCACTGAGAGGACACAGGGGCAATGGCTGGCAAAGGCCCCACAGCTCAGGATGCACCAGGCAGGAGGTGGGCATGGGAAAGGAAGGGAATGTGAGGTCCCACTCAGCAGCAAGGCTGTGACACCCAGTCTCACGGTAGGCAGCCAGGGTCAGACTCAGGTTTCATTCTGGCCACTTTGGCTGTTGTGTAGCCAAGGGCAGGATTGGAGAAGGTGTCCCACATGCCCTGCGTGCTCAGGGAACCCCCAAGGCAGCTCTGAAGGTGCTGATACACTTAAGGGGCACAGGTAGGGAGAGGACCAGGAGGCCAGGGTGGACTCTGTGCTCGTCGTGGGACATCTTGGCCCTGCGGGGTGTCCTGCAACTAGAAACTGATTTTACAAGTGCATCGGAGGCTTGCCCTGAGCCCAGTGTCCACATCCACGTCCACCCTGGGCCGGGGATTGCTGGGGATACATTTTTGTGGCACAGAGAGAAACCCCAGGGTGACATGGGAGGGAGCTGCTGCCAAGCATCAGGACTTGGTGGAGGGAAGCCCCCAGACAGGTTATTGTTCGGAGGCCTAAGTCTGAAATCAAGGTTTGCTGGCAGAGTCGATTCCTTCCAAAGGCTCTGGGGACAGCCTGTCCCACGTTCTGTCAGAGCTTCAGGCATTGCTGATGACCCTCCATATCCGTGGTGCTCTGTGGCTGTTGTGACCTCACTCCAGTCTCTGCTCTTCCTTCCCTCTAGGTCTGTGTCTAAAATTCCCTGTTCCTATAAGGACACTGTCATTGGATTAGGGCCCTCTGTAATCAACTTCTCTTAACGTCATTACGTCTGTAGTGACCCTATTTCCAAATGAAATGACACTCACAGGTCCCGGGGGTGTGGATGGCAGAACGTGTGGTTGGGGGACACAGTTCACCCCACCATACTCTCAGTTTCTCCAAAGGTACAGACACTCCTAGGTGCTTTTCTTCACCTCGCAGGCCCCCATGCTCCTTGTTTTCCTCGTTTTCTCTGACTCATCTTCCTGACGCTGCCCCTGGTCTTCTGCAGCTGGTTGCATGCACCACACTGCAGCTCAGTGGGAAAGCCTGAGTAGCATGGCCTCCATTCCACGCCCGCGATGGATTTATTAACCTGAAAATATTTTCCCCTGGGAGGAGCAGCAGCTTTATGTCCTTCCTGCAGCTCTCAGGATTTCCATTCCACGTGCTGTTCCAGGAAATTTGTTTTATCTCCCACTAATCAAAGCTCCATGACCTCATGACCTCTAATGACATAAAGTTTTCTTGATCTTCCCAGACTGATCAGTGTAACCCAGTAAAAGCCTAAGTAATTTGACCAAGTTGGTGAATACTTGAATGATCGGCTGGGATTTAAAAATCACTGGTCTGATTGCCACTGTGAGGCAGAGCAGCGTTCCCTGGTGATGGGATTCCTCTGTTACTTTGCTTTTGGGTTGTTTTAACGCTTGGACTCAGCTCCCTGTCCAGAGATTTGTGGTGCACAGAGAGCTGGCCTGGGCACTGGGGAGATGAGCCTGTATCATCAGTTTCTAAAGTTGTGCCACTGTTAAGTTAGGAAGGGGAACTTTTTTGGTTCAATTAAAAGGAAGACTTTTGTTCTCTGTAATGCTATGGAGTGTGAGTGCTGCCCAAATCCAAGTGAGCCAAAACCTCAGTCGGCCGTGCCTGGCTCCTCTTGGCCTGGCATATTGTTTCTGGAGAGGTTTGGGGCAGCTGCAAAAGAATGTTTTTGTGAGCTGGAGGAGAGCTTAGAAAATGGTTAGTACAAACCCTGTACTTTGCACATAGTGGAAATGAAGCCAAGAGAGGCTAAATGACTGGCTATAAATTAAACAGCAAGGGAAAAAGGAATATTATGCTTAATCTCTAGAGAGCTTTCTTTCCCGCTTTCATGTTTCGCCCCAGAGAATCGATGACGTTGAAAATGGTGGACCAGACTCATTTGGCAGCCCTTCCATGTAAATTACGTGTAAGCGCTCAATAAAATACTAGTAAGAGATGCGAATGCTTATATGAACGTGCAAGAGAGATGGAGAAATGCCCAGGAGCCAGGAATGGAAAGGAAGCAGAATTATAAGTAACAGCCCTGGGCTGCCGCAGCAGAGGCCACTTGAGGTAGCCCACTACGTTTGCAGCCTTGGAGAACAGCCCGATTTTCCTAGGTCCTCAAGAGGAGTTTCTCTGAGACCAAGGGCCAGATTCTGAAAGCATCATGAAGTTGTGACATGAGCTCACCAACAGTGAAAAGTGGTGTCACCATATGGCCATGGCACACATGTGGACATGTCTGTGTGCCGCAGAGCGGAGAGAGCACCAAGACGTGGACACACCAAATCCTCCTGGGCTTTAATGTCAGAGTAGGCTCTGGAACATAAATGCAACACTGGAGAATCTGCAGGGGTAACGAAACCCCGATGGAGAGTAAATGAAATAAGCAACCTAAAGCTACTGATTTCACTTGGAATTGGAATGTATTGTTTCCTTTAATCAGGAAAAATGAGGGGTTAGGAGAAAAACCTAGCTTGGTTTTTGGAAAATAAAGGAATTTACATTTCTTGCATCCTAATATAAGGCCTGTGGAGTATCATCCCTGCTATAGAAACAATTCTACTAGGCCCAGTTTCATCAAGAGCCTTGGGTTTCAACACCAAGCCAGGAGGGAACCCATGGGCTCCACAGAACTGAAACTTCATTGACAAGCTTCCCGGTGAAGCTAGGAGACCTGCGAGCTGCAGTCTTGGGGAAGAGGGATGAGCATGCTGCCACGGGTCAGCCCCGGGAAATGAGATGAGAGATTGCCTTCACCCTGGCTCCAGATGGGAAACACAGAAGGCTCTGCCATGAGAAATCAACAGGGACCAGCACCTCTGGAAGCCAGATTTACATTACCAGAATGTTGTAGGAAATTCCAAGCCAAAAAGTTAAGATAAAACTTGGCACTGCCTGTCAAAGGAACCCAGTCCTCAAGGGATTCCCTCAGAAAAACCAGCTTTACAATAAAAAAAATTACACAGCACACTTGGCGAGGCCCAAGATGAGTGACAAGCTAGTAAACAATGAAGCCAGAAGTATTAAAGACAAAGGAGGAAACAGAAACCACAGAGAAGAAAAAGCAGTGGTGGATTTGAAAAGGAACGAAACAGACCTTCTAGAAAAGAAGAATATAGTCTGCGAAATGAGAAACTTGATGGCTGTGTTACAGTGTAGATGGTCATACCTACAAAAAGGATAAGGAGTATTAAAAATAGGTAAAGAAAGAAAACCAGCATATATCTAGAAGGATATTTAATATTTTATGAAATACTGATAGAGATTTTATAGAATTGATGGAAAGCACAAATCTTCAGATTTGAGGAAGGGCACCAAGACCTGAGGAGGCTGAAATAAAAATAAATTTGCTATTAGTAATAGACGATTTGGAACGGCAAAGACGAAGGAAAAATACTGAAAATAGCCTAAGCAGGGGAAAGTTCAGAATCCTTGCAAAGGAACAAGAACTGCAGGACTTCCAACAGTTACCATAAAAGCCAGAGGCCAGCAGTGCCTCGAATTCTGTACCCAGCTAAACTATATTCAAGTGTGAAAGTAACAGATGTTTTTAGACCAAGACTAACAGTGTTTATAGCCTTAGTCCTTTACTCAAAGAATGAATGTCATTCGGGATGAGCTCAGTTGAACTTAAGAGGAAGGAATGAGATGCAAGAAGTGTTGGTGAGGAAGGAAGTTGGTGAACAAGTTGGTAGATCTCAAAACACTCTGATGGTAAATAATTAATCTCCAATTAATAATTGGAGATTTAAAATCAGAGTGTATCTAAGCACCAGGAAGCAGTTCAATTGTGCGTGTGTGTGTGCGTGTGTGTGTGTTAAGTAATTATAGCTCATAGCATTTAAAGTCGTTTGTATTTGGGGGACTTTGCTAAATTAAGCATGCCTATAAAAAGTAGTTAAGCTAGCTACTTATGTATAACTTTCAAATAGGCAAAGGGGAAAAATGGAGAATTAAAAAATCCAGTAAAAGATAGGAAAGAAAAAAATAAAAGGCAAATGAAAACATTCAAAATAAAACTCATCAGTTAAGAACACAGACTCAAATTAAAATGTAAAATTATATGCCACTTACAAGAGTTATGTCTCATACAGAATCATAAAAAATGATGAAGATACTAAAAAGATAAAAGTTAGGGCTATGTTAACCACAGGTACCCTGAGGATGGCTATAATAATATCAGATAAAATGATCTTTTAGACAGAAACGTTGCTTAGTGATATGTGAACCAAAGGGTGTTATAAAACTGAAGTTGGGAATGCACCCAGCCACATCGTTTCCCATATATCTTTACAACTTGGCAGAATTACTAAAAGCTCTTTGACAAATGCAAAGTCCTTGAATCTAGTAGATAAGCATATGAACAACAAAACCCATAAGGTTAATCAAATGGGCACTTTAAAAAAAAAACTCTGCCTTGAACATAAAGCATATGTGGACCATCTTTAGGACACTGACTCTGTGGAGCATATCTCATTGGCTTCAAAGAATTGTCATCACATAGATCATGTTCTGTGACAACAGCGCCATTAAAGCACACTTTAAATAACTCATAGCTAAAAGAAACATGTCATAAGATAAATTACAAAATATGTGGGTCTGACTAATGATGTGAAGATGAATTTATTGGACGGCTAAAGAAGTGGAAGGGAAAATTTTACACAATGCATACATAGAAAAGGAAAAAAATAGAAAATGACTTAACTGCGGAAATTGGAAAAAGCAACAGAATAGAGAGATGAACAGACAGTTACAGAAGGGTGCCCCAATGACGAGAAATATTCCAAAGGATGTGGAAGCTCACGAGGAATTCATAAGACGTGAGCTAAAACACTAGCGCAGATCTATTTTATGTTCATCAGATTGGCAAATATTTTACAGCCCCCAAACACCAAATTCCGGCACAGTTGTAGGGAAGCACTTTAACTCAGATACTGTTAGTGAGGTACAGATTGCTTCAAGCACTTTTGAGACTCAAATCAATTAAAGATTTCAAGACTGCATGACTGCACATCCAGATGGATACTTTTATTTTAGGTTCAGGGGTACATGTACAGGTTTGTGACATGGGTAAATTGTGTGTCATGGGATTTAGTGTACAGAGTATTTTGTCACCCAGTTAATTAGCATAGTACCCAACAGGTAGTTTTTAGTCCTCACCCTCCTCCTACCTTCAGTCCTCCAGTAGGCCCTGGTGTCTGTTGTCCCCTTCTTTATGTCCATGTGCACTCATTGTTTTAATCCCACTTAAAAGTGAGAACATGAGGTATTTGAGGTTTTGTTTCTGTGTTAATTTGCTTAGGGTAATGACCCCCAGCTACATCTGTGTTGCTGTAGAGGTTATGATTTTTTTTTAAATGGCTGCATTGTATTCCATGGGGAATAGGTACCACATTTTCTTTATCCAGTCACGTGTGTACTTATGAGAGACCCTTGTATATGCACAAGACAAGACATGTATATAGGTGGTCATTAAATACTATAATGGCAAGAATGTGGAAACAGCTTACTGTCCTTCAACTGGGAAATGGATAAGGAAATTGTGTGTTTTTTTTTTTTTTTTT
>NW_016107368.1:5676613-5719662 GCF_001604975.1 Cebus imitator
GAGGTATGAATTTTGAAAGCAAAAACATTACGTTATTGTTATTTGAAGATGATATCTGTGTAGAAAATCCAAGGCAATCAACTCAGAAACTGTTATAACTACAATAGCCAAGTAAAGTGGCAAGATCTTTACAAGATCTGGTTAATAATTGAGATGAGAGGATCATTCTGGCTTATCTGGGTAGGCCCAGTGTAACCACAGAGGTCCTTAGGAAACAGGGACTGGAAGACTGGATTCAGCAGTGGATGTGACAATGGAAGCACAGGTTGGAGTGATGCAATGAGGAGCCACTGGCCAAGGAAAGAGGGGGGTACCTAATGTTACCGAAACACTAGGGTTTGTTCTAGGTCCTGCTGCTCACCACGCAGAAAGCCAATCACTGAGACAACGATTATTGTCCAGGAAGAAGGCTTTAATCCAGTGATGCAGCTGAGGAGATGGGAGCTCAGCCTTAAATCCATCTCCCTGACTGACTAAAATGAGGGCTTTACATAGCAGGGAAGAAATGTAGCTATGTGTGGGAAAACAGGAACAAGGAAGTGGTAAGGAAGCAATCATGATGATTGAGGGGTCCTGGTGTCTTATTGTCTGGATGTGATGTCATGATCTGGTGAGTTTCAATTATTTGATACCTTTTTGAGAGGTCATTTCCCGAGGAAGGGTCGATTTCTATGTTTATCCAAAAGAACTGCCTATGGCAGGGGTCCTCAACCTCCTGGCTGTGGACTGGTACCGGTCCGTGGCCTGTTAGGAACTGGGCTGCACAGCAGGAGGTGAGCAGTGGGTGAGTGAGTGAAGCTTCATCTGTATTTACAGCTACTCCCCATCAATCACATCACTGCCTGATCGCCGCCTCCTGTCAGATCAGCAGCGGCTCTGGATTCTCATAGGAGCACAAACCGTACTGGGAACTGTGCACCTGAGGGATCTAGGTCATGCGCTGCTTATGAGAGTCTAATGCCTGATGATCTGTCACTGTCTCCCATCACTCTAGTTGCAGGAAAACAAGCTCAGGTCTCCCACCGATTCTACACATTACGGTCAGTTGTCTAATTATCTCATTGTATATTACAATATAGTAATAACATAAACAAAGTGCACGATAAATGTAATGCACTTGAATCATCCCCAAACCATTGTTCCTACCTCAGGCCATGGAAAAATTGTCTTCCATGGAACTGGTCACTGGTGCTAAAAAAGGCCAGAGACCACTGATCTATGGGACTGTTGGGTCAGTTTCACTGGCAACTGGGCAAGGTTTGAGGAAAGCGATTCTCACGCAGAGCCTCCGGAAGGAAGGCAGCCATGGCACGAGGAAGTGAGGACTTCCGACTCCCATAACTGTAAGGTGAAAGACGTGTGTTGCTTTATGCCACTGTTTGTGGTTACTTGTCACAGCAGCCGTAGGACGTTAGTACGCTGTATAGAAGGTTGCTGTCTAATAGTTTTCCTACAAACAAAGTCACTTAGACAGAAACAATAGAAAGAAAACCTATTTACATTGGTAAGAAACATTAGAGAGTAGCTAGAAATCTACCTAAAAATAAATGTGAAGATCTATCTGAAGAAAATTATAAAGCTTTTCTGAATACTTGAGAAGGTCTGAAATAGATATGGAGACCATGCTTTGTCAGTATCGTCAAGTGGGTAGTTCTATGCAAATTATGCAGATTATTGATTAGAGTCCTACTTTTAAAATGGAAATTTGCTAGGATGATTTTAAAATTTAGAAGAGTAAAACAGCCATGAGATTGAGAGTATGGCCCTCGAAATGTAACAGCTGTTTTTCTCAATGTCTAAATGTACTTGAGTCATCGTAATTTAACAATTGTGATGCTGCCGGAACAAGTGATTAGTGGGGAGGGGAAGGCAAGGTTCGAAGTGAACAGAGCTTGTTTTAGATATGTAGCCCGGGAACACCTTCCGTGGAGGCGACATTTTAGCAGGTGTGATCCGTGAGAGACAGCAACTCTGAGGGGTGGCCTTAACCAACTGAACAACAAGGAACCAGCTTGCTGTGCTTTGGGGAGAGAAAGGGACTCCCCAAACTCCTAGCTGGGGAGAAGTGTGGGGAGGATAGAGAAAATTTGGAAGCATTGATACTGCAGATATAATCTAGTTATTCTGCATTATCTGTCTTTCTGATTTCTTTCTGTGTTCTGGAAAATCTTACCAGACAAGAAACCCAAGCGGCTCTCAGGGGATCGGAGGAACACACTTTATTACGCCGGCGGGCCCAGAAGGGTTCACACCCAGAAGTCTGGACCGTGGCTAAGAAAAGTACACAGTTTTTATAGGTGAAGGGGCAGGGGAAGTAACTCAGTACTTTAGACAATGAGGCAGTTTCTCTTAAGGTTTTCCAGTTAGGAAGCAGTAAGCTGAGGTACAGGGGCAGAAAGAGGCAGTCACTAACAAGAGTAGGGTCGGTTTCAAAAACAGGGATGGCGGCCGGGCGCGGTGGCTCAAGCCTGTAATCCCAGCACTTTGGGAGGCCGAGGCAGGTGGATCATGAGGTCAACAGATCGAGACCATCCTGGTCAACATGGTGAAACCCCGTCTCTACTAAAAATACAAAAAATTAGCTGGGCATGGTGGCGCGTGCCCGTAATCCCAGCTACTCAGGAGGCTGAGGAAGGAGAATTGCCTGAACCCAGGAGGCGGAGGTTGCGGTGAGCCGAGATCGCGCCATTGCACTCCAGCCTGGCTAACAAGAATGAAACTCCGTCTCAAAAAAAAAAAACAAACAAAACAAAAAAACACACAAAAAAACAAAAACAGGGATGGCTGCTGACAACGTGCTGACAAAATCCTGGGCAAAATTTCCACTTCATCTGAAGGCTCAGTTTTACTCACCTACTTGGGGAGACAGCCGTAAGTTACCAGATTATCTAATGATGGCGTATGATTCGAGTCCGGCTGAGCTTCCTATAGAACGTGAAGGTGGCTGCCTTCAGGCCTGGGCCGGAACATAGTGCCGTCCGTGAGACTCTGCCCTGGTCCCTTCCTACCTGGGCAGGGCTTTATATGCCATTCCATCAGCACCTTCCCAGATATAACTGCTGGCCATTTAGCAATATTCTTTTCAATGCTAGTCTGGCCAGAACACAGTGAAATGATATGTTGGGATGGGCGGCCCAGATTATATCAGAGCCACCACTTCACATCGTCACAGCAGATTAGGTACTGCATTCAACAAAGAAACAAAGATGTAGGGTCCAGTGGACAGGCACATTGGGAATGCAGATTCCCCATGCTGTGTCTGTGTGGTTGAGTTCATGAAGACCCTACACGCAGAACTATACCCTGCCTGATTGAACCTATCTTTTTAAGGAGTTTGCATAAGCATTTTCGTGACCTTCCAGCTTTATGTTGTCAATAAGAATGACCTTCTGTAACTTAATTCAGTGCATGGAGAAGGGTTGGTTAGGAGAGTATCCAGGTAGAACCTAATGATGTTAATAATTATTGTAAGTGGTGGTCTCTGCTCATTAATGACTACTCTGCAGACAGGTGCATTTCCACTGTCCCCATGAATGAAGACTATCTCCTCATCTTAAATCCACACCTGGCTTCCCCCACCTCTCCATCACCTCTACCTCCCCAAGTACTGGTGGATCCTACAACACTTCTTACCCTTAGGGTCCACTAGAAATACTGTAATTTTCCAGTTAAATCTGTAACAACAGATACCTGCCATCTTTCAACTTTATTTGAAAAGAAAGGATCAAGGCCAACCAGAAATGAGCCAAAAAATCCAGAACGTGAATATATCTCTTTTGAAGTCATTTTCAGGTTGCTCTGTTGTTTTAGCTTTGTTTGATGTAAGTTCATCTCTTTGATTGAATTGTAATTGGCATGTTCCTCTTAAAAGATGGAGTAGTCCTCTGGCCCCCCGACCACACCACGTGTGCATGCATACACGTGCGTGTGCACGCATACACGTACGTGTGCACCACACAAACACCACACATGCGTACTCACACACACCCCTCCTCCTTTGTCCCGTTCACTTTCCCTTCTTCTCTGTAACCTTGCATTGCCCTTGAGCTCCTGGCCGTGACTGTACTGGGCTTCCCACATATCAGGGCAGTCCAGCTGCTATCTTAGGAGCAACCCGCTGACCCCCCATTCTGGGTGCCCTCCGGTGTGTGAGCGCGGGACTGCTGCTGCCTGCTCTCGACCTGGGCGCAGCAGGACAAGGCCTTCACCTCCCCTCAGCATCGTAACTTCCGTTCTATTCACAGGACAGTGGTTAGCTTGGTTTGGAGATGTCCATGTTTTGTTACTTATCTTCTTTTTATATTTTACGTCTGTGGCTTTGTGCTTAATGATGCGGTAGGTGGGGAGGAGGGACTTTCTGAGCGTGGATTTACATCGTTTTGACCAGCCCAGGTTAGATGTAGTGTTTGGAAAGAGAAGCACGGTTGATCCTCATTTGTATTTGTGAGTTCACGTAATACCTAAAATCTCTTTGTAACCCCCAAATCGATGCTCGTGGTGCTTTTGTGGTCTTTCACAGACACACCCAAGGCAGTAAAATATTGTGTCCCAGCTGGGGTTGAACAAGGCGATGCTCGGCTTCCCGGTTTCTGCTCTCCTACTGTGAACATGTATCCTTTTCTTGGCCTATTTAGTGCCACGTTTCTCGCATATTCGGGCTTTTTGTTGGTGATTTTACTGTTTGTGATGGTCCCGGGGCAGATTGCTGAAATGGTCTGGTGTTCCCAAGTGCAAGAAGGCTGCGACATGCCTCATGGAGAAAATAGTGTGTGTGAGAGAAGCTTCATTCAGGCGTGAGTTATGAGGCTGTTGGCCGTGGGTTCAGTGCGAAGGAATCAACAGCACACGTTGAATATGGTGTCTTTAAACAAAACACACATAAACCAAGGTTATGTACTGGTTGGTTGATGAAAATATGACAAGAGGCTCGCAGGACTTTGACTCTGTGTTTCCCGTAGGAGCAGTGACTCAGTCTTCACGAATTCAGTGTTCCCCGTAGCATGCTAGAAGATAAGGACCGCAGATAACAAGAACCTATTTTATGTAGGTGACAGAAAATTGAAACCTTCTCTTGGAGGAGTTCATAATGGAGCCTCTGGGTAGCCCTCCCTTCAGCCCTCACTGAAGCTTGCTCTTTTGTGACCCGTCTCCTTGGCAGGTTACTTTCTGAATTTTCTGGAACCAGTAAACAATATCACCATTGTCCAAGGCCAGACAGCAATTCTGCACTGCAAGGTGGCGGGAAACCCGCCCCCCAACGTGCGGTGGCTGAAGAACGACGCCCCGGTGGTGCAGGAGCCGCGGCGGATCATCATCCGGAAGACAGAATACGGCTCGCGACTGCGAATCCAAGACCTGGACACCACGGACACTGGCTACTACCAGTGCGTGGCCACCAACGGGATGAAGACCATTACTGCCACCGGCGTCCTGTTTGTGCGGCTGGGTGAGTGGGACAGTGAAGTTGTGTGGGTTAGTAGATAGGAAGGTTCCCAGCCACTGAGCAAGAGGGCTGGTTGCTATTTGAAACTGAACACAGGAGTCAGCACGAGGGGAGAGCATTGAAACCATTCCCTAGGGCCTTCCCCATGTGTCCCAGGGCCCAGCTTGACCTGTTACCATTTACTAGTAATAAAAGAAAATGGGGCTGGTTGTGGTGGCTCATACCTGTAATCCCAGCACTTGGGGAGGCCAAGGTGAGTGGATCACCCGAGGTCAGGAGTTTAAGACCAGCCTGGCCAACATGGCGAAACCTCGTTTCTACTGAAAATACAAAAATTAGCTGGGCGTGGTGGTGGGCACGTAGCTGGTGTAGTCCCAGCTACTCGGGAGGCTGAGGCAGGAGAATCACTTGAACCCAGGAGGTGGAGGTTACAGTGAGCCGAGATCGCGCCATTGTGTTCCAGCCTGGGTGACAAAAGTAAAACTCTGTCTCAAAAACAAACAAAAAACAAAAAAGAAAATAGACGCAAATGGAATCGGGTATAGACCTGGAGCCCAGAAGACAATCCCAGGCGTGCACCGGGAGCCGAGGTGTTTAGCAGGAAGGTCGTGTGTTAGGAGGTCAGGTGTCCCTGGGAGGGCGGCCACGCTGCAGGATGGCCGGGCGGGGCCCGAGGCTGGCTGGCTGGGGTGGGGAGAGAGCTGAGTGCAATGACCATTCTGAATCTCTGTGCTCATCACACGTGGTGAAGGAGTTAAGTGGCAAGAAGGAATATGTCCTCTTCATCCCAGCTGTGAAAATCTCCCAGGCAATGAATGCCCTGGCCTTGCCACCCAAGCCCATGCCATGCAATTACAAGTAGTAAAACAGATTTTGTGTGTAAAGACTAGATGAGAAGAGAGACAGTAAGGACGGCAACAACTCCAAAACCAAAAATAGCCGCAGTGACAAAGCGCCCTTCCCTTGCGTGTGGTTTCCAGCCTCAAGCGGAAATCATGAGCGGAGCCTGAGGCCGGAGGACAGCTGCCCACCAGTGAGCCCACTGGCTTCAGCCTGTTTGCCTCTGGCCTGATCTGAAGAAGGTTGTTTTCCAAATCATGGAGTATGAATAACTTGTCTTTCTGTTTCCTCTTTTTAGGTCCAACGCACAGCCCAAATCATAACTTCCAGTAAGTATCTGCTTTCCCCAAACCACGTTCTGATGCTCTGAGGGTTTTCGTTATGTAAGAATCCGGGCTGTAAATCCTGCCAGCTTATATCTTTGCAGAATTTGGTAGAAGTTGGCTGGGCTTCACACAGGGACGGCCACGTGCTTGTTCAGGGTTGGGAAACATTTGCATTTTCCATGTTCCTTGTACAGAAAAAATGTCATAAAAACAAAAATGATTAATTTCTTTCTGTGATCATGACCTTCTACAGGGCAACTAAGAGGAGTATAAGCATAGAGGCCAGGTTTCCTGGGCACCGGGAAGGATCCTGGCTCATTAAGACACTGAGAAACAGAGACATAATTCACTCTGAAATCCCAGCACCACCAGATGCAGTTAATACATGTGTGTCCCTGAGCCTCGGGCCACCCTGTGATAGTGGATGTGAGTCTCAACCCCACCTTGCAGATGAGGAGATTGAGGCTCACAGCCAGCCTCACGTTCCTTTGTGAGCTGCTGACAGCAGTGGCCTTGAACTCCGGCCTCTGGTTTCCTATCACAGGGTTGTTCCACTGTGGCTGGGCTGTCTTGGGAGAGTCCCCTCTGAACTGCAGACGTTCCCCCATCGTGTACCTGAAGGAGCGCTCATTCCATTGCCTGTGTCTGAGATGAGCAGTGACTATCCAGGCCTCCTGCATTTCCTACTCAGATGTAATTGGAGAGCAGTGCTTCACTTTTCAGATGGTCTGAGCAATAGCATGAACACTATGTGATTGCTAAAGTGTGCAGTGTTGGCTGACTTCTGTTTCCCTGGGCCTTGTACCCATTGTCCGCCCATGATGTGCTACAATGCCATGATGGGAGGCTAGGCAGGGCGGCGACCTGTCTCAGCAGCTTGCTTGCAGAAGGCAGTTTTTTTTTTTTTTTTTTAAATACATGGTCTGGCTCTTTCTCTGAGACTGGAGTGCAGTGGCATGATCACAGCTTACTGCAGCCTTGCACTCCTGGGCTCAAGCCACCCTTCCACTTCAGCCTCCCAAGTAGCTGGGACTTTAGGCGTGTGCCACCACACACCCAAGTAACTTTTTCTTATTTTTTGTAGAGATAGGGTCTCACTATGCTGTCCAGACTGGTCACAGACTCTTGCCTCGAGCAGTCTTCCTGCTTTGCCCTCCAGAATCGCTGGGATTGTAGGTGTGCACCACCACACCTGGCCTTTAAGGGAAGATATGTGGGAAGATTCTGTGCTAAGCAGTAGTGATGGAGCATTTTTCCTTAATAATCCTTCAGACACAGAGTAAGGAAAGAAGAAATTGCATCATGAGTACAATTACGGGGCTTTGGTAAAGACATATAAGTCATTTCAAAAGTTCAATTATTATTTTCTCTTATTTTATATTTATGTATTTTATTTTAGTTATTTTATTTTTTGAGATAGAGTCTCACTCTGTCACCTAGGCTGGACTGCAGTGGTACAATCTCCACTCACTGCAACCTCGGCCTGCCAGGTTCGGGCAATTCTCGTGTCTGAGCCTCCCGAGTAGCTGGAATTACAGGTGCACACCACCACACCTGGCTAATGTTTGTATTTTTAGTAGAGACGGGGTTTCGCCATGTTGGTCAGGCTGGTCTTGAACTCCCGACCTCAAGTGATCCATCCACCTTGGCCTCCCGCCTCCCTTGTCATGAGGGTAAGTCATCTGGGGAGTTTCTAGGCACTCAGCACATATGTAAATTGACCTAAAGAAGTACATCTTAAGATAACAATCAACTTGAAAAAAGATTTAAAAGAATGTAAATTACTCAGTATTACTGAGGCAATGAATAAATACGCTTACCTATACACTGTTGGTGAGAAATTTCTGGAGTGCTATTTGACAATAAACATAAAAATGTTTTAAAAAAGAAATACCTCTTATCACTTTTATGTATGTTTTTACATACATAAAAGTTAACCGTATTCATGGAGATCTTTCCATCTCAGTGTATTTGAAGTTTCCAGATGCTCTCTTTCCCTGTCTCTGGACTCATGTGCAGAGCAGGTGCCTATTCCACAGTGATGGACAATTCCATTAGGAAAGCCTCATCCCGGCCACTTGCACCACCTCATCTCCCTGCCCTGACGCCGAGACCTGTGGCTGGGTTTCTCTAGGAGATATTCTGAAGAGGAAATCCTGCAGGTGCATCCCCTTTTTGTAACTGATACTGCCAAGTGGTCATTCATAGGTTACTTTCCCAACACAACCTCTAAGGACCCATTTCTCCTTATCTTCCATAAGATGACTTCCAAACTTGTTAACTTCCGCCACCCTGAAGGATGACAAAAGAATAAATGACCTGCTTTGTTCTCCATTTCCCTGGTTACTAGTGAGGCTGAGTGTGTGGACATACGTGGCTTGGTGTTCTCCATTTCCCTGGTTACTAGTGAGGCTGAGCGAGTGGACACACATGGCTTCGTGTTCTCCATTTCCCTGGTTACTAGTGAGGCTGAGCGTGTGGACACACGTGGCTTCGTGTTCTCCATTTCCCTGGTTACTAGTGAGGCTGAGCGTGTGGACACACGTGGCTTCGTGTTCTCCATTTCCCTGGTTACTAGTGAGGCTGAGCGTGTGGACACACGTGGCTTCGCACTCACAACTCTTTGTCAAGTGCCAGTTAATATTCTTTGTTCATTTTCCCTTTACATTGTTTCTTAATGAATTTTAATAATTCCTTATGTCTTATTTCTTGGTCATATAGAAATTAAACTTTTACAAATGAATAATTTGTTTTTCATGTTGTGTCTTGTTAAAGAATGTCCTAATTTTCTTGAAAAGTTCTGATGGTATTTTGATTGGAATTACAATGAATTTTTAGGTCAGTTTGGTGAGAATTAATATCTAAATTGAATTTTCTTATCAAGGAATACTTTCCTTTGTGTTTCAAGGTTTTTTTTTTTTTTCTTAACATTTTATCATGAAAAATTTGAAACATACAGAACAGTTGAAGGAATTTTTTAATGGTCACTCATATACTCACCAGCCAGATGCAAGCGTTTACATTTTACTGTGCTGGCTTTATCACTTACCGTTCCATCCGTCCTCCATCTGTTCATCAGTCCACCTTATGTTTTGTTCATTTCATTGAGTTGCAGATACTTGTACATTTACCCTGAAATACTTCAGCATGTATATTATTAATGAGAGTTCAGTGTCTGGGTGTGATTCTTGCTGCTGCTGGTTCTTCAGTTCCAATTTGCATACCAATGAAATGCACACGTCTTAAGTATAGCACTAATAAGGTCCAACAAATGCATAAATCTCTGCAGTCCAAACACCCTATCCAGGTACAGGTCATCTGTCACACCTGCAGGTTCAGCCGTTCAACTTCCTGGTCACCTCCCTTCTACCTCAGGCACCCATGTTCTGATTTGTTAAATAATGGACTAGTTTTTCCTGTTATTAAACATCACAGAAATGACACCCTTCAGCATATAGCCACTTAAGCCTGGTGTCCTTTTAGCACAATGCTTTTGAGATTCATCTGTGTTGTACACATATCAGTAGGCTGCTGCTGTTTATTGCTGAATGATATTTGACTATATGAACATACTAGTTGGTTTATCCATTCTCCTGTTGGTGGACACCTAAGCAGATTCCAGGCTTAACTAGTATGACTAAAGCTCCTTGTATAGGAATACCCTATGCAAGCTTTTTTATGGACATGTATTTTTGTTTCTGTTAGTGTTACCTAGGTGTGCAATTGCTGGAATATAGGGCGTGTGTGTGTTTAATTTTATGAGGCATTCCTGGGCCTTTTCCTAAACTCTTTTTACCTCCATTCACAGTGTAGGAGACTTGTGATCCCTCCACGTTTCCCAACATTGGTGTGGTCAGCCTTTTTAAGTGTAGTTATTCTGGTGTATGTAGTGATTCAAGTAATCTTTTATATCATTCCAGCCTCCTGGAAAAGTAATTTTTACTAATCATTTTAAACTTTTCAAATTTAAAGCTACAAAGTTTCCCCTGGATACCATCTCCCCCCTTCCACCATGCATGTAGGCTTTTGCTGGTTGATACTGTTTTCTAATTTTTGTTGCACTGTTATTAGTGAATACGGGCTGTTTATATTTTTACTCTCGATAATGTATTGAGATTTTTCTTTGTGACCAGTTTGATACGGTCAGTTTTTGTGAATCTTGCCTGTTGTTTCAAAAATAAGTTTGCTTTGATTGTGGCTGCACATTTCTTGACTTAAAAAGTATCTATTTTTTTGTCCACATGGGTACCAGATATCTGAAGATTTGTGAAAGTCACCCACACCCATTGTGGATTTGCCAGTTTCTATTAGTTCTCTGTTTTTAATATGTTGTGTGTGTGTCCTTAAATGCATACAGGTTTAAGGTTATATAGGTTTTTGTGAGTTTTTTTTTATAGGCCTTTTTAATGCTTTTTGCCTTGAATTCAGTTTTGCCTAACAATAGTAGAGTTACACATGCTTTTTAAATTTGCATTTGCCAGGAACCTTTTTTATGATTCCTGTCCCACTCTTGATTTTTCACCTTTTTGTGTTCTGTTTTATGTAGGACTCTTGTAAATGATGTAAAACTAGACTTTTTTGGGAGGTTGATGTGGAGGCCTTTCCAGTCTGAAAGTCCATGTTAATACATGTAGGTTAAGTTCATTTTAACTAATATACAGTATTCCATTCTGTGAGTCAGTGCCACTGTATTCATGCATTGACTGCTGAGTGAAGGTTAGTTCTTTTTGCTGATAGAGACCCTCTTACAGTGACTGTTCATCCCATGTCTCTTTTTCCCTGTGGGCGAGAGTCCTCCAGGAACAGAGCTCAGGAAGCGGGATTACAGGTGTGCCTCTCCACCTTTCCCAGGAATGGCCAGATTGCCCTCTATGATGGCCAAATCATTCATAGCCTCACCTGCAACACATGAGTTATTTCCCTATGTTTTCTAGCACATGGTACTATCAGAACTTAAAATGCTGCCAGCATCTTAGGTGTCATGTAGTAATTTTACATTACATTTTACTGGCAAATAGTGAGGTTGAACATCATTTTGTCGGTTTAAAAGCCATTGCATTGTCTATGTGTATACAGCCTATCCTCATTATTTGCATATTCCATATTTGCAAATTTGCTTATTCACTAAACTTCATGCCCTCACAATCAACACTCATAGTGTTTTCACGGTCATTCCAGGACATACACAGAGTAGAGAAAATCCTGAGCTCCCTGACACGTTTCCAGCTGAGGGCGAACAAACAACACTGCCTTCTTGTTCTAGTTCTCATATCCTCTCTGTCTACGTAGTGTCACGTTTTTATCACTTTCCTGCTTTCTGATGGTGATTCTGCTGTTGTAAATGGCTCCCAGGCATAGTGCGGAAGTCCTCTCTTAATGTCCCAAGTGCAGGGAGCTGTGATGTGCCTTACACGTATGTTACAGTCTGTGTGTTTTCCACCAATCAATAATATACATGAAATAAGATGCCTTTAACCAAAAACGTACGTAAAACAAGGTATGTATTGATTGGTTGAAGCAAACATTGTAACCAGAGGCTCTCAGAAAACTAACTATATTTTCCCTGGGAACAGTGGCTCAATATTCACTAATTTAGTGTTTGTCATGACATTATGGAAAATAACGATGACAGACAACTAAAATAGAGTGGCTTTGCCCATGTTTCTGTTAGAATATGTGTTTTTCTTGCTTTATAAGAGTTTCAAAATAATTTCTAGATACATGCCTTTACATAGTTATTACTCCACGTAGACTTTATTTTTTTGCTGGCATAAGCTATTACCTGTTCTACTGTGACATTTTTCTTTACAGATGGCCTAGAGTCTTGGCATCATCTAATGAATGACCTCATCTGTAATTATTAAATTTAATGTTACCCCTGTCCTATGTGAAATTTCTATAGATGTGGGTCTGCTTATAGGCTGTCTTGTCTCTGTAGCTTCTGTTCCTGGACCAATCCCACAGTGTTCTAATAGTACAGCTTTGTAGCATATCTTGTCATATGTAGGGAAAGATGCCCCCCTTTACTGCTATGGACTGAATTGTGTCCCCCCAAAATTCATGTGGTGACAGGGCCTATACTGGAGACAGGGCTTTTAAAAAGGTGATTAAGGTTAAATAAGCTCCTAAGGGTGAAGCCCTGGTCCGGGAGGACTGGTGTCTTTATACAAGAGGAAGAGACACAGAGATCTCAGGTGCCATCTGGAAGGCAGGAGGAGAAAAAAAACCCCACCAGGAGCCTAATTGGCTGACACCTTGATCTTGGACTTCCAGCCCCCAAAAGTGTGTGAAAATACATTTCTGTTGTTTAAGCCACGCTGTCTATGGTGCTAGGTGACAGCCTGACCCCCGTTATTACCATGCCGTTTTTACAAGTTATCTTTACTGCTATTCGCCTTTTACTCTTCCTTGTGAATTTTATGTCTTTGTATGGAGTTGAATAGAAGTTTGTTTGATTAGGAAAGAACTGACAACCGCTGTTTCTACTTTGTAGTTTAATATTTAAGTTTTCCATGCCCCCCCTTTTATTTTTTATTTTTTAGAGATGAGGTCTCACTCTGTCACCCAGGCTGGAGTGCTGTGGCATGATCTTGGCTCACTGCAACCTCCACCTCCCAGGTTCAAGCAATTTTCTGCCTCAGCCTCCTGAGTAGCGGGGATCATAGGCTCCTGCCACCACACCCAGCTAATTTTTGTATTTTTATTAGAGACCAGGTTTCACCATGTGGGTCAGCCTGATCTCAAACTCCTGATCTCAGGTGATCTACATGCCTCGGCCTCCCAAAGTGCTGGGGTTACAGATATGAGCCACCACGCCCGGCCTCTGTGCCCTTTGCATATACAGTTGTGTAATTTTTTTCCATGATGACCCGGCACGCCTTTCTCAACTATGTTTCCAGGTGGTTCATTGATTCTGCTAATGCTACTGATATCTTTCTGTCCCAAATTTTCTTTTCTTTTCTTTTTTTTTTTTTTTGAGACAGAGTCTCGCTCTGTCACCAGGTGCCAGGCTGGAGTGCAGTGGCCCCATCTGGGCTCACCGCAGCCTCCACCTCCTGGGTTCAAGCAATTCTCCTGCCTCAGCCTCCCGCCAAATTTTCTTTTTAAATTGTGTGCTGGTGGTGGTAGAGAAAGGCATTACATTTTAGGTATAAATCTTATACCCACAACTTTGTTGAAATTTTTCATTTCATTAGCTTTTCCTGCAGTATCTTTTGGATTTTTTCATATGGGAGAATTAAAGTTTTCCACAAATAATAAGAGTTATGGTTTTCATTTTTCTATTCCCACCTTTATATATTCAATAAAAATTGTCTATATTCCAGTGTACAACCCTATGTTTTGATGTATGTATACTCTGTGGAGTGGCTAAATCAAGTTAATGGGCGTATGCCTCACTTGACACACTCATCATTTTCTTGTAGTGAGAACACTCAATGTCCACTCTCTTTAGCAATTTTCAAATATATAACACATTATTATTCTCTATAGGCATCATGTTGTAAAACTGATCTCTTGGCTTTAGTCCTCTTTCTGACGTTTTGTATCCTTTGACCAACACTTCCCTACTTCTGCAGTCCCAGGCTCTGGCAACCACCACTGTGCTTTCTGGCAGAGAGCTTTTCCACATCAGGACATTTTTTTTTTTTTTTTTTTTTTTTTTAATCTCACTCTGTCGCCAAGCTGGAGTTTAGTGGCACAATCTTGGCTCACTACAACCTCCACCTCCTAGGTTCAAGCGATTCTCCTGCCTCAGCCTCCCAAGTAGCTTGTATTACAGGCACCTGCCACTACACCCAGCAATAGGGACAGGGTTTCACCATATTGGCCAGGGTGGTCTTGAACTGCCGACCTCATGATCTGCCCTCTTTGGCCTCCTAAAGTGCTGGGATTACAGTCATGAGCCACTGCGCCCAGCCGAGGACATTCTTTGACCTTACAGTGTGTGGTAACAGCCCACTGGCCCTCATCTTTCTGCGGCCATGAGTTTCTTTTCCCATTGACTGTGACTGTGTTTCAGTAGCCTGAGTCTTCCCCTGCACCTCCATAATGATGTGCTTGCGGTATCTCTGGACCGTAACCAAACGAAGGCAGAAAGAGAGAATCAGTGAGCTTAAAACAATAATCCACAGGGTCTCTGATTCTTTTACTAGATGACCAGTTTATCCTATCAGTGACACCTCTTTTGGGACACTTCCATAGAAAATGCACAACAGTTTACGTTCTTTCATTGTTGGTCAAGAGGTGTGACCTGTCTGTATAAATGGAGAGTTGAACATCGAACAGTGGTGTCTCCTTGGCTTAGCCCTGCGTGCAGCATGACAGCAGGACGTGCTGCCATTGAGTCTTAGCCATGAACTCTGATGCTTGCTAACTCAGGCCTTCCACTCATGGCTCTTCCTTGGGTGCTGATCTGGCCCATACACATGCGTGGGTGTGCGGGACTAAAGTTTGTGCAAGTTGAGGGAGGTGGCAGTGGATATCCTCGAAGGTTAAGGGATTTTCCACCATAAGACATTGCTTTCCCTTCTATCCCTGTTAAGAGGAGGGCGTGTATATGGAGAACAAAGCTGGAAAAAAAGGCGGCGTCTCCACAGATGGACTTCCAGGGCCAGGGTTCTATCCAAGCTGACTCAGCAGAGGTGTTGGTCATGCTTGGGGATTAATGCTAGGCTGCCTGTCTGATATTCATATGTGGGTTTTGTTTTTCCTGCTCTGCTGAAAAGTGATACATTTTGATGAATTTTAGGCCCATACACAGGTCCTGGTTTGAGGGGGACGGAGGTGGTAGGGTAGGGGGTGCCCCCTTTTTGAAGCCAGAGCACCAGAGCCCTTGGCTGGCCTGTGTTGCTGTCCTGGACCCACCCCATGCCCTGCAGGTATGTGCATGCATATTGTGCTTCACACACACACACACACACACACACACACACACACATACACAGCTCAAGGAAAGTGTGCTGCTCTTTTGAATAATTAAAAGTTACATTAATTATTGGCCTCTGGGAAATCATCTTCCTGGGGCCATGGCCCTCTTACTTTCTTATGGTAACAAGCATCAGTTAATTCCAAGGCTTCACCCATTCTCCATCCAGATGCTTGTGACCTGGGACTCCTCATTTCCAAGTCTGACTTCTCTCCCCAGTTTCAGCCCCACATGTTCACCCACATAATGAGCCTCTCCAAGCGGATGATTTGAAGGCAACTCTCACTGAGTGCGTCTACATGAATTCAGCCAGCTGCCAGCCCAAACTCCCTCCATTGCTATTTTGTGGGAATTTTCATAAGTCTAGTTCAGAGTTTATCCTAATTACAGGAAAACAGTAAGGTGCCAAATAAGAAGCCAATAATTAAAAATGACTTCAGCAGAAACTAAGCCAGGCTAGGCACGGTGGTTCACCCCTGTAATCCCAGCACTTCGGGAAGCCAAGGCAGGCAGATCACTTGAGGTCAAAAGATGGAGACCAGCCTGGCCAACTTGGTGAAACCCCCTCTCTACTGAAAATACAAAAATTAGCCGGGTGTGGTGCCATGTGCCTGTAATCCCAGCTACTAGGGAGGCTGATGCGGGAGAATTGCTTCAACTTGGGAGGTGGAAGTTTCAATGAGCCGAGATCACACCATTGCACTCTAGCCTGGGCGACAGTGAGACTCCATGAAAAAAAAGGAAGAGAGGGAGGAAGGGATGGAGGGAGCGAGAAAGGGAGGGAGGGAGGAAGGAAGGAAGGAGGGAAAGAGGGAAGGAGGGAAGGAGGGAAGAAAGGAAGGAGGGAGGGAGGGAGAAAGGGAGGAAGGAAGGAAGGAGGGAGGGAGGGAGGGAGGAAGGGAGGAAGGGAGGAAGGAAGGAGGGAAGGAAGGAAGGATTCTTCCTCCAGTGAGGATGGATGGTAAGGAAGATGTGGCAAAAACTTCCACTTGATTCACCTGAACACGCCCAACACCAGTGTTTGATGTCATAAAATCCGAGTCAGCAGAACTTCAGAAATGGTGGCTTTTGCCATGGCCACCTCCAAGGCCAGGATGACATAAGGCAGCCAGAGGCAGAGAAGACAGTCGCTCCGGGTGGAAGGAAGGAAGTTCTATTTTCTAGAAAATACAACTTTCCAGGAAGGAAGGAAGGAAGACAGGGAGGGAGGGAGGGAGGGAGGGTGTGTCTGTTTTCTAGGAAATACAGCTTTCCCTGAATCCCATAGTATAGAACCAGAATAAAAGCTAGAAACTGAATTCATTTTAAGGTTATGTGATACAAGCAGTAGGTGACTAAACAGATAATCATCAGTAAGGTAATTAGGGAATATATACACACATCTAAATGCAGACTCCAGGCTGGGCGAGGTGGCTCATGCCTGTGATCCCAGCACTTCGGGCGGCCAAGGCAGGTGGATCAGCTGAGGTCGGGAGTTCAAGACCAGCCTGGCCAACATGGTGAAATCCCGTCTCTACCAAAAATACAAAAATTAACTGAGTGTGGTGGCAGGCACCTATAATCTCTGCTGCTTGGGAGACTGAGGCAGGAGAATTGCTTGAACCCAGGAGGTGGAAGTTGCAGTGAGCCAAGAGCACGCCATTGTACTCCAAACTGAGCAACAAGTGAAACTCCATCTCAAAAAAATATAAATAATAAATAATAAATTAGATCATATGGCAACACAGGATATTTGTATTTCAGCAATAATGAAAATGTGCACACTCTGATGTGCACTCGCACATGTAATGTCGCTTTAAGTCATTTCGTTTCCACCTGAGCCCATGGATTCCTGGGGCTGGCTCTTATGCCATATTATGCACAGTGAGAGCCTTTTACCGACTGACTTAAGGGTTTTCCAAGGAAATAGCAACCTTCCAAGGGGGAACGTGTTTGTCTTACCTGGGAGGGACCAGCCGTCTGAACAGTGTAGGAGAGAATAGCATTTACTTCCCAGGAACTGGCACCCTCAGGGCTGCTGCCTTCTCTGCCTCTGGCCGCCTTATGTGATCCTGGCTTTAGAGGTGGCCGTGGCAAAAGCCAGTATTTCCAAGGTTCTGCTGACTCGGGTTTTTATAACATCAAACATTGGTGTTGGGCGTGTTCAGGTGAATCAAGTGGACGTTTTGCCACATCTAATATGTTATCAGTATAGTCAGATATTCAGAGTATTTCATTTTGGAAGCAGAGAGTAATAAATATACAGCATCTCTTTCTCAAGGAAATCATTCCGTTAACAAATTTCGGCTGGGCACGGTGGCTCACGCCTGTAATCCCAGCACTTTGAGAGGCCAAGGCAGGTGGATCACTTGAGGTCAGGAGTTCAAGACCAGCCAGGCCAACATGGTGAAACCTCATCTCTACTAAAAATAAAAAATTAGCCGGGCATGGTGATGCATGCCTGTAATCCCAGTTACTTGGAAGGCTGAGGCATTACGATCGCTTGAACCTGGGAGGTAGAGGTTGCAGTGAGCCAAGATTGTGCCACTGCACTCCAGCCTGGGAAAGACTCTGTATCTCAGGAAAAAAAAAAAAAAGAAAAATATGTTAAGGACATCACAAGAGTGTGATTATGGGTGTGAGCCACCACACCTGGCCTTTATCATATATTTCTGATGTTGCCGTTAGATATTTGTATCATTGTTTTAAATCTTTTTGTCTCTTCGCTTCAGTTTGGAAATCTCCGATTCATCTGTCTTAAAGTCCGTAGGTTTTTTCTTCTGCTGTATCTAATCTGTGAATACAGTCATGCCTCATGTAACAATGGAGATAGGTTATGAGAAATGCATTAGCGATTTTCTCATTGTAGGGACATCATAGTGTGCACTTACATAAACCCAGATGATTTTGCCTGCTGCACACCTGGGCTATGTGGTACAACCTGCTGCTCCTAGGCGACAAACTTGTACAGCATATGACTATACTGAATACTGTAGACAAGGGTAACATAATGGTAGTGTTTGTGTATCTAAACACAGTAAAGGTACAGTCAAAATATGGTATAAAAATTAAGAAATGGTACACCTATATAGGACACTTACCACAAATGGAGCTTGCAGGACTGGAAGTTGCTCTGGGTGAGTCAGTGAGTGAGCTGGGAGTGAATGTGAAGGCCTAGGGCATGACTGCACACTGCCGTGGACTGTGTAAACACTGTACATTTGGGCTACAGTGAGTTTATTAAAAATTGAGTTTGGCTGGGCGTAGTGGCTCAAGCCTGTCATCCCTACACTTTGGGAGTTCAAGGCGGGTGGATCACTTGAGGTCAGGAGACCAGTCTGGCCAATGTGGTGAAATACCATCTCTGCTAAAAATACAAAAATTAGTCAGGTGTGGTGGCACCAATCCCAGCTACTCAGGAGGCCAAGGCAGAAGAATTGCTTGAACCCAGGAGGCGGAGGTTGCAGTGAGCCCAGATCACGCCACTGCACTCCCAGCCTGGGTGATAGAGTGAGACTCCATCTCAACAACAGCAACAACAAATTGAGTAATTGCACTACAGTGTTATGACAGCTCTGACGTCACTAGGCGATGGGAATTTTTCAGCTCCATTATAATCTTAGGGGGCCGCCATTGTGTATGTGGTCTGTTGTTAATCAAAAACATCGTTATGTGGTGCACGGCTGTGCCATCCAATGAATCTTTTATTGTAGACTCTGATGTTTCAGTTCTAGGTTTCCCATTTAGTTCTTCTTTTACAGTTTCCATCCTTCCCGAAATACCTCACATCTTCATTACACCTTCTTCTGTTCTGTGTTTCCCACATTTATTACTTTAAAGCCCCGTGATACGATTTGGCTGTGTCCACACCAAAATCTCAACTGGAATTGTATTGCCCAGAATTTTTCCCACGTGTTGCAGGAGGGACCCGGGGGAGGTAATTGAGTCGGTCTTTCCTGTACTAGTCTCATGATAGTGCATAAGTCTCACGAGATCTGATGGGTTTATCAGGGTTTCTGCTTTTGCTTCTTCCCCATTTTCCTCTTGCCGCTGCCATGTAAGAAGTGCCTTTCGCCTCCCACCATGATTCTGAGGCCTCCCCAGCCATGTGGAACTGTTAAGTTCTATTAAACCTCTTTTTCTTCCCAGTCTCACGTGTGTCTTTATCAGCAGTGTGAAAACAGCCGAATGCACCCTGCTCTGCTGATTTTAACATCTGGATTATCTTTAGGTTTGCTTCTGTTGAACACAGGTTATATTTTCCTGTTTCTTTGCATGTCTGGTAATTTTATTGTATAAAGGACACCATGGTTTGTACTCCAGGTTTTGCACTCAGAGTGAAGAGTGTTGAGTTTTGACATAGCCACACATTAGATGGCCATCAGAGCACCTAATGCTTAGGGAGCTTTTGCTTTGTGAATGTGGCTGGCTTGCTCTGTCTCCTGGTGAGCCACAGACTGAGCTTCCTCTGCTTCACCCAGGCAGGCAGCCCGTTTATGACAGTCAGCCTCTCTCATAGTAAGATAAATTATGATAAGAATAGATTACCACTTTGTAACAAAACAGTTGTTTGGGGAAAAATGTTGATATGTAGCTAATTTGAATTTTGACTTGGATTCCTTTTCAACCTCAAAAAGCCTTAGTTTCCTTTAAAGCTCTTTCATTATTAATACCCATGCAATTTTATTCTCAGCATGTATCATCTAGGGGAAGGCGTGGATCCACTCCTCCATCTTCCCAGCCTTGGCGGAGGAGCACCTCCCATCACAGTCTGCTGGCCGCTGCCTCTGTTTCCCCCCATCTCCTACCTCTCTCCCCAGGGTTGTCATTATTTAGCGCCCTCTGTCCTCCTTGAGTCACTTCTTGGTGTAGAAGTTTCTTCTTCCTCCCTGTCTCATGAGGCCTTGGAGCAGTGCCTGGCAGCATGAGGGGCAGGGGTTTCCACACTGCATTTCTGAAATGTGGATGCTCCGCCAGCGAGTGAGCGTGTCTACTGCACTTACGTTGCTGAAGGAATTTTATAGCTGCCAAATTCTGTCTCAGCCCTTTCCTTGCTTTCCCAGGGATCCACTTAACAGACTTTCTCCAGCTCTGTTCCTCTTCCAAGGTCCCAAAATGTGCCAGATAAAGATAAAATATAATTGTTTGAAAATAGAAAGCAACTCCCACTTGTTTTCTCAAAGAGTTCAAAAGCAAGGATGGCGTTTTCCAAGTACTTCTCTCTGGCTTTTTGGACATTGTTCAGATTGAAAGCCTGCTTTGGTGAGGGAGCTGTGGGCTGAGTGTGATGGCAGGAGCCCCCCTCAGCACACCCTTGCCATCTTCCTTACACCCCCTTGCCCTCTCTGTCCTGTAGCCAGGGAGAACCCTGCAACAGGGGGAGCAGTCTTCTCTTCCTTGGCTCTTGCAAGGTAGGAAAGAAATTGCTCACACCTGTGGGGTCACCCCAAGGGGCAGAGCCGAATCTCACAGCTTAGGCATAGCTGACATTAATTTGATCAGGCATGTCTTCATGAGTTTTCTGGCAGAGTGGACAAGCACCCTGAGCCACCCCCAGACAGGGACATGTCCAGCACATACCCAGGCAGAGGTGACTTCCGTTTACGTTGATACTGTCTAATGCCAGTGTCTAGTCAGCAGTTAACTCCAGCTCCAAAAGAGTGGAAGCGGGGCGGGCAGGTTCGCATTCACCCATGTGTTGCCTATGTAAACTACCATGAGGGAACCCTTAACCCAAGGAAACAATGGCTGGTGAGCTGAAGTTAACACAAAAATCTTCTTTGAATTATTAGTGGTTTCAGGTTCTTTTCTTTGAGAAAAGGGTTTTCTGCAGAAGCTTGAAAAGATCTCCACTATTGCAAGTGTTCAGTCTCTGCCTTAGCAAAGAGTTCAGATAAGGATTTTAAATCCATTTGGTTAAATTGAACACATTCTTTCTCTCTCTCTCTCTCTCGTCTCTTTCTCTCTTTCCTTTCTTTCTTTCTCAGGGTCTTCCTCTGTCACCCAGGCTGGAGTCTAGTAGTTTGATCTCAGCTCACTGCAGCCTCTGCCTCCCAGTTAAAGTGGTCCTCCCGCTTCAGCCTCCTGAGTAGCCAAGACTACAGGCACGTGCCATGATGCCCAGCTAATTTTTGTAGAGATGGGTTTCACCATGTTGCCCAGGCTGGTCTTGAACTCCTAGGCTCGAGTGGTTCACCAGCCTTGGCCTCCCAAAGTCCTGGGATCACAGGCATGAGCCACTGCACCTGACCTTAAATTGAGCAGAATTCAGATTTCATTTGGGGATGGTCTACTCTAAATGGTTGTAGGGTGGAAAGCCAACTGCTCTCAGGCTGATGGGGTAGGCTCCAGATTTGCTGGAAAACAAGCTACTGAACTACAGGCCTGAGGTACTCATGCGAGGCTTGTCCTGGCATCTGCAGCCCCTTCTGCCAGCAGTGGCAGTCCCCAGATGTGTCTGCTGTGGCTGATTGATGTCACTGGACCTTTGGAGGGTCCTGAGCACCACTTTAAAATCCTCCAGGATACTTATCATGATGGCTTTCGTTGTCTGAAGCCAGACCAACAGGTTCTGCTGAAAATAATTTAGCACAAACTCCAACCTGGGGACCTGGGAGAGGATTTCGTCCCCTTCCCATGCATGCAGGCTGTCCCTGTGGGGACCGGGAGAGCAGGAGGGAGAACAGCCTGCCTGTGTCTCTCCCCTTTCTGACGACCTGTGCCTGTGACGTGCGGTCTGTGATGTCTGTGCATCGGTGGCCAGGTCATACTTCTGTGTATAGTAGGCATGCAAATACGTCATTCTGTGAGTTCTTTGAGGGTTGGACTTCTTGGAGTCCCTTCCATCACCTTTAAACATAGTAGAGAATACATTTGTGTATTGCTTTTCTCTTTTTCAAAGCGTTGTGCTGTTTACCTCTGCATTGTCATCATTATCGTGAAAGCCTTGTGTGCAAATAAGGGAAGTTTGCAGGGGCATTGCCGTCATGTCTACGATGCATTGAGTAGTTCAAGGATAGACTGGACAAGGAAAATGTGGCACATATACACCATGGAATACTATGCAGCCATAAAAAATGATGAGTTCATGTCCTTTGTAGGGACAGGGATGAACCTGGAAACCGGCATTCTCCGCAAACTGACACAAGAACAGATAATCAAACAGCGCGTGTTCTCATCGTAGGCGGGTGTTGAACAATGAGAACACATGGACACAGGGAAGGGAGCATCACACACTGGGGTCTGTTGAGGGGGGGCTAGGAGAGGAACAGCAGGGGGTGGGGCGGTGGGGGAGGGATAAAATGGGGAGAAATGCCAAATATAGGTGATGGGGGGGGGGGTGGAGACAGCAAACCACCTTGCCATGTAAGTACCTATGCAACAATCCTGCATGATCTGCACAGGTACCCCAGAACCTAAAGTACAAAAAAAAATAATTCAAAGGTAAGGTGAAACATGTGCCTGATGTGGTGAGTGTGTGCTCGTATACGCAGACATGTACCCATCCCTGCGCACCCTTCACCTCACGAGCCATCCTCAGCCTTCATCAGTCCTCCCCTCCTCTTTCCATACTCCCTTAAAGATGATGAATTAAAAAAAAAATTAACAGGCATTTTTTAGAACAGTTTTAGGTTTCCAGAAAAATTGAACAGAAAATCCAGAGTCTTCCTGCCTTCCTCATAGTTTCCCTTATTTTAACGTCTTGCATTAGAGTGACACATTTATTACCATTGAGCCAGTATTGATACATCATTATTATCTAAAATCAGTAGTTTACATTAGGGCTTGTTCTTTGTGTTTTACCTTGTATGGTTTTTGCCCAATGTGTAGCGATGTGTGCTGACCATTACAGCATCATACGGAATAGTTCCACTGCCTTAAAACCCCAGCGCACCTCTTGAAATCCATCCCTCATAACCCCTGGCATCCACCGATCTTTCTCCATAATCAGTCTCTGTAGTTTTGCTGTCTCCATGGTTTTGCCTTTTCTAGAATGTCATGTGGTTGGAATCATGTAGTAATGCCTTTTCAGATTGGCTCATTTCACCTAGTAATATGCATTTAAGTTTCCTCTCTTTTTGTGGCTTGATAGCTCATTTTTTTTTAGCACTAAATAATACTCCAGTGTCTGCATGTACCACGGTTTGTTTATTCATTCACCTACGGAAACATATCTTGGTTGCTTCCAAGTTTTGGCGTCATGAATACAGCTGCCATAACATTTATGTACAGGTTTTTGTATGGACTTATGTTTTTCACTTATTTGGATAAATACCAAGTAACAAAATTGTTGGCTCGCAAGATGCTGGATTATAAAAGAAGTCACTAGCGATATCTGGCGCCTCCCAGAGCTCTGACAGACTTGATGTGTTTTTACCAGGGATGATTACCATGAGGACGGGTTCTGCCAGCCTTACCGGGGAATTGCCTGTGCACGCTTCATTGGCAACCGGACCATTTATGTGGACTCGCTGCAGATGCAGGGGGAGATTGAAAACCGAATCACAGGTAGGAGTTGCAGACCTTTCTTCCAGGGGGATAAGCATGCGCATAGCCACCTGTCACACAGACGGCAGCCACTGTGTTTTGTCAGTTAATGGCGTGTACAGTCCGTCGTCCATCTCATTGGTAGTAGAAAACCAGAGATCTTTTTTAGAAGTAGTTGCAATTGCTAACAAGATCTGCCCTAAAAATGTTCCTGGCCTGTGTGTTTAAATGAGCAAGTATGGGATTTAACTCAGCCAAACTGTGTGAGTCCAAAGCACTGTCCAGCCTCAGTGCCCCCACACTCCCTCTGCTTGACTTCTCATTCTGCACTTCCTGACTCTTCTCTCCTCTCTGAGCCACTTTTGGTCCAAAGGCACCCAGGCCTGATTGCAGCTGTGTGGGGGAAAGAGTTGGGTCATCGGTGGTAGGGACTCTGCAGTGAACACATACTTTGTCAGTCCTGGGTTTCCAGAGAACAAAGCCAGGTCTTTGCTCAGTGGTTCAGGGTTTGAGAAAGTGCAGACCATTTAGGAACTGGAGCTGTCCATCTTTGCTGTCTTTAGGACTTAACTTCTCTGATTGGCTGTCCCAGCTCCCAACACGCAACTCAAACACATTGATGGGGTCTGGGGTCCTTCTTAGGGGAAAGGCCTTGGACAGCCAGAAAATTAGTTAGATGAAAGTCTTACAGAGCCCGCCATCTGCTGCACCTACTCTCCCCACAAACACTACATACACGTTTTCTCTCCAGACCCTACAAGAGCAAGAAACACCCTGTGCAGATGGCAGGTGCCCCAGCACCTCGGATTAGCTGGATCATCTCTGCGGGTGTGGGAGGCTGCGCTGCAGATTAGAATCAGTGGGCGATCTCTGATGCCTGTGCTCCCAGGAGAGTGTGGTGGGGGCAAAGCGGGTGCAGGGCACTGGCCTGGTAAGGGGCAACAATGAGCTCTAAGGCAGAAACTCACCTCTTGTCACTGACAAGTTCTTCCAGGTTCAGGTCCAAGGTCATGGTCACATGAGACTGCCTGGCCCATGAGGCCAGGGCCAGGGTCTCATGCAAAGTGAGGGAGCCATCATGAGACACAGAGGAACCTGGAGGCGCCATCCTGCTCCAGCGTGAGGCAATTTTGAAAATATGGGTACCTCTTACTATAAAAGCTTTCTTTGCCATTAAAGCAGGGCTTCTCAAATGTTTTCACCGAAACATGAAGTGGAAAATATAGAGTATACTTTACTTAATTTACACCATGACTTAGTTTACACATACAGGTATTTCATACAACTGGCACTGGTTACAGGGAATAACTTTCACCCTCCATAAAAGTGGTGCACTTGGATTTTTCTCTTTGGTTTTGTTTCATAAAAGAAAAAAGTGGCTGGGTGCAGTGGTGCTCAGCCTGTAATCCCAGCACTTTGGGAGGCCAAGGCAGATGAATCACAAGGTCAGGAGTCAAAACCAGCCTGGCCAACATGGTGAAACCCTGTCTCTACTAAAAATACAAAAAATTAGCTGGTCGTGGTGCTGGGCATTTGTAATCCCAGCTACTTGGGAGGCTGAGGCAGGAGAATCTCTTGAACTCGGGAGGTGGAGGTTGCAGTGAGCCGAGATCGTGCCACTGCACTCCAGCCTAGGTGACAGTTTGAGACTCTTGTCTCAAAAAATAAAGATAAAAATAAAAAAGTTACAGCCCTTAGTAGCAACCCTGCACTCTGGACATCCTGCAGTCTGTTCTTATCTTGTTTTAGAATGTTAGCCACAGACTCCAGAATTATTAGACACCCCACCAATCGGCAAGCACTGATCCAGGTACAAGACTGTCCCTCAGTTATTTCTTCAGGAGTTGTTTAAGGAATCAACTCGCATCCAAGCAGCCTGGTTTTCTAGCAGCTTTTAGAGAAGAGTTTAGAATGAGAATTTTCTAGGTTGGTGGCTTTTCGAAAAGAGTAAATTTGAAGTTGCTTTCAGCAGGCTTGTGGTTTTGACATTAGCATAGTAAGGAGTGCACTGTGTGCAGTGTTTGCTGGAAAGCATTGTGTGACATTCAGGGTGTGGACAGAGACCAGGTGTTGCATCTCTTTGGTGCCTGGAATTGCACTTTCAGAAATAAGCAGTACATTCTTAGGGTGAGCAGAAGGAAGAAGAGAAATCCTATAAAGATCAGCAGAAACGTCGTATCAGTGGATTAGCCCAAGAGAAGTGGCAGCTTTGGCATTCTTGGACAGTCTTTTCCTGCCTGAAGATCAAGGCCTGCCTACGTTTTTGACAGCCCTTCATATAATACCAAATCCGTAAGGATGGGATTGGACCGGGCTGAAGCCTCAGTTCTTCCTCCAAATCTAAGACATCCTGTACTGTAACAGCTTACCCTCTGTGCTCCTCCATTTAAATATTCGCCACAGAAACCTGGAGGACGGGAGGTGATGTGGTGAGGACGGCAGTCAGGATGGTGTGGCTGCTCCCACCCACTGACACCGCCTGTTACCAGACTCCTGGGCCCATTCATGCCGAGGGCCACTTTATAGGCTCTGTGTTCACTCTCATTGCCCAGTGTGGGGCCTCAAATCACTCTGCAGGTACAGAAACAGGCCTAGAAAGGCATGAGTGATACCACAAAGTGGTCATGTATTAAGGCTGTTCGCACACAGCAGCCCATCCCAGTCCTGGGTGGGTTCCCAGGAATGACTGGCAGCGGCAGTGACACCTGCTGGCCAAACCTGGCATAGCATGTACACTCTTTCCTTGCCCAGATGTCAAGGCTGGCATTCTTGACAACCTAACGTATAATCACCAAATAATCGCCATATCCATAATGATGGGATTGAACTGCATTCATGGGTGGAGCTAGGGCTGCTCAGGGACTAAACGCCAGCTTCTAGGTTTTCTTCCCCGTTGGAGGACACAGCCTCAGCTGGATGTGGGGGCCAGCCTCAGCTGGATGTGGGGGCAGAGGCGCCTGTCTGCCTCTGCTGTCCCCAGGCTCAATTGCTGTAAGCCAGCCTTTCACAGGTGAAAGTAGAGTAGTGAGCCCAGGGCAGGCCGATGCATTCCTTGGAGTCCTGCCTTGGCCAGCTTCTTTCACCCCTACCAGCATGCAGCCGTGCACTCCAGGTGCAGCAGAGCTCCCCCAAACGCCCCCACCTTGTTCCGGAATTCACCCATCCTCTCGCCACGCTTCATCCTCTGACATCTTGCCCTTAAAAAACAAACCGCCCCACAAAAGGGGGTCCTGAATCTTGGGGTTTCTCTGCTCCCCCTTATCACAGAACCTTCCAGAGTTGTAAGCGGCCTTCCTCCTGCTTTGCTGCTTCCACCCTCTTGGCTTTTTGTATTTTACCAACTGCCTCCTCCAGTTGCAGTTCACAGAGCTGAGCTGACTCCCTCCTCTGGGACAGCCTTCTTCCCGGACAGACCTGGGACATTAGGAAGCCCGGGCCTCGGGAATGCACCTCTTGGCCTGCGCTGTCCACACACAGCGGGTCCTCGGGATCTGTTTTTGCATCTGAACTCTGAACCTTCCTGTCCTGGAAGAAGCACTTAGCGGAGTGAGCTGGGGGCCTAGTTTTCCTTCTAGCTTATTCTGCTTCTGATCCTTCTAAGTTAGGCCCTGGGCCAGGGACTTCCCATGTCTGCTGCAAATCAGAGCATGTGATGGGCAGGCTGGCCTGCTGGCAGGGAGCTTCTCCAAGGTGGTGTAGGGGCTCGGGGCTGGGGATTCGGGGCGGAGCAGGGCATTGGGGGCTGAGTGGGCAATCTGGGGTGCAGGCTGGGGGTGGGGACTGGATGAATGTCAGGGCGCGAGGTGGGTCCACTGCTAACGCCGGTCTCGCGGGCTCTGCAGCGGCCTTCACCATGATCGGCACCTCCACGCACCTGTCAGACCAGTGCTCGCAGTTCGCCATCCCGTCCTTCTGCCACTTCGTGTTCCCTCTGTGTGACGCGCGCTCCCGGGCGCCCAAGCCGCGTGAGCTGTGCCGGGACGAGTGTGAGGTGCTGGAGAGCGACTTGTGCCGCCAGGAGTACACCATCGCCCGCTCCAACCCGCTCATCCTCATGCGGCTGCAACTGCCCAAGTGTGAGGCGCTGCCCATGCCCGAGAGCCCCGACGCTGCCAACTGCATGCGCATCGGCATCCCGGCAGAGAGGCTGGGCCGCTGTGAGTGCCCGTGGGCCCGGGGCGGGACCGGTGGGGGCAGCGAGTGGGGGCCCTTGAAACGTGTATGGGGGTAGCTGGTAAGGAGCTCCGTCTGTCCCGGCCCCGGCCCCGCAGAACCCCATCAGTAGCCGAGGGCCCCACAGCCCAGGTCTCCATTCCAGCAGGGCAGCAGGCGCGGCCTCGGAGCAGAGGATTTGGAGCCAGTCAGCTCCAGGCTCGCATTTGGGCTTGCACTGTGTCCAGCTGTGGGACTCGGGTTAAGTCCCTCCGCCATGCTCATCCCTTAGGTCCCATGATGCAGGGACCTGTGAAAAGCTGCCTACAAAGGTGCAGGGTGCTTCCCTGTATTTCCTTCCCTAGCAGTGCCTGATCATCACAGGCTTTTCGCGGGTGCCCACCAGGCCAGTCCTGCTGCATCTCTGTGGGCCTCACACTCGTCCAAGCTTAAGGATCCTACAGGTTTCTGGGGACTGATCCTGCAGGTTTCAGGAGGATGGGGCAGGAGTTGAGAGTCTGCATTTTCCCCTGGTGCCCCAGTGCGTGCTGATCCTGACTCCTCTCATGCTTCTAACAGCCATTTCCCCAGATAGTGAGATCACTCCCATTTCAGAGAAGGGAAATCCCAGGCTCAAGCAGGTGGAGGGGCTCATCTGAGCCGAGGCCTGGGTGTGGCCTGTTTGGGGTCTGCACGGGACAGAAGAACATGCTCCCTCCCCACTGCCCCTCTTGCTGGCAGCAGAGCAGCCCCTGCCCTTTGGAGGCTTAGTAGACCCCAAGTTATGAGCCCCAGCAGGGTGGCTACAGCCAGTCAGGGTGGCCGACACAGGACAGAGAGCTCTGCTGATGTCCCTGAGGAAAACCATTGGCTCACATCACTGCATCCATTAGGACTGCCGCCTCCCTGAAGGGTGAGACCCCAGGAACGGGCGACCTCCCGCCATGGCCCCAGGGCTGTATTTAGTATGATTGGTTAATCCAGGAATGGGCAGAACTCCTTACCAGGACAGCCAGAGCCTGGTCCCTGGGCCCATTGCCTGCATTCAAACCCTCGCTGTGACTCTAGGCAAGTTGCTAAGCTCTCATATCCTCATATTCCGTGGGGATGACACCAGTACAGATCCGTGGGGCTGGAATGAAGGTCAAATGGGGCAATATTTAGGAAGGTGGTTTTTTTTGTTGGTTTTGTTTTTTTCAGACAGAATTTCACTCTGTCACCCAGGCTGGAGTGCAGTGAGTGGCACAATCTTGGCTCGCTGCAACCTCCACCTCTCAGGTTCAAGCAATTCCCCTGCCTCAGCCTCCTGAGTAGCTGGGACTACAGGCACGTGCCACCACACACTTGGCTAATTTTGTATTTTAGTAGAGACAGGATTTCACCATGTTGGCCAGGCTGGTCTCGAACTCCTGACCTCAAGTGATCCACTCGCCTCACCTTCCCTGAGTGCTGAGATTACAGGCATGAGCCACGGTGCCCAGCCAGGAAGGTTTAGAGCAGTGACTCACACATGGTACACACTACAGAAATGTTCACCAAAGGCACACCCCAACCCCAGGGCTCCTCCATGGCGATGAGAAGGGTGCCCTGAGGTGGAGGGGCCCAGCCTGGGAGTGCGCCCTTCTTGCCTGCACAGTTGGCTTTCTTCCTAGAGCAAGTGATCCTGAGGCTGGGGATGACACCGTCATTGTGGTGGGGGTGGTGGTGTACAGATCATGGGTCCCAGAGATGGTTTTGGGCTGTGGAATACTTCTGAGGCGTTTCCTTCCCCATATATATCCCCGATGTGCTCTGCATGTAATTTGTGGGCTTGGGACTTCAGTAAGCCATTACTTCTAATGCCTCTTTTCTGATAAGTCAGGTAAAATCCTTGGACCTTTTGGAAATTCTAGTTTGGGCATGTGTAGGCAGAATGGTTTTGTTGTACCCCAGAGGTTTTTCTCACATGTTTTCCTCGTTCAGACCATCAGTGCTATAACGGCTCAGGCACGGATTACAGAGGAACGGCAAGCACCACCAAGTCGGGGCATCAGTGCCAGCCGTGGGCCCTGCAGCACCCCCACAGCCACCGCCTGTCCAGCGCAGACTACCCTGAGCTCGGAGGGGGGCATGCCTACTGCCGGAACCCCGGCGGCCAGATGGAGGGCCCCTGGTGCTTTACGCAGAATAAAAACGTACGCATGGAACTGTGTGACGTACCCTCGTGTAGTATGTATTCTCTCTCTCTTTTTTTAAATGTGTTGACTGTTGAGTGAACCTTGTGATGAGAACGTTCTGTCCTGACCTGGGCTGGGGTGTGCCTCTGTACAGTGGTGACCAGAACCCCCCTGTCTCACCCCAGTGACTATTTTAAGTAAAGCTGTTGGGCCAGGCACAGTGGCTCATGCCTAAAATCCCAGCAATTTGGGAGGCCAAGGCAGGCAGATCATTTGAGGTCAGGTGTTCAAGACCAGCCTGGCCAACATGGTGAAACCCCATCTCTAGTAAAAATACAAAAATTAGCCGGGTGACGTGGCACTTGCCTGTAATCCCAGCTACTCAAGAGGCTGAGGCCGGAGAATCACCTGAACTCAGGAAGCGGAGATTGTGGTGAGCCAAGATTGCAGCACTGTGCTCCGGCCTGGGCAACAGAGTGAGACCCTGTCTCCAAAATAAATAGATAAATAAATAAAGCAAGCTGTAGGTGGCTATGAAAGTAACATCTGAATATTATAAGACATTTTAAAATATAGAAAAGTCTGAAGAATATTGTGGAGATCGTGTCTAATTTTACCAGCAGTGACGCGTTTGCAATTTGGCCCACTGCCCTCCATCACTCGCTTCCCATGGATGGATGGTCCTGGGATATTCACTTTCCCATTTAGTTTCTCCGTTAACATTATCACACAATGCAGTGGCTTACCACCTGTAATCCTAGTACCTAGGGAGGCCAAGACAGGTGGATCTCTTGAGCCCAGGAGTTCGAAACCAGCCTGAGCAACACGGCAAAAACCCGTCTCTACAAAAAATACAAAAATTACCCAGGTGTGGTGGTGCGCACCTGCAGTCCCACCTACTTGGGCGGCTGAAGTGGGAGGACTGCTTGAGCTCAGTAGTTCACAGCTGCAGTGAGCCGTGATGGTGCCACTCCCCTACAGCCTGGGCAGCAAAGCGTTCCTTACTCCTTGCAAGGGTGTCTGTAATGCCATGAATACGGAAGCGCGTGTAGTTGACAGTTGACAGCTTCGACAGTTCTCACCTCTGTCTTAGTCATGCACGGTTCACCAGTTGCAGGCAGCAGGGTAACAGGCTGGGCTGGGAGTTAGAAGCAGTGACAGGTGAACGAGTGGGCACCCGCTGATAAAGAGAGAGCAGCCGATGAAGCAAGGCTGGGCTCCTCGTGCGCCTGGAGGCCTCCTCCTGGGGTGCAGGCCCGCATGTCTCTACCCCGAAGTGCAGGGAGTAAACACTGGTACTAATGGCCTTCCTGATGTGTGATTCAGCAGCTCCAAATTTGGCATTGCCTCTGGCTCAGTTGGTCAGACACAAGTCTTCAAGAATGTGTTCATTATGGGAGAACAAATTTTAAGAATGGAATTATGAGTCGTTCAAATTGCACTGTAGGCTCTCTGGAGCACTCCAGACCGTAATTTCCTGCAAGGAAGAATGGCCCCGTCCCCGGTAAGGAACAAAAGCAGGTTGTAGGATAGGGCTGTGTTAGAGGTGCTGTTTTGTTCATTGTTTTGTCTCTGGCAAAAAGAAAATGAGTGAAGTTTGTGTGTGAGCACACACAGGCACCTGACTTTCATGAGGTTTTGGAAAGATGGATATCAAACTTTCAGCAGTGATTTCCCCAGACCTATAAAAGTGACTTTTTTTTTTTTTTCAGTGAGTAAGAATTACTTTTGTAATTAAAAGTAAATCAAAACATGAAGAAAAGTATGATTTTGGACCTGTCAATTATTATTATTATTTTTTTGAGACAGAGTCTTGCTCTGTTGCCCAGGTTGGAGTGCAGTGCTGCAGTCTCGGCTCACTGCAGCTTCCACCTCCCGGGTTTAAGCAGTTCTCCTGCCTCAGCCTTTTGGGTAGCTGGGATTACAAATGCCCGCCACCATGCCCGGCTAAATTTTGTATTTTTAGTAGAGATGGGGTTTCACCGTGTTGGCAAATTCTTAGAATCTTGTATTGCAGATTTGTACTTCAGGGGCATAAATGAAAGAATATTTATTGCAAAATCACTTGTGAGAGCTAAACACAAAACAGACTGTTGATCAGTAGGTCTGGATGGGACAGTTGGAGATGCCCGTACCGTGGAGTAGCATGCAGCTGTGGGGGACCCGCACATCTGTCTGCTTCAGCATGAGTTGTCATCCAAGAGATTTTAATTCTGCCAAAAAGATAGGAGTGAGAAAATATGGATGACATGATTCTATTTAAAATGAAGTTCATTCAGGCCGGGTGTGGCAGCTCACATCTGTAATCCCAGCACTTTGGGAGGCCGAGGCAGGCGGATCACCTGAGGTCAGAGTTTGAGATCAGACTGGCCAACATGGAGAAACTCCATCTCTACTAAACGTACAAAAATCAGCCAGGCATGGTGGCGCGTGCCTGTAGTTCCAGCTACTCGGGAGGCTGAGGCGGGAGAATCACTCGAACCCCAGGGACCAAGGTTGCAGTGAACCGAGATCCCACCACTGTACTCCAGCCCGGGAGACAGAGCGAGACTCTGTCTCAAAAATAAATAAACAAATAAAGATTTCGTCTCATAAATAAACTCCATCTAAAAAATAAATAAAATATAAAATGAATTTCTTTCAACATTCGATTTAAGAAAACCGTATGAAACTACTGTGTCTATATGTCAGAATAGTTGAATATCAGTTGTTCCATGTGGTTCAACCTAAAATACACATAAAATTAGGAGAACATGAAACTCAACCATTTATAGCCTTTGGGAAAGAGGGTTCTTAGAAACATTATCTTTTGAAAGGCCACATTTCTAGAATACTGCAGTGTTTCCCAGTAAGCATGAGTCGTGTTTGGTAAAGCTAAGTAGATGATCAAGGCAGGTGACGGTGTCTGTGTGAGCTCACACCTCTGATCTTGGTGTGAGAGGCCTGGACTCTCCTGCTAACCTTAATAATAAATGAACCAAACCCTAGTAAGGAAGAATGAACCGGCATCCCCGGGGCCCCTAAGATTTCTGGGACACCTGCCTTGGAACCCTTTCAGAGGGAAAGCTGCCGGGTGGGGTCAGAAGAAAGTTTTGTTTGTGGTTTTACTTGCTTTCATCTTATTTTGGGGGGCAGGGGTGGGGCAAGGCTGGGTTTGGGACAAGGTGCTTTTTTCCTAAGGTGGCAATAGCATGTTCACTCTTAGAACTGAATTAGCTCTTTTAACGATCACACTGATCAGAAATCACTTGTTTGCTTCCAGATGGGAAGCCGTTTGCCCCCTGGCCATGGGGCCTTCTAAGTCTGATACGATTATTTGCAGGATTAAGTAGGAAACAGAACACCGTGGTTTCCCAGGGATGTGGGAAAGTGACTCTGTAGAGAACTCACTTTCCACCAGGCTTAGGGTCAGCCTCCTGAAACGGTGTCACTTGGTCTTACATTCAATTGCTTTGACGTGCGGATTGCTTGGGGTTCACGCAGCCTGGGAGGAGCCAACCCTATGGGATGCCTGCTCAGAACCTGAAGTTACCTCAGCCTGCCTGGTGTGCCCCCTGTGCCTTTCCGTAAATCCTGTAGAGGGAGACAAAGAGTTACTTTTCCCTGTGATAAAAAAAATGCAGGGAAGGTAGTTGGAGACCTTGACTGTTGGTAGGTACCCCGTGCTTTCCAAGGATTCCTGTGTCCCTATGGTGTATTGTATTGGGTCAGGTGCATGGACTGCTGGTGAGCCTTTAAATCTAGTGCATGTTGAGTTATTATCCTAAAAGAATCTGTCATCATTCGATAAAAACGTGAAGAAAACATTAAAATGCTGAATGAGGAAAAGGATCGTGTCTAATCCCGGTATCAAGTTTCACTCACCTTGAACAAGGGTCTCCAGTGAATGTCATCAACCTGTCAGTAGCTGGGGAGACCTTTGATAAAAGCGAAATTGGGCAGAGCGCCTGTCTCCAATGATACTCACACATCAGGAACGGAAAGTGGATGTGGTCACTATGAATATTAAGGTCTTTAGAGTTCATTTACTTTGTATGCTGCATATTCCACTTTGTTCCCAGGTTGGGCAGTTTTGGGTTGTGTTTCCCCGGGATGCAGCGCGGTGTGCGTTTTTTGGTGCATCGTGTTTTCTGGGGGGTGGGGTGCCCTTTTACCCCGTTGTGTAACTTAGGTGATTACCCATGTGCCTGTAAAGAATGTGGCTGGAGGTGGAGAATGGGCTGGTAGAGAACTTACAGTTGAGAAGGGATGTTTTCTGAAAAAATCACAAAAGCCGTGTTGTTCACAGGTCCCCGAGACAGCAGCAAGATGGGGATTCTGTACATCTTGGTCCCCAGCATCGCGATCCCACTGGTCATCGCTTGCCTTTTCTTCTTGGTCTGCATGTGCCGGAATAAGCAAAAGGCGTCTGCGTCCACGCCGCAGCGGCGACAGCTGATGGCTTCGCCCAGCCAAGACATGGAAATGCCCCTCATTAACCAGCACAAACAGGTCTCTGTGCTTACGTATTCCACCCAGGTTCCTCTTCCAGGTTTAATCCTCAGGGGTTGTCTCCCCCGCCATTAAATGTCTTAATTTACTTGATACATAACACATAATTCTTTTAAACTCCACTTTGTTTTGCCGTTTTTTTCCTATAAACTAGATCAGGACATGTGTGCCTTAGAAAATAAACGGCAGGCGTGTTGGGAATTCACTGCCCCAGAGTCCATGGGGCTCCCTCTGCCTGGACCGTGCTGCCCCTGTGGGCCCCAGCGAGCATCCTCACTGTACAGGTGCCTCAGCTCTGCCCAGAGGACACAAAAGAAAAACACAGCTCCAATGCCTCCCACAATTTTTCTTGTCACTTTTGGGTTGGGTTGGTATGCTTTGTTTTAACAGGGAAGGATGGAAGAATAGCCCTTAAATGGGAGTAGACAGACAGGCTACCACTAAAAGGCCACCCTCATCCCAGAGCAGCCTTAGCTAGGGGTGGGGGCCCTGAAGTACAACAGATGTGAATGTGTGCTGCAGCCTCTCCAGCTTTTGTTGTGAAAGGGCGTTTACATTCATTGCCAGCCTTAGGGAACGTCATTTCCAGCCAACTTTGTAAGGGCTCTTCAAGGTTTCCAGGAGGGAGCTAATGCACCAGTCGGTGAGGGTTTGCTGTAGGCAGGCGCTGGCCAGCGAGGAGGGCACAGAGCCCCTGGGGCTTGCGTGGAGGCCCAGGAGCCTCCGGGAAGGATGAGGGACGGCCACAGGAGGAGCCTGCGTCATAGAGGCTGAGACAGATGCAGGGTTCTGAGGGTGCCTATCACTTGTGGGGTCCTTCCAAAAACATGTTTAACTGAGACGCCAGTCAAGAGGCTCATGCTATAGGCCCACTGAGGGAACCTCTGTAGAACAACTGGCCTAGACTCTGAAAGTGACAAAATTGCTAACACAGAAATGACCTGGGAAAGCCACCATGGGGTCCATGAGAAAAAGACATCGCATCTCACAGCATGTGACGGCTCACATGGGGAGTGGAGGGGACCCAGTGGGATGCATCCAGGGCAGCCCCGGGACAGCTGGTGCCTGGGCCTGGCTGTAGGGTGTGTATGTGTGTGTGTGTGTGTGTGTGTGTGTCCACGTGTGTCCACAGGTGCACTAGTGGACAGGAAGTAACCTTGGCATCAGAGCCATATTTAAGATTACTGGGTAGGCAGAACCAGCGGATCTTCCGCAAGGCCCTTCCAACTGTGGCCACATTGGGTTCCATTCCTCCCAGCTGCCTTCCACCTTCCTCCAGGGCTTTGGCCACAGCAACGTTTCACATGGGGCTTTTCTTCTTGACAGGCCAAACTCAAAGAGATCAGCCTGTCTGCAGTGAGGTTCATGGAGGAGCTGGGAGAGGACCGGTTCGGGAAAGTCTACAAAGGCCACCTGTTGGGCCCTGCCCCGGGGGAGCAGACCCAGGCCGTGGCCATCAAAACGCTGAAGGACAAAGCAGACGGGCCCCTGCGGGAGGAGTTCCGGCACGAGGCCATGCTGCGAGCGCGGCTGCAACACCCCAACATCGTCTGCCTGCTGGGTGTGGTGACCAAGGACCAGCCCCTGAGCATGATCTTCAGCTACTGTTCGCACGGCGACCTCCACGAGTTCCTGGTCATGCGCTCGCCGCACTCGGATGTGGGCAGCGCGGACGACGACCGCACGGTCAAGTCTGCCCTGGAGCCCCCCGACTTCGTGCTTCTGGTGGCGCAGATCGCGGCGGGGATGGAGTACCTGTCCAGCCACCACGTGGTTCACAAGGACCTGGCCACCCGCAACGTGCTGGTGTATGACAAGCTGACCGTGAAGATCTCAGACCTGGGCCTCTTCCGAGAGGTGTATGCCGCCGATTACTACAAGCTGCTGGGGAACTCGCTGCTGCCCATCCGCTGGATGGCCCCCGAGGCCATCACGTACGGCAAGTTCTCCATCGACTCGGATATCTGGTCCTACGGAGTGGTCCTGTGGGAGGTCTTCAGCTACGGCCTGCAGCCCTACTGTGGGTACTCCAACCAGGACGTGGTGGAGATGATCCGGAACCGGCAGGTGCTGCCCTGCCCAGACGACTGTCCCGCCTGGGTGTACGCCCTCATGATCGAGTGCTGGAACGAGTTCCCCAGCCGGCGGCCCCGCTTCAAGGACATCCACAGCCGGCTCCGAGCCTGGGGCAACCTTTCCAACTACAACAGCTCGGCGCAAACCTCGGGGACCAGCAACACCACGCAGACCAGCTCCCTGAGCACCAGCCCAGTGAGCAATGTGAGCAACGCTCGCTACGTGGGACCCAAGCAGAAGCCCCCACCCTTCCCGCAGCCCCAGTTCATGCCCATGAAGGGCCAGATCAGACCCATGGTGCCCCCGCCACAGCTCTACATCCCCGTCAATGGGTACCAGCCAGTGCCGGCCTATGGGGCCTACCTGCCCAACTTCTACCCGGTGCAGATCCCAATGCAAATGGCCCCGCAGCAGGTGCCTCCTCAGATGCTTCCCAAGCCCAGCTCGCACCACAGCGGCAGCGGCTCCACCAGCACGGGCTATGTCACTACGGCCCCCTCCAACACCTCCATGGCGGACAGGGCAGCCCTGCTCTCAGAGGGCACCGAGGACGCACAGAACGCCCCAGAAGATGGAGCCCAGATCCCCGTGCAGGAAGCGGAGGAGGAGGAGGAAGGCTCTGTCCCAGAGACTGAACTGCTGGGAGACAGTGACCCTCTGCAGGTGGACGAGGCCCAAGTCCAGCTGGAAGCTTGAGCGGCACCTGGGCCCAGGGTTTGGGACAGAAGCCCCGCTGAGACCCCACAGGGACCTCAGTCACCTTTGAGAAGACAGCATACCCAGCAGTCAGGAGGGCCCACAGGCCAGCGGGCTGGTTTGCAGACTGGGTGAGGTGGATTCCTGCTCCTCTCTGTCCTCTGACACAGAGAGCTGCCCTGCCTAGGAGCACCTGACCTAGGCAGGGGGCCTGGCAGCACGACATTCTGGGGAGCAGGACACATGGCCACCCCGAGGGCTGCCTACATTGATTCTGGTGGTAGACTGGTAGTGAGCACCATATGCCTTGCAAGAAAATAGGTGGCACCTTCACGCCGTATCGTATGTGGAGTGAATATTTCAAAACATTGGGAATAAGGACCTGCAAAAGACATCGAGGAGGCACCTCAGGGTTTGAGGTTCCCGATGTTTGATCTGTTGGTTTGAGGATGCGGGGGCTCCATTTCTGCTGCCTCCCTGCCAAGAATATTCTCTCCTTAGCAGCCAAAGATTTGCTGGAACCAAGGCTACCCTCTGCTGCCTGCTGGGGTCGGAAGACAAGGGCTCCTGAAAGGAGAGCTCCTGAGATATAACAAAATGTGTGCCTTTAAAGAATCCATCAGCTTTGTATTTGGTGAAACAGTTTTAATTATACTGCATGTGTATTTTGCCCACTTTTTGGGAATTCAAGGGAAAGTGTTTCTTGGGTTTGGAATGTTGAGAGGAAGCAATATTGTACAGAACACAATATTGTTATTTTTCGTTAAGAATCATGTACAGACCTTAAATGTAATTTATATGTTTTTAATATGCCATTTTCATTGAAGTATTGTGATCTTAAGATAATGACTTTAGTAATTTAACTGTTTACGTTACCCACGTTGGGATCCAGTTGGCCTTGGTTTGCTTGCTTTGTACCACGTGCACACGAGATTCGTTCATTTTACAGCCCCGGTTACACATAGACCCGCAGGCAGCTGTCTGTATCCTGCACACATTTGTAAATCCCACACCTGGTGTATCCAATAAAGTGAAACAAAGCACTTGGTTGGTTCTCTTGCAGGGTGTAAGGACGCGAGGCGGTGGGAGGCATGTGGGATGCCAGAGATGCCAGACGGTGATGGTTTGGGCTGAGCCCTTTCTGTGGATTTGGGAGGCCTGCCTGAGCCAGGGGCCCCATGCTAATGGGGATATCCCTTGGCAGATAGATGATGGAACTAACTCCATGGCTTCTCTCTGTTAAGGCCTCAAAGGCGCATTGGTTAATTGCAGGTGGTGTGAAGATGGTCTTTGGTTTTAAAGCTGCCCCCTCCTGAGGTCCCAGAGCCCCTGACATTTTTAAACCTAGAGCCTGGCACTCCCTGGGGCCCTGGAGCAGGGCTGACTTCAAGGGAGGGGGTGAAAGAGAATGGGCCTCCTTCACGGGCTGCCTGCATCCCCGGGCTCCATCTGCAGTGTAGGTGGCTGGGCCAATGTATACCTGGGTCAGAGCATAGCTGGGACACGGTCACTCGGGGAGCAGTGGCTTCAGAGCTACCAGTCTTACTGGCGTAGGGAGACAGCGTGCAGAGACCCAGGTGTAACAACAAGTCCCCTCACCTGGAGTAGATCCCACATAGTAGGTCACCAAACTGACCATGTCGACCTGAACTTTATCTTGTCACAGGGGAGAAAAAGTAACATCTTTTTCTAACCCACTGCAAGGCTCATGGCTGAGACCTCTATAACAAAAGACAGCTTAACAAGAGAAAAGCCTCAGAAGTGACCCAAAGAAAGAAGCAGGAAAGCCTGTACATTTGCCTACTAAGTTTGGTGGAGTGGACAGGCTTGCAGAAGTGTGATTGGACAAAGGGATGTGACCAATGGTAATAGACCCGGGGGGGGGGGGGGGGGGGGGGGGGGGGGGCTTGCAAGTCTTGTTTGTTCAGATTGTTTTCTTTTTTTTTTTTTTTCTTGAGACAGAGTCTCACTTGTCACCAGGCGCCAGGCTGGAGTGCAGTGGCACAATCTCGGCTCACTGCAACATCCGCCTCCTGGGTTCAAGCAATTCTCCTGCCTCAGCCTTCCGAGTAGCTGGAATTACAGGCACGTGCCACCATGCCCAGCTAATTTTTGTATTTTTAGTAGAGACAGGGTTTCACCATGTTGACCAGGATGGTCTCGATCTCTTGACCTCGTGATCCACCCGCCTCGGCCTCCCAAAGTGCTGGGATTACAGGCGTGAGCCACCGCGCTCGGCCCAGATTGTTTTCTTTGTCCCTGTATCTTCAGAGATAAGGAGCTTCCCTTCCTCTGGGCACAGTGGGCACTTCTAGAATGAGGGTTTTATGGCCTGTCTGGGAGGAGAAGGGTGGGAGAAGGTCAGAGAGACCTTCCTGATTCTGTGGCTTCCTCAAGTGCCAGGAGCCACGTTTTGGGGGATCATGTCTTGACCCCATCACTGACCTCCCCTGGCTCCCTCGTAGCGCTGCTCACAGATTCACCCACACACAAATAAACAAATACAGTGTTCTAATGTGCATCCTAAAAAGTCAGGGTAGACCCTCCCTTCTCAGCAGAAGGAAGTAATGTGATTAAAGTAAGGATTCGGAGCACCTCTCCGGGCCAGTGGAGTCTAGATTGAATAGTAAAGAAGCTCATGGTGAAATGGAGTTACTTCTCATTTCCACTGATCTGAAAGAGGAACTTACTTTATCTCTAACTGGGTACACCTGCTGGTTTAACTGTTCTATTGAGACCTGAGAGTGAAAAATGGGAAATGGCCCTGTGGCTGCCAGAATTAACCCCCAAGCAACTGACAGTGCCACAGAGCTACAGCAGCAGAGATTCTGCAGAACAACGTGGCAGGTTTATTTTTGCAGAGTGGGGGAGATTTTGGTTTGGGGGATTTTGAACATCTCTGTGCGTTACCATCAGTCTAATTGTAAAACTGTGATGCATCATAAGGAATTACTTAGTATTTAAAGTTCCTGCTGTTGTACCAGAACGAGCATAGAAAATCAACACCAAGGCAAGAGTGTGCCAAATTGCAGGGTCTATATTGCCGGCGGCCACAGAGGACTTAACGTCTCTCCAACACGTGGCCCTGAAAGGAGGGTGTCAAGACCTTTTATGCCCGTAAACCAGGGCGAGGGGCTTTGGACATTCTGAGGGCCAGTGGACTTTGGACATTCTGTAAACCACCTCCTGGACAGGGGCGAGGGCAAGGGGCTTTGCACATTCGGAGGGCCAGGGGACTTTGGACATTCCGATTGTTACTTAAGGCGTTCACAGAATTCAAGATAAGCGTTAGTTTACACATTGTCTGGGTAGGGTGGAAATTATAGGCTTTACTTATTACAAGTCGCAGGGGCCAGGATGGCGTGGGCCTGAACTGCTTGCCTGTCACATTAGGGTTACAGAGAGCAGTTTGAACAGAAAGCCGAGGTATGGTCGAGGTATGCAGTTTATGGAGCTTTTACCATGTCACACTGCAATTGAATAATAGTGACTTAGTTGGGATATTCCAGAACAATTGATTCTAGAGCTGAGATGCATGATTCAGATAAATCACTAGTAACGTGCCTGTCCTTGTTCATACCCACAAAACAGGGAGGTTTTCACAGCTATTAGGTCACTTAAACGTGATTTTTAATCCAGCCACATGAATCCAACAAGGGGTTTTCCTGAGTTAGCTGGGAGCTCTGGTATACTGGAACACTGTTTAAACACTCACTTCAGGTTTCCTTTATCCTCACAATTCCACACTGATAGCTATTTTCGGACAGTATGTGATCAGATGTTTGAAACCTTGGACAGGCATTGGTTCTGTGTGAGTGTTTCCTATGCGAACATCTAAAATCCTTTTTGAGATGAACTTTGAAAAGGGGATTGTGTCAAAGCAAATGCGCTTCAAAGTGAGATCTCTGATCCTCTCCTGGCCACAGCCAGTCCACATGAACTGATCGATTCTCCTCTCACCCCACACACTTTCCCCCACATTGTTTCCCAAAGTAGTAGAGATTGCAAGTATTTCTTGGCCTGACTCTTAGTGGGTGCCCAATAATTGGCTCTTGAAATAACAGAATAATGCTCTGTTTAGGCAGAATAGGCCTGGATGTAGGTTTACCTGATACCAGCTGCAAAGAAGAACATAGCCTCATTGTCTTTATGGTGTCATGTTCCTTTTCATTTATTAATTATTGAATAGTTAGCTAGTCCTATAATTTTTTTTTTTTTTTTGAGATGGACTCTTGTTCTGTTGACCAGGCTGGAGTACAGTGGTGTGACAATCTCCGTCTCCTAGGTTCAAGCGATTCTCTTGCCTCACCCTCCTGAGTAGCTGGGACTGCAGGTGCACATCACCATGCCTGGCTAATTTTTGTATTTTTAGTAGAGACAGGGTTTCACTATGTTGGCCAGGCTGGTCTCCAACTCCTGACCTAGTGTTCTGCCAGCCTCAGCCTCCCAAAGTGCTGGGATTACAGGCGTGAGCCACCACACCTGGCCAACTAGTCCTATAGTTTAAAGAACTAAGGGAAGTTCCATTTCTCATTTGCCCAGATTTCCCTCCACCCTCCCCCTACAAGAAACTGCTGTTACCTGATTCTCAGGGATCTTTCTAGAGTATGTAAGTCTTTATATGTATGTAAGTCAATATGCATGTATGTTCTTCTAGTTCTTCCTTTGACTTTTTTACACAAATGGTAATCTCCTCTACATCTTTTCTGCCTTGCTCTTTTCACTGGGTAGTGTTTCTTAGTGACCTCAACCTGTCAGTGGCAGGGAACTCTGGTTCGTTGGTATTCTGTGGTAGGAGTGGAGGGAACTTGGTTGGACCCATTGCTCACTGCTGCTGTGGAGTCTGCCGGCGTGCCTGCTGGACACAGCCCCAGAGTAGCTTTGCTGGGGAATGAGCTGCTAGTCGCCAGTGCCACAGTGCTCATCGTGGGCTCAGCCAGTGCACACAGCCACCAAGACACCCGAGAGTGATGGCTCCCCCAGCCCTGGAGTGCTGTTCGAATCCCCACCCAAAGCAGCTGCCTACAGAGGGCCTGGGGACACATGGCTCAGCTCTCATGCATGCTTTTAAAAAGGCCAAGTTGGCATCTTAAGCTCATTCTTTTTTATGCTAATTTGTCCTGTTCATCCTCTTTCTCAGTCAGATTTTTAGTGAAAATGTTGCCCAGAGACAGAGACGTGTATCAAACCAACCACTGGGCATTGGAAGGTCCTTGGGCATCTGCAAGTACCCAGGGGAGGGACCAGAAGGAAGTGACTATATCTCTGGAACTCCAGAAGCCAACTGTCACACCCTTTTAGATGGCAGCTACAAGCCCGCCCCACACTCAGGATGGTAGCTACAGCACCCCCAGGATAGCACCTTTAAACCCCCAGGTCACTATAACCCCCTCAGAATGACAGCTACAACCCCCCCAGAATGGCAGCCTCAATCCCCCCAGAATGGCAGCTACAACCCCCCCAGGATGGCAACTACA
>NW_016107368.1:5719949-5728323 GCF_001604975.1 Cebus imitator
TACAACCCCCCTCCAAGGATGGCAGCTACAACCCCCCTCCAAGGATGGCAGCTACAACCCCCCTCCAAGGATGGCAGCTATAACTCCCACAGGTCAGCAGCTACAACCCCCTCTCCTGGGACAGCAGCTACATCCCCCAGGATAGCAGTTATACTCTGCCCCAGGATGGCAGCTACAACCCCCAGGATGGCAGCTACAGCTCCCACAGGTTGGCAGCTACAACCCCCCCACCCAGGACAGCAGCTACAACCCTTGCAGGACAGCAGCAACAACCCCCACCCACAGGGCAATCATCACTCCCCCTCAGGATGTCCCAATTCTGTCCTTTCATTGCTGCAGTCCACAGGGGCTAACTCCAGATGGACTGGGGTGCCTGCATGAATGATACTTGATGAGTCAAAGTGGGAGCAGTGTCTGAGAAGGCAGCGGGGTCCAGACAGGTGGAGGGAATCCAGAAGGCAGGGAGACAGTGGCTTCTCCAGCTCCTCCAGCCCATTGGTGCCAGCTCTGTGTTCTGTCCATGCCACTGCCTGCTCCTGTATGGCATCTGACAAGGCTGCCTTTCCACCCTTACTGCCTCATTTGCACATGCATTTTTCTACATCCCACTATCTGTCTAATATGGTTTTGCTTTTCTTGGGTTTGAAAAATCATCTTTTTGTCTCTTCTTTTTTTTTTTTTTTAACTGCATTTTGATTGTCTCCTCACCCTGGTGAGGTCTTTACAGGAAAACTGCACTAAAGCTACCACTTTTGGGGGAAAGCCAGTCTAAACTAATAAAAATATGGAACTATAGCATCTTGTTAAAAAAATTCACCATTATTTTCGTATACGCAAAATAATTCAAATTAGGCTACAGGAGCCAAAGACTAATATGGGGATTGCCTGGAATATGATTAGGGTTCCCAAAGCATCCTCCTGCTTCTATTATTTCTATTCTCAACTTGCTTGGCAAAGCCTTTCCCATAAATGATGCAAAGGAATACTGCAGCCACAGCACAGAATTAACACAGGTCAGTGTCAGACGGACTAACAGTAGAACAGACGGGTGCTCGGACTTGCAGTGCTCTTGAAGTCTGGCTTTCGCCTCGTTTGACTTTTCTTATGTGCTGCGACCTCATACCTCTTACCCTGGGAGATGCACAGCATTTTTTTTTTTTTTTTTTGAGATGGAGCTTTGCTCTTGTTGCCTAGGCTGGAGGGCAATGGTGCGATCTCAGCTCACTACAACCTCTGCTCCCGGGTTCAAGCGATTCTCCTGCCTCTACCTGCTGAGTAGCTAGGATTACAGGCGCCCGCAACCAGGCCTGGCTAATTTTTCTATTTTTAGTAGAGATGGGGTTTCACCATATTGGTCAGGCTGGTCTCGGACTCCTGATCTCAGGTGATCCACCCGCCTCGGCCTCCCAAGCATTTTTTAACAATGAGTTCCAGGTCCCATGGCAGGCTCTTCTGGTTCCTTCAGGTAGAAATCTTGGGGCTCAGTCTCCACTGGTTGTGTTACAGAAGACTGAGCCCCCACTTACATATTTTAACAGCTTTGTTGTGCCATAATTTAATTCTACAGAATCCACTCATTCTAGGTGTCAGTTCAGTGATGTTTTAGTCCATCAGCGGAGTGTGCAGTCTAATTTCAGAGCATTTTCATTATCCTACAAGGATCCCTCGAGCTTGCCAGCCACAGAAAACCTGTTCTGCTTCCTGTCTCTACGGATTTGCCTTTCTGGGCATTTCATATTAATAGAATCATAGAATATATGATGTTTGCTTCTGCCTTCTTTCACTGAGCACAAAGTTTTCAAGGTTCATCCATGGTGTACATATGTTAGAAGTCTTTTTTTTTTTCCTGAATAGTATTCTGTTGTATAGATATACCACACTGTTCATTCATTCATCCACCCCGGACGTTTGAATTTTTCCAGTTTGGGGCTACTGTGAATGATGTTGCTGTGATTTGCATACATTCATGTGCAGACATATGTTTTCACTTCTCTTGGGTAGATTCCTAGGAGTGAAGTTGCTGTGTCATATAGTAAATCACTGATTTGTTGTTGTTTAAACAGAATCTCGCTTTCTCACCCAGGCTGGAGTGCAGTGGTGTGAACACAGCTCTCTGCACCCTCAACCACCTGTGCTCAAGGGATCCTCCTGCTTCAGTCTCCTGAGGAGCTGGCACTACAGGCCCATGCCACCGTGCCTAGCTATTTTTTTTTTTTTTTGGTAGAGACAGGGTTCCACTATGTTGCTCAGGCTGGCCTCGAATTGCTAAGCTCAAGCAGTCCTCCCACCTCTGCCTCCAAAAGTGCTGGGATTACAGGCATGGGCTACCACACCCGGCCTTTGTTATATTTTTAAGAAACTTCCAAACTATTTTCCATAGTGGCTGCACCATTTCACCTTTCCACCAGCAATGAACGAGGCCTCCAGTTTCTTCACATCCTCACCATCCCTGGTTATCTGCCTTATGTACTGTATATATAGCCATCTTAGCGGGTGTAACATGCACTTTTAAGACTATCTGAAGAAAACACTTAGATGAAAGGATTGCAGTTACAGAGCAAGTTCAATGGATAGTTTATAAATTCTCACCAAATACCCTTCCATTTATTTATTTGTCCACACAGCCATTCAACAAAAGCTTCCTGGGTACATGCCGCTGGCTGGGTTCAGTGGTGAACAAGCTGGGGAACACCATCCTTATTCTCTGGAAGCAGGTTATTAAGCAGGAAATACTGTAAAAAACAGAACAGATTTCCTGAGAAAGCAGTATGTGCTGAGTGATGCCTCAGCCAGAGTGTAGCTGTTACAGATGATGAGGCCCGTGCTCACAGCCTTAGATAAGGCGGAAGCCTGCCGCCTCCATCGTGGGCACATCAGGACATCAGGTACCTGCCTTATTCTGCAACTTGGGATTTCCAGCGGCTGCAGTCTTTCTTTGGAGGCAGAACTGTTCCTTCACTTGAAGACTATCTTTCCTTAGCTGCATGAGTCCAAGATCCCCACAGTTCTGCCCCGACATTTGGGTTGGGGAAAAAAAATCCTGACCTACATTTCATTTAGAACTGAAATGCAGCATTTGGTCTGATTATAAACGTAGGAAAAAAACCCAGAGGCCTATGCTATTATGGGTAGCTGCTCGCCACCAAACCTTGGGTATTTTTATGTCACTTTGCAGTTGTGGTGGATGCTGGAAATTCTATTTCGCTCATCACGGCTTGACAATAACACACATTATCGGGCCCGCTGTAAAATCTTGTTATTGAATTAATACAGAGGCACACATACGATGACACATCGCAATTTTATTTTTTTAAATATTGTGATAATTTTAATATTAGATGTGATCTCTGAAGTTTGAATGTTTTATTTTCTGCGTTATGAAATTATACCCGGAGAAGAGACCCGAATACAAATGGGTCTGAGGTGTAGAAAAGGTTTGGAGCCCTGGAAGGACCGTCTTCTTCTGGGACCACTCCCCCCGCATGCGGGAATCCCCGGCGGGGCGGGCGCACATCCTTTGCTCTCGCCCTCCCTTCCCCAGCTCAGCTCCGCTCCGGCTCTCCCTCCTCCCGGCTTCCCCCCAGGCCCCTCCCCTCCCACCCCCGGCTCCTCGGCCTGCCCAGTTCGGTCCAGGCGGGAGGGAGGGGTGCGGAGCCGCGCGAGGTCTCTCTGCCGACCTACATTCCTCATTCTGTTTTGCTAAGTGCACGCCAGGAAGGACACGGCGCTGGCGCCGCGTGAAAGCAGGAACGATGTCTCCTTGGCCGAGCGGGAGCACAAACTGTTCTGAAGGGTGTTTTTTTGGAGTGAATGTTGCTCCGCTGCTGTTCTCGCTTGGGAGCTGGTGCCTGTCTCCGGTGCTCGCAAGCTCTGAACTATTAATTTTAAAATAAAAAATATTTAAATTGTAATTTAATTTTAAAATTGAAGGTGTTTAACTTTTTTAAAATTAATTTTTTATATTTCAAAAAATTTAATTTTTAAAAAATTTCAAGTAAATTTTCTTCAAGTTTTAATTATGCAGTAAGATTAAATTTCTAGTTACCTAAAATAGTTTTCAACGTGAACTTCATTCGCGTAACGTAAATGTTTCTTTCCTACAAAATACAATTGACCATGTTTACACGTGTTCTTTTTTTCTTTTCCCTAAAAATAATTTTAGTTTGCCAGAAAAAGGTCCTGCAGTTTAAGAAGAGGGGAGGGAGTGTAAATACCAGTCTCTTGACAGACGTGTGTGTTGAGGCACGTGAAAGCCACAGATGGAGGAAGTAGGGTACCTACCTGCGAAGATGGCATCGTGAGGTGAGGTCCCTGGGGCAAGGTTTCTCCCTCTCTTGTGCATTGCTGGTCCCAGCACAGAGGGACGCTCCGTAAATAATTGTCCCCCCCCCCACACACAGATACACACTCACATACACAAATACTCCACACACACACACACACACCACATTCCACACACATACACACGACACATATTCATGCATAAAAGCTGCTCTCTGCTGCCACACAGGTGCCTGGACGGGGTGGGAGGAGACTCACGTGTTCAGTGTCCTCCCACCCCATCTAAGACCAGTAGCCAGTGGCCCCTTAAGAGCAAGCAACGCTTTTCTTTTCTTTTTTCTCTAATTTCAGGTACACTTTCTTCAAGTTCTTTAAGTTTTAATTATGCAGTAAGAGAAAACTTCCAGTTACCGAAAATAGTTTTCAAGGTGAGCTTCATTAGCTTAACATAAATGTTACATTTCTTCCCTACAAGATGCAATTGACCATGTTTACAAGAGAAAGTGATCTGGTAAGAGCTGGGCTTATTATGTGGATCCTATAAATATGCATAGTCATTGCACACGTAGTGTTCTCTTTTAACAAATTTTATTAACTTGATGATCCCTTGGGGAATTTTTTGGCTGAAATAACCTAGTACATATAAAAACCCAATCTCTTCCTTGCATGTGCATAAAAACTAGAGTGCTTATTAGGAAAGCTGTGTGTTTAGTATACTGTGGTCAACACGATTATTTGGAACAGCATTTTTGTTTAAATTGTGGGTGTAATGCTCTATCCCAAATGCAAACATGTGGCATTAGAGATTGGACCACAGAAATCCTGATGGTCAAACTGATCTGACCTGAGATTATTAGATTAGCCTGGACCACAAATGCAGCTCTCAGTCTGCTGGGGGCCTGGTGCTATTCTGGGCTCAGGAATAAGGCAGAGAACCAAACAGACACATGCAGGGAAGTACATTCTACAGTGCTGGGGAGCTCAGTTCCCTGAGGAAAACGCAGCTGGTGAGGGGGATTCCTTGGCCTGCGTGGGTAGTTTAATTTGGCCGGAAGATCTATCCATTAGTCATCAACTGTGCCTCTAAAAATCGCTGTAACTAAGAATCATCTAAAAAGGTTTCTGCAAGGTTCCTTTCCTTCCTGAACCCAGTGATGGCTTCTTCATCCTCTTTAACTACAAACAAAAATGTGCAGGTTACAGCAGCACTGGCAGCTGATTTGCACAAAAGAGTGTAACATAAAACTGAGAAAGTCACTTGCGTTATTAAAAAACAAAAATATATCCCTGAAAACTGTAACTTCCCAGTTAGTGAGGTTAGGATCTAAGGATCATAGAAAGTGGGGAAAAGAAACTGGTGGTGAGTCATTTGGATTTGTAGGGTAGACAAGAAGCCACTCTTAATCCACACGATTAGCCACACCGGAACTCTTAATTGTCCTTCAAGCAGAGCTGTGAGCCCCAGCTGAAGGCAGCTGGGCTGAGAGTTCGTCCCCAGGCCTGGGGGTGTCCTCAGACTCTGCAGCCCATGGATCTCCAAACAAAAATGAAGGAACTGGGAGAAATGCCACTAGACAATGAATTCTAACTAATTCATTCATCGAGAGCCTTTTTTCTCTCTTTTCCCTAAAGATAATTTTAGTTCACAGCCAGAAAAAAGGACAGGAGGGCAGTTTAAAGTGGGGGGTGTAAATACCCATCCGTGGAGAAACATGAATGTCGAGGCACCCTCAGAGTGAACACCACAAATGGAGGAAGTTGGTCCCCACCTGTGAAGGTAGCATTATGGGAGGTGAGGTCCCCAGGACAGGGTTTCCCCCTCTCTTGTGTTCATTGCTGGTGAACAGGGTAGGTGGTCCATAAATCATTGTCCCCACACACATACACATACACAGATACTCATACACATATACCACACACACGCACACACACAACCCCACACACACCACACACACCCATGCACTACACCACACAACCCACATGCATTCCACACACACCACACATACACATACACATCACACATACTCATACACGCTCAGCACATATACACTACACATACCCCCTCCACACATTCTACACACACCACACATACACACCACATACACTCATACACATTCACTATACACACACACCCCACACATTCCACACACACCACACATTCCACACACATACATACACCACACACGCCCACACCCCCACATTCCACACACCACCCATACACACACACCACCACATACTCATACACACATCACACACAAGACACACGTTCCACAAACACCACACACTTTCACACACACATTCACATATACGCTTATACACACACACCACACACATCACACACATATCTTGTACACACCACACAAAAACCACACACACATACACACCACACATCACCAACCCACACCACGCACACATACATTACACATACGCCTCACATACCATAGTCACATATACAACATATACATGCAACACATCTCACACACACCATACACACCCCTCACATATCATACACATGACACACCACAGATACCACACACACCTTGTACACCTCGCATACAAATTACACACATATACACACCACACATACAGCACACACATCTTGTGAACATACACAGACACTCCACAAATACAACACATCTCACAGACACACACCTCACACACCACACATACACCACATACCTCATACATACCACCAACACCACACACACACCTCACGTACACACACATCACACATCACACACCACATACCATAAACATGTACCACACACACCACCGTCATGTACATGTCTGTACATACCACATACATCACACACACCACACACACACTGCACACACATACCACATACACACACCCTATAAATGCCAAGCACACACATGCCTCACACAAACACATACACACCACACACACCTCACACAAAAACACATTACACAAACATACATATATACATACATACCACACATAAGCCAAACACACATCACATAAACACTCATACACAGTGCATAGACCACACACACACAAACCACACACCACATACATCAAACATACAAACCCTACACACATCACACACCACAGGCACACACACACAGACAGACACACACAAGTTTCTCTTCTACCTCAAGGAGTGCAATTATTTGTTCATGGACTGGTTTTCTTTCTAAAAATCCTCATTGTGAATTTCTGGTAAATAGAATTCTCCACCTCTAAATTTTTTTAAGCATTTAGGCTGTTTCTAAACTGTTGTTCTTATAAATGTCACGGTGCACAAAACATTAACCTGCCACCTTACCTGGCTTAGCCGAGTACGGGATCCATGGCTGCAGTCACCATCTTTATGTGGGGTTCTGGTGCCGGCAAGATCCTATCTGCCTTTCTTGTTCTCTGCGTCTACCTTTATTCACCTTTGTTTTGTTTTGTGTTTTGAAACTGTTTTGTTTTTCTCGAACTCAAGTTGATTTGCTTCTCACAAGCTATGTCTACAGATGGAAGCCAGGGGAACAACGTTTCGTGTTTCACCGGAAGCCCCTCCTTTCTCCCCCTAACTTGGCTTTAAGAGCAGCCAAGTCAAAGTTCTCACACAAGACATTGTCAGGTCTTGGTGACCGTGCGCATGAATTCAAATGTGCAGAAGAAAAGTAAAACACTTTTCCTGCACTTCCCTCCTACCATGAAATTAAGTTATTGAACTTTTGAAGGTGACTCCTCTTACATTAAGTAAAAAGTCTCTGCATTAGTTTTCATTTGGATTAAAAAGTAAGACCCAATGCTGATATGGGATGAAATGGGGTGCATGTTGGGTGCTGGTGCTGTGTCAGAAGTCAATCCTTTGATGAGTTACACTGTCAGATGCCAGGTGACCATCCACCAAAGCCACACACTAGTTACAGGGGTGAGGACAGATTTCAATCAGCAACTTTTTTTTTTTTTTTCTGAGAGTTTCACTCTGTCGCCCAGGCTGCAGTGCAGTGGCGCAATCTTGGCTTGTTGCAACCTCCCCCTCCTGGGTTCAAGGGATTCTCCTGCTGCAGCCTCCCAAGTAGCTGGGATTACAGGTGTGCACCACCATGCCCAGCTAATTTTTGTATTTTTTTTTTT
>NW_016107368.1:5728373-5730796 GCF_001604975.1 Cebus imitator
TTTTTTTGAGACGGAGTCTCAGTCTGTCGCCAGTCTGGAGTGCAGTGGCGCAATCTTGGCTTACTGCAACCTCTGCCTCTTGGGTTCAAGCACTTCTCCTGCCTCAGCTTCCTGAGTAGCTGGGACTACAGGCATGCACCACCACGCCTGGCTAATTTTTTGTATTTTTGGTAGAGACAGGGTTTCACCATGTTGGCGAGGATGATCTCGAACTCCTGACCTCCAGTGATCCACCTGCCTCAGCTTCCCAAAGTGCTGGGATTACAGGCTTGAGCCACTGCATCTGCCAATTTTTTGGCATTTTTAGTAGAGACAGGGTCTCACCACATTGGCCAGGCTGGTCTCAAACTCCTGGCCTCAGGTGATCTGCCCACCTTGGCCTCTCAAAGTGCTGGAGTGAGCCACCACACCCGGCCCATAAATCTTAATATGGCCAGAAAAATAACTACTTGTGACCAGATGCAGGTGTGGTGGCAGGGACCTGTAATCCAAACTAATGGGGAGGCTGAAGCAGGAGAACTGCGTGAACCCAGGAGGGGGAAGTTGCAGTGAGCCGAGATCATGCCACTACACTCCAGCATGGGTGGCAGAGCAAGATTTTATCTCAAAATAATAATAATAGTAATAACTACTTGCACTCTTTTCTAGGTAATCCCTGGATCAAAGAAAAAATCAAAATCAAATGTCAAGTTATTTAGAAATTAATGAAAGAAAAATACAATTATGGGATATAGTCAAGCTGCATTCTAAGGAGAAGTTAGAACTTAACTACTATTGTTATTTAAAATCAATAAAAAGAACAAGCACAATTTACATTCGTGAACAGGGTAGAGCCCCAACCCCCGTCCTCCCGTCCACACTGCTGTGACATTGGCGTTCAAAGCCCTGGGAGCTTCCTCAATTCTTAATTCTGTTCTCTGCAATCCACTCCCCTTCTTTCCTCCCTCTGACCTCCTCACTCAGGTCTCATCTACCCTTTCCTTTCTGAGTGTTCTCCCTCTGCTAGTAACTTGTTAAATGAATAGTAAACTGAATTAATTTTTTCCATCATTTTCTGACATTAAAAGTGATAAAGAACTGATTTCCTGGTAAGTTTAGCAAGATGGTGGAATCGGAGTTCCCCTTCTTGTATTCCCCACAGCAGCAACAATTTTACAGACATCCACAGACAAAAATGCCTGTGTGGGAGTTCTGGGATCCAGGTAGGAGGCTGCAAAACCCTGGTGGAGCCCACGACCAAGGAGGGCCCTTTTGAGAAAGCAGGCTCACTGACTGTGGCAGTCCCAGGTGGCCAGGCTCACTGACTGTGGTCCCAGCTACAGACCTGGAAACAGCCCATTCAGCTATGGACTCAGCTACAGCCGCATTTGGGCTTGGTCCTGCCACCGACGTGATCCACCAAAGATCCTGGGAGGAGCGATGCTCACCCATGCCCCAAGTAAGATGTCCCCTGATTGAAGTTTGACCGCCGATCCTGAAAGAGCCCGGTAACAAGCAAGCTCCAGCCCTGCAACAAGCTTTCAACCATGGCTTGAGACTGGTTATGCTCATCCAGGGCATTAGATGTAGACCCACCCAATTGAGACCCTGGAGACAGGCCCGCTGACCTCAGTCCATCTGGAGATAATGAAGTGACCCTGTGACCCAGCCCCAGTCTTGCTAAGCCATGATTTGGGGGCAGTCCTGCCCACCGAGGAACCCAGCAGGAGGCATACCTGTCCAGACCCCTGGAGGCAGACTTGCAGACCTCAGTCTCTGATGTGGACTTTGAGGCAGCCTTGTGATTCTAGCCACACTTAGCCATAGCCCAGAGTCAGTCCTCTCCACCCAGGGACTTTCCCAGTGACCCAACAGGAGACCTCTCAGGGACCTGGCAGAAGCCACGCTCATCCACACACCGTAACAGAGCCGCTATTTGCAGGCCCAGCTGAGGACTCTGAAGTGGATTATTGTCCTAGTGCCAGACCTACTTTCCAATGGTCTGGAGGCAGTCCCATCTGCCCAGGGACTAGGCTAAATTATCACCCACCTGAATGCCTGGTAACAGGCCTACCAATGATGGACCCCATGAAGACTCAGCAGCAGCCACATAACCTGGCCCCAAACCCACTCAACTGTGATCCCAGAAACAATCCCATTGGTCCGGATGTCAGGAGGAGGTCTTTACCTGCCTTTACCTCCAAAACCAGCCTGTAAAGACTAGAAGAACAGGGCCGGGCGCGGTGGCTGAAGCCTGTAATCCCAGCACTTTGGGAGGCCGAGGCGGGCGGATCACGAGGTCGAGATCGAGGCCATCCTGGTCAACACGGTGAAACCCAGTCTCTACTAAAACTACAAAAAGAAATTAGCTGGGCATGGTGGCACGTGCCTGTAATCCCAGCTACTCAGGAGGCTGAGGCAGGAGAATTGCCTGAACCCAGGAG
>NW_016107368.1:5730890-5733063 GCF_001604975.1 Cebus imitator
AAAAAAAAAAAAAAAAAAAAGACTAGAAGAAGAGCTTGCTCCTTCAAACGACTAATGCAAGTCTACGTGGAGTACAAAGAATCAGGCAGACATGACACTAGCAAAGGAAATTAATAAAGCATATTATTTAGCCATAAAAATAAGGAACTAGCTTAGTGTGGTGGCTCACGCCTGTAATCCGAGCATTTTGGGAGGCCTAGGTGGGTGGATTGCTTGAGCCCAGGAGTTCTAGACCAACCTGGGGAGCATGGTAAAACCCCATCTCTATAAAAATACAAAAATTAGCTGGGTGTGGTGGCGTGCACCTGTAATCCCAGCTACTCAGGAGGCTGAGGTGGGAGGATCACCTGAGCCCAGGAAGGTAAAGACTACAGTGAGCTGTGATCGTTTCACTGTATTCTGGCCTGGGTGACAGAGTGAGACCGTGTCAAGAAAGAAAGAATGAAAGAAAGAAAGAAAAGAAAAGAGAAAGAAAAATGAAGGAAGGAAGGAAAGAAAGAAGGAGCTACTACCATTTACGACAACATAGGTGAATCTATAGGACATGATAAGTGAAATAAACCAGATGCAGAAAGACAAATACCACAGGATCTCACCTACATGTGGAATCTTAAAATCTGGACTCATAGAAGTGGAAAGTAGATGGTGCCATGTCAAACAGGAATGGGGTGTGACAGGGAATGGGGAGATGTTGGTCAAAGAGAACACACTGTTATAAAATGAGTGAGTTCTGGAGCTCTAAGATACAGCGTGGTGACTGCGGTTAATAATACTATGCTGTATACCTGAAATGTGCTAAGGGTATTCATCTTAAAGGTTCTAACACACACAAAAAGACAACTATGTGAGGAGCTGGGTATGCTAATTAGATTGTTTGTGGTAATCATTTCACAATGCATGCATTTACCAAATCGTCACATTGTACCCCTTGAATATGCATAATTTTCATTATTCAATGATACCTGAATAAAGCTGGTGAAAAATAAGAAAAACAACAGACTTCTTTAATTTCTTCCCTAGTAAGAAAATCAGACTTAACTCCCATTGTTCATGGACAAGTATTCAACAGCGTTCGACCTTGGTATGCGTTGCCTGGGACTGGCTCGTCTGCCACCCCTCTCTGGCATCACCCTGCTTATTTATTGGCACTTCCACAGCAAAGAAGGAAGGAAATTTTAAAACAGCAATGCCCAGGCAAGTCTGTTTATTTTTCTCCCCCTCTTTTGGCTGACGCAAGTTTGTAGTTATTGATTGTCAATGATTCTTTTTTATTTGGAGTAATTCTGAGATTCTCTAACTGGGCAATAGGAGTGTGTGCAGGTCTTGCTAACATCATGTTGGTCCTTTCTCTTTCTGACCCAGTGCATGACCTTAGAGAAAACTCTTAACTTCTCTGGGCCTCTATTGCTGAAATAGTCAATTAGGTAATACTTAGAAGAATAACCCTCAGAGCCTTAAACACAAGTCTGGAGTCTTAAGAAAATTGGAGTCTCTAAGCTAAAGGTTGTCCTCCCTTTCCTTCCTTGCACAAACTCTGAGAATTCTAAGTCAGGATTACTCTTTTTTTTTCTTTCTTTCTTTTTTTTTTTTTTTTTCAGACAGAATCTTGCTCTGTCGCCCAGGCTGGAATGCACTAGTGTGATCTTGGCTCATTGCAACCTCTGTCTCCTGTTTTGAAGTGATTCTCCTGCCTCAGCCTCCCCAGTAGCTGGGACTATAGGTGCTTGCCACCATGCCTGGCTGATTTTTGTATTTTTACTAGAGATGGGGTTTTGTCATGTTGGCCAGGCTGGTCTTGAACTCCTGGCCTTAAGTGATCCACCTGCCTCAGCCTCCCAAAGTGCTGGGATTACATGCACGAACCACTGTGCCCAGCCAGGATTACTCTTACAAGTTCTGAGAGTGGAAAAAAAAAAACAGACTCAAAGCGTTTTTTTTTTTAAAATTATATCACTTGGCCGGGCGCGGTGGCTCAAGCCTGTAATCCCAGCACTTTGGGAGGCCAAGGCGGGTGGATCACGAGGTCAAGAGATCGAGACCATCCTGGTCAACACAGTGAAACCCCGTCTCTACTAAAAATACAAAACATTAGCTGGGCATGGTGGCGCGTGCCTGTAATCCCAGCTACTCAGGAGGCTGAGGCAGGAGAATTGCCTGAACCCAGGAGGCGGAG
>NW_016107368.1:5733200-5753034 GCF_001604975.1 Cebus imitator
ACTTCCATGACCAAATGGGTAGGAATTTTTTCCCCCACAAACCAAGAAAGCAATAGATTCTGCAGGGGACACCAGTTAGGTATTCTCTGATTCACTTCTGACACTGTCTACCTGGAGACAGCATCCGATCCTACAGGGCTTAGTCCTGCAAGACTGCCCCTCCTTCAGATGCCAGTCCCAAGTCCCGGTCTCCAGAACTGACTGATCAGCTTCAAGTTGAGGGTCCCACAACCCCCTCTTTGGGCTTGATTAATTTGCTGGAGTAGCTCATAGAACTCAGGAAAACACTTACTCATTTACTGGTTTGTTGTAAAGGACATTACAAAGGATACAGATGAAGAGGTGCGTGTGGCGAGGTGCGGAGCTTCCATGCCCTCCCCCAGTGTACCACCCTCTGGGAACCTCCATGTGTTCAGCTCTCCAGAAGCTTCCAAATCCTGCTCTCTCAGAGCTTTTTATGGGACTTTATTGGATAGGCATGATTGACAACCATGTAGAAATGTGATTGGACAAAAAGGCTGTGAGCTGAAACTAACAGACTAAGCAGGAAACCCTGCGATGCCTGTGTGTTCCCCATCTTGGCCTCTCTGAGCAGCCTTCCTTCTCCCAGGGTTTCAGAAAGGACCCTTCCAAAATGGGGATCTTACAACCCTCACTTAGAAAGGCAGGTTAAAGAATTTCCTTATGGCCAACTCCAAGACAGACAAACGGGAGAAGAATTCTGCCTGGAAGAGAACAAGGAATAGGTGCAAGAATCGTAGAAGGTCAAGAGAGAGACTGTTTCGTGAGGCCTAATGCACCCCAACGTTATAATAAGGGTTATGAGAGTTATGAGCCGGGAGTGAACTGTGGATGAAAACCAACATATATGTATAGCATAACATCACAGTTACTAACTCCATTTTTCACTTTTATAGGTTATTCAAATTTACTATCTCTTCTTGAGTCAGTTTTGGTCATTTGCGGCTTTCATCTAAGTTGTCTAATCTGTAGTACAAAGTAGCCTTTACTCCTAATTTTTCTAAGATCTAAAACTACCGACACATTACCATAAACTCAGCGGCTTAATAAGAGGCATGATTGTGTGCAGAAATGTGCTTGGAGAAAAGACCGTGATCTAATAACGACAGAATGGGAGGGAAACCCAGGCAGGGCCTGTGTGTGCACATTCTTCTTGGCCTCTCTCGGTGGGGTTTCTTCTCCCAGGGTAGGGGGCAGGACCCTTCTGAAATGGGCGCTGTGTGAGCCACCATGAGACAAAGTAGGGCAGAGAATTTCTTTATGGAAAGGCAGGGAAAGATTAGAGTCCTAATCAGGTGAAAGGCGAGCAGGAGGGAGAGAGAAAGATTCTGTTTTGTTTTTTGAGACAGAGTCTCTGTCACCCAGGCTGGAGTGCCATGGTTTGGTTTCGGCTCACTGCAACCTCTGTCTCTTGGGTTCAAGTGGCTCTCCCACCTCAACCTCCTGAGTAGCTGGGACTACAGGTGTGCACACCACACCCAGCTAATTTTTTGTATTTATAGTAGAGATATAAATACAACATGGGGTTTCACCGTGTTGGTCAGGCTGGTCTCGAACTCCTGACCTTGCAATTGACCCACCTCAGTCTCCCAAAGTGCTGGGATTACAGGTGTGAGCCACTGCTCCAGGCCTGAGGCTTGCTGTTGAGGCCTAATGTGTCCTAACATTACAGCAAGAGGTAGGAGAGTGATGAGCCAGGAACTGTGCAGTAAACACGGCTGAATTTGTGGAGGTAAATATAGGACATTCTAGAGTTATATTATCTGACCTCTACCTCCCCAGAATCCTCACAGGGAGGAGGTACTGTCCCTACTTTTCACTTGGGGAAGCAGGCTCAGTGGAATCAAGCAACCCAAAGCATCCTTTAGTAGAAAGCAGGCATTTGGACCAGGGCCGTGACAGTGTCTCGGTGTGGGAACAGGAGTGCCAGGTGGCAGACTGGAGGTGCCACAACTGGGGTGACAGTCAGCCCTCCTGTCTGCAACCCCACTGGCCCTTTGCACTTGGAGGTGTTAAAAGGGTCTTAGCCCTGTATTGTGGGGTGCGGTGCAGGGGATCTGGGGAGCATAGGGGCTCCTCCTCGAGGTAGAGTGTGGTGTTTGAGGGTCCTGCGGGAGTGGGCGAGGGAAGAGGAGGCTCCTTTGGCAGGTTGCTCCCCTTCCCCCCAACTCCCTCACCCCTTTCTGCTGCGGCGCCTTTGAGCTTCCTGTGGCCCTCCCAGCCACAGTTCCCTCCAGGACAGGTCCTGGCACGATGGGTGTGATGCCACTGGGCCAAAGGGGCCCTGGGCTCCCAAATCTCTGGGGCTCCCAAACAGATCCTTGTGACCTGAAGGGCTGGCAGGGGTCTGTGCGGTGGGGGTCCTCAAGAATGAGCCTCAGCCCGGAGTTGCCGTGGCGGGATGAACCTGGCTGGTTTTATTTTGTCTTTATGGAGATGTGGGCCCATTTATTCTTTTATCATCAATTACTTAATGTTAATTTAGCTGTAACACCACACACCAGCCAAAAATGGAATTTCATAATTTTGTTACCCTCAAAGTGGGGAAGCTTGTTTTCCACTTCTTAAATTGCTGTGAAATAGATTTTTAAACACCAAGATGGAATGCTTGTTATTAAAATGGCATATATTACACATCATTTGTTTTATTATGTCATTTATTATTGTTCTTTGTAATTTTATATTCATAGCTCCAAGTAATAGAGATCCCATTAGGCAGAACATTCTGGAGTGGCAGGATCTTTTAGAAAGTTAGTTTTAGAGGAGAGCACTAGCAAAGCACAATAAATTGAGGGGCAAGAGAACTAAGAAAGAATCAAATTGCTATACCGGCACAGTGGCTCATGCCTGTAACCCCAGCACTTTGGGAGGCTGAGGCAGGCAGAGCACTTGAGATTGGGAGTTCGAGACCAACATGGAGAAACCGAGTCTCTTCTAAAACTAGCCAGGCGTGGTGGCGCATGCCTGTGACGCCAGCTACTCGGGAGGCTGAGGCTGGAGAATCGCTTGAAACTGGGAGGTGGAGGTTGCAGTGAGCAGAGATCGTGCCGTTGTACTCTAGCCTGGGCAACAAGAGCAAAACTCTGTCTCAAAAAAAAAAAAAAATCAAATTGCTCACTAGAAGCTTGTAGAAAATCTTACACAAAATTCTCCCAAATATCATAAACATTAGGTACTGAGAACATATGCCTCTGCACCCCATGCACAAGGTTTTTTTTTTTTTTTTTTTTTTTTTTTTTTGAAATCTAGTTTTTAAAGTTTAACTTTTTCAATTTTTAAGTTATCTCTGGGGAGAAATTCTTCTAAAGTTAGTATTGCCAGAGCAGGGAAACAGAAGTATATACAATAAAAGTAATAAAGGAAGAAGTCAGCAGCAGCACACCTTGCTGAAGAATCACTTAATATCTGTACTTTCTATTTTCCTAAAGGAGTTGAAGCAGCTGAATAAGTCAGTGGGCATTCACTGTGCACCTTGGGTCAGAGCTGGGCTGGAGGAATCCTGGGATTTTAGGAACAATGTTGAGGGTTCCTGATGCTAGAAGCTGGCCTGGCGGGCAGAGGGACCTGGAGACACAGAGACAGTCCTGTCCCAGCAGACTCAGAAGGAAGGGAGAGAATCACACCAACCCTCTTAGAGGACAGTTAGGACAGAACTTCGTGCAGGCGAAAGAGAGATGAGACGGACATTCACATCCTGCTGGTGTTGCAATCACCATGTGTCAATTTCTTCTAAAATTTAACGCATAAGTATTTTATGACCTGAAAGTTCCACTACTAGGTGTTTGCCCAAAAGAAATGAAAACATCTACACAAAGAGTCATACATGAATGTTCATGGTGGCCTCATTCCTAGCGTCCAAATATGAGAAACAAACCAAATGTCTATCAACAGATGACGGTATATCCAGTCAATGGAACGGAATACTCCTTAGCAGTCAGAATAAAACACACACACACACACACACACACACACACACACACACACACACCCCGCATCACATGGGTCTCAAAAACAGAAAACAGTACGTATGGTATGATTCCATGTGGAGTTTTAGAAGAGGAAATACTGGTCTATAATGATTGGGCAGCTATTTGGGGTTGTCTAGAGCCAGGAGTGCAAGTGCAGGTGGGAACTTCTAGGCGTGATGGAAATCTCTGTAGCTTGAATGTGGTCTTGGCTACATAGGTATATACATGTGTTAAACTTTATCAAGTTATACACTTTAAGTGGATACAGATTATACACTTTAAAGCAGCGGTTCCCAACCTTTTAGGCAACAGGGACCAGTTTTGTGGAAGATCATTTTTCCATAGACCAGGGAGGGGGGATTTTTTTCAGGATGATTCAAGCACATTACATTTATTGTGCACTTTATTTCTATGATTATTACATTGTAATATATAACAAAATAATTACACAACACACTGTAATGTAGAATCAGTTGGGAGCCGTGGGCTTGTTTTCATGAAACTAGATTATCCTATGTGGGGGTGATGGAAAACGGTGACAGATCATCAGGCATTAGATTCTCATAAAGAGTGTGCAACCTAGATCCCTCACATGCGCAGTTCACACCAGGGTTCACACTCCTATGAGAATCTAATGCTGCCACTGGTCTGACAGGAGGCGGAGCTCAGGTAGATGGATCTTCACTGCCTCTCACCTCCTGCTGCATTGCCCAGTTCCTAACAGGCTGGGAGTTGGGACCCCTACTTTAAAGTATACCTCAATACCACCATGGCACACATTTACCTGTGTGACAAACCTGCACATCCTGCACATTTATCCCCGATCTTAAAAGCTGAAATAAAATAAGGTAATGATTTTCAAAAAATACAAAGAGCCCTTCCAATGTTCTTACACATGGATGCCAATACTTGCCCATCACAAAAGTGCAGAAGATAAGTGGACAGTGTTAGCATTCGAATGAAAATTTAAAAACCAGTCTATGCAGTTATGTGGATGGAAAGACATTTCTTCTTCAAGCTCAGAGGTGGGAGAGGGAAATGAGGGGTCAGATCAGTCACTGGACATGCCAGGGGCCCCCAGCTGCACTGCCACGTGACTTCAACTGCATGAAAGACCCTGGGCCCAGAGCACTCAGACTCATAAGCAAAATGAGTGAGTGTGGTTCTTTCACATCACTGTTTTGGAGTGCGTTACGGGACAGCATGCAATAAATGAGACAATCATATGAGATTTTTGGTTTCAGCAAGGACAAGGTTCCTCTTGACCAAGATGGGGAAGAGTCAGGAGGCTTTGGGCTTGAGTCTCAGTTATACCCTATGCACCCGTTCTTTCTCTGGGTGTGTCCAGGGCCCTGGATCACTTCCCCACTGTGATCAGAGGACCCTCTGGGTGAGGTCTGCCCAGCTGCAGAGCCAGGTCCAGCTGAGAGTCTGTCACTTCATGGCCAGACCAGGGTCTAGGAGCCTATTCAGGAGTTTCCCTGTTTCTGCATGTGTAAATGCTCTCAGACTTGCCAGTGAATGCACCAGTGCAGCTCTATGTGCAGGGAGGGGTGCTAACACCTTGTGGATTAAACTGTGACCCACAAGAGACTGGAACGGAATACTTATTCTCCCCTGCAGACAGACTCTCCCGCAGTACTGCCATGCACACATCTCTGACAATGGTCCTAACCAGTTGTGCACTGATCCACGTGATGCCAGCTCAGTAACTCCTTCCCTCGGGCTGGCTCTCCTGCCTTCCCTGCCTCACTTCTGGTTCCCAGCTATTGCACTCTCCGGTGCCCTCCCACACTGTATTCCTGGGAACCCAGGCTTAGAGAATTGCCTGTTGGATGTTTAACTGGAAATGCCAATGCCACGGCTTGGGATTCATCCTGGAAGTTTGGGTTAGAAGTACACACTTCGGAGCCTTCAGCATGTGGATGGAATTCAAGCCATGACACTGGATGAGATGCTACTGAGGGTCTGAGTATAGGTTTACAGTACGGTGGCCCACGCCTGTAATCCCAGCACTTTGGGAGGCCGAGGTGGGTGGATCACGAGGTCAGGGGTTCAAGACCAGCCTGGCCAATGCAGTGAAATCCCATCTCTACTGAAAATACAAAAAATTAGCCGAGTGTGGTGGCAGGTGCCTGTAATCCCAACTACTTGGGAGGCTGAGGCAGCAGAATCGCTTGAACCTGGGAGGCAGAGGTTGCAGTGAGCCGAGGTCACACCACTGCACTACAGCCCAGGAGACAATGCAAGGCTCTGTCTCAAAAAATAAAAATAAAAAAAGAAGAGGCCTGAGGACTGAGTCATGGAGCACATTGTTAGGGGCCCTGAAGGTAAGGAGGTGTGCCCAGGAAGGTGGGAGGAGAACTGAGAGCATTAGTCAAGTGAAAACATGTCACGGGGAGGAGGCAGTGATTGGCTGTGACCATGCCATGGATGGCACCTGACCTTTCACAGTGTGGACATAGCGAAGTGGCAGCCTTGCAGGTTTCGACAGTTTGGGTGGAGAGGCCAAGGGGTCACCAGCAAACTGGAAGAGAGCACGACAAGCAATGAGGATGGGATTTTCTTTAAAAAGTTTTGCTGTATGGGGGAAAAAGAAGTTCTGTGCTACTCTCCTTTTTCTTTTAATAATCCATTTTTTCCATCCATATATTTCTAAGGTTTTTCTCTTTGCTCCTGAATTTAGGAATGTCATCAGCCTGTAGCGAAGTGTTGGTTTGCTCGGGCTGTTGTAACAAAATGCCGCAGACTGGCTGGTTTAAACAAGGAGGCCTGTTTTCTCTGTTCTGAAGGCTGGAAGTCTGAAGTTTCAGGGAGCGACCCATGGCTCACAGAGGGGCCTCCTCGGCCAGCGCCTCTCCACAGGGCAGTGGAAGGATGAGAAACCAGGGCCTCACCTCATCTCTTTCTGATTCTTCATTTGTAGACTCCCCCAGTGAAACCTTTTTTTTTTTTTTTTGAGATGGAGTCTCACTCTGTTGTCCAGGCTGGAGTGCAGTGGCACAACCTCAGCTCACTGCAACCTCCACCTCCTGGGTTCAAGTGATTTTCCTGCCTCAGCCTCCGAGTAGCTGGGATTACAGGGGCACCCCACCAGGCCCAACTAATTTTTGTAATTTTTAGTAGAGAAGGGGTTTCACCATGTTGGCCAGGCTGGTCTCAAATTCCTGACCTCAGATGATCCACCCACCTCAGCTCCCCAAAGTACTGGGATTACAGGCGTGAGCCACGGTGCCTGGTCCTATTTCTTAACTCATACCCTATGATGACCCTGACAGGAAGAGGACTTTAAGACTGAAATGTTATGTTTTAGGTTTTCACATTGGGTTGCTAGCTTAGTTATATGGATATTACTGTTTTCTTTCTGTCCAAATTGTTGTCTTTGAAGACTCTTAAGGACTGAAGCATAGGGCAGGTACAGTGGCTCACACCTGTAATCCTAGCATTTTGGGAGGCTGAAGTGGGTGGATCATGAGGTCAGGAGTTCAAGACCGGCCTGGCCAAGATGGTGAAACCCCATCTCTACCAAAAATACAAAAATTAGCCAGGCGAGGTGGCAGGCACCTGTAATCCCAGCTATTCAGGAGGCTGAGACAGGAGAAGCGCTTGAACCTGGAGGGTGGAGATTGCAGTGAGCCGAGTTCGTGCCACTGCACTCCAGCCTGGGCAACAGAATGAGACTTTGTCTCAAAAATGAATGAATAAATAAAAGAACTGAAGCATAACACTTCTAACACGACTCTGAGTAGTGGTGTTACCACAGGTCAAGTGTCTATGCCTGACAAACCTTTCCTTTGGCAGGAGTGTGAGGAAATGGAGACTTTCATTCCTAGAAGGTAGAGCTGTACATCAGTACAACCTCTTTGGAGAGCAAGTGGACAACATCAACATGTTTAAGAATCGCATACTCTATGTTCTACAATTCCCTTTTTCAGTATAACCCTGAGGAAATCTTCCACCTGTGACAAGGGAGCAGGCATAGAGAAGTTTGAACAGCCGTGTTGGTGTTGGCCTCTGAGGCTCTGCCTCACGTGTACACTGAGTTGATTCTTTATCTCCTTCAGGCCTTTGCTCAAAAATTCCTTCTCAGTGGTGTCTGCCCGATCCCTCTTCCCACTTGAAATGGGAATCTGTCTTCCTCTGCATACACCCACACCATCCAGACTCCTCTTTTTCTGCCCATAACACCTAGCAGCTTCCAACACACTACTGAAGTATTCACTCATGTTTATTATGTGTGTCCTCCTCATCCTCTGTCTTAGTCCATTTTCACACTGCTATAAAGACCTGCCTGACACTGGGTAATTTATGCAGAAAAAAGGTTTATGACTCACAGCTCTGCATGGCTGGGGAGGCTTCAGGAAACTTACAATCATGGTAGAAGACAGAAAGGAAGCAAAGCACGTCTTCCATGGCAGAAGGAGAGAGAACACATGGGGAAACTTGCCACTTTTAAACCATCAGATCTCCTGAGAACTCACTATCATGAGAACAATGTGAGGGAAACCACATCCATGATCCAATCACCTCCCACCAGGTCCCTCCCTTGACATGCGGATTACAATTCAAGGTGAGACATGGCAACACAGAGCAAAGCTGATCATCCCCTGCCCAAAGAAGAATGCAAATTATAAATATACAGATGGATAATGGCCAGACCATATATGAAAACAGAATACTGACCTGGGCTTGGTGGTGTGCGTCTGTAGTCCCAGCTGCCCAGGAGGCTGAGGCAGGGAGCTATGAGCATGTCTGGGATGAGCCACTGCACTCCAGTCTGGGCAACTTAGCAAGACCCTGAGTCTAAATTAATTAATTAATTTTTAAAAACTAAAAATAGCACTCTGACTCACAGCCTGCAGCAATCTGCCCAGAAAAGCAACCTCTTACCCACAATAAACAACCCAGGAAGGCAACCTGCTGTCAGTCAGCCTGGTAGGAAGTCACACTGCTCTCTCTGGCAACAATCCGGGAAGCTAAACAATAACTTCTGTAATAATCAGGCCCAAATGGCCGGGGCATGATTAATCATTCACAGCTTCTCCAATTTTTGCACCCACTTCCAACTTAAAACCCAGCAGAGAAAGCCAAATGTATTCCCCTAACCAATCCCATTGCATCCCTGCTTCTAGTTAGCCACCTCCAGCTTCCTGAGGCCCACAGCTTCCACCAGTGCCCACTGAAATCTTCCTCCTCCTCCACTGTGAAGCTGCCCCATGTCTCTGCCCGCCTTTGATCTCTGCCAGATGCAAGTGATGGTGCTGACTTCCTTGCTAGAGCAAGGTCTGTATAAATAGCCTTACTTGGTTGTCCTTGGTTTATTTCCACACTACACAAGAGCAGAGGTTTCTACCTCGTTGTTTTCCCCACTGACATATCCCTATAACATTGCCCAGCACCCAGTAGGAGCTCAGTGATGATAAATGAATGAGTAACGGAAAACGAGAATTTCCATATCTAACTTTAGGAGAATGGATGGATGGAGAGTTTATGGCTTATTCATACCATGGAAATTGCTACATTCTAAAGCCATTAAAATGAATGAACTAGATCTCAAAATATTAAAATGAATGACTCTCAAAACTGTAATGTTGGCAAAAGAAGCAATTTATAGGGGATGCATGCTATATAATACCATTTATACAAATGTTAAAACCTCAGTGCATCATGGAAACCTACATATATAGTAAAAGTGAAATCCATGCCCAGGAATGACCCCCACCAACTTCATCAGGGTGGTTGCTCCTAGAGGCTGAGGAAGGAAATGTCAGGGGTGGGGCATCTGGAGAAGGGACTTTACATCTACATATGTATTTTTCTTTATAAGAAATACGATAGGCTGGCCATGGTGGCTCACGCCTGCAATCCCAGGACTTTGGGAGGCCAAAGCCAGCAGATAACCTGAGGTCGGGAGTTTGAGACCAGCCTGACCAACCTATCTCTAGTAAAAATACAAAAATTAGCTGGGTGTAGTGGTTGGTGCCTGTCATCCCAGCTACTCAGGAGGCTGAGGCAGGAGAATTGCTTGAACCCAAGAGGCAGTGTTTACAGTGAGCCAAGATCATGCCAGTGCACTCCAGCCTGGGTGACAGAGCAAGACTCCATCTCAAAAGAGAAAAGAAAAAGAAATAAGATGAAAATGTATGACAAATTATTAATATTTGTTAAATCTGGTGATGAGTACCTATAAAATTATTTATTGTACTTCTCAGTATATTTGACATACTTTGAAATTCAAAAATATTATAGTAATGAAGTAATGACTCAAAATTCAGATTAAAATGTGGATGCCATGTGGTGATGGCAAGGGGATGGTGGTGTTGGGGACGACACTGCAGGGCTGAGAGGGTGCCGCCATTAATGTCCTCATGTCTGCCTCCTCGTCACCTCCCCAACCCTAGCCCCAGTGACTCAAATTTGTCTCTGACAAAACCTTTCTGAATGGTTTTGTTGGCAGAATTCCTGAGCAATTCTTTCTGTTTCCACTGCAGCCACCTCCCTAACCAGGCCCTTGGCCCTTGCAGAGAGTGTGAAAACCTGGAAAGAGCTCAGAGAAGGGCGAGACTTCATGGGGCTGGAGGCGAGCCTGGCTGGCTGGGGCTTCCAGGAGGCTTTTTCCCTCCGTGTAGGCCTGGCCTGGGCTCAGGTCTGATCTTGGCCTTGGGAGACTGATGGCCACATGCCCAGTGACTCAAGAGGCCCAAACCAGCCCACAGGACCGAAGCCTGTTGTGGAACACGCACACATACACACACTTGCACACATACATGAGAGCACACGTGCTGCAGTAAACATGTGCTCTCATACATGTGTACTCACACACACACCATGTGATTTCACTTATGGCATTCTGGAAGAGGCAGAATTGTAAGGTCCCAGAACAGATGAGAGGTTGCGGGGGGCTGAGCTGGGGGAGGCCTTGGCCTTGGGGTTAGGGGTGGACATGAAGGAATTTTCCGAGGTGATGGAAATGTTCTAGATCAGCCAGGCGCGGTGGCTCATGCCTATAATCCAAACAGTTTGGGAGGCTGAGGCGGGTGGATCACCTAAGGTCAAGAAATTGAGACCACCTTGGCCAACGTGGTGAAAACCCGTCTCTACTAAAAATACAAAAAATATCTGAGTGTGTTGGCATGCACCTGTAGTCTCAGCTACTTGGGAGGCTGAGGCAGGAGAATTGCTTGAACCCGGGAGGTTGAGGTTGCAGTGAGCCGAGATTGTGCCACTGCACTCCAGCCTGGACAACAGAGTGAGACTCCATCTCAAAAAAAAGAGAAATTTCTAGATCTCTGCCTACTGTGGTGGTAGCTACATGATTGGACACATTTCACCAAGAGTCATCCAACTGTACGCCTGCAAGGAGTGAATTGTATGATATGCAAATTATCCCTCAATAAGTCTGATTTAAAGAAACCAATTTTTGTAACTGTGTAAAGGTGCTGTGTTCTCCTGGGAAGCCCATCCAGTTACCTTTTTGTGCATTTCCACGTCCAGGGTTTCTAGTGGGCATGAATTGCCTACGTTTATTACAGTCACATACCGCATACATAATGATGTGGAAGCCAATTGTTAGAGCACTGTGCTACAGCCGTCCCGTAAGATTGCAATGGAGCTGAAGAATTCCTATCTCCTACTGACGTCGTGGTCATCGTAATGTCTGAGCACAGCATGTTACTCGTGTTTGTGGTGATGCTGAAGAAAACGGTGGTGTGCTGCCAGTTGTGTAAAAGTCCAGCATACACAATTATGTACAATACGTCATACTTGAGAATGATAGTAAACGGCTTTGTTACTGATTTATATACTGACTATACTCTGATTTTTATTGTTATTTTAGACCGTACTCCTACAACTTAACTGTAAAACAGCTTCAGGCGGGTGCTTCAGGAGGCATTCCAGAGACGTTGTTATCACAGGAGATGTTGACAGCTCTAGGCGTGTTTTTGCCCCGAAGATTTTCCCTAGGGATAAGATTCGGAGGTTGCAGACAGTGATATTGATGATCTTGACCCTGTGGAGGCTAGGCTAATGTGTGTGTGTGTGTCTTGGCTTCGAACAAAAAGTTTAATAAGTAAAAAATAAAAATAAACAGTTTTATAAATAGACAAAGGCCTATAGAATAAGGATATAAACAGAAAAAATATTTTTGGGCAGCTGTACCATGTGTTTTGTTTTAAGCTGTATTATCACAAAAGAGTCAAAATGTTAAGAAAATTAAAGCCTATAAAGTAAATAAGTGATGGTAAGCTAAGGTTATTTATTTTTTTATTTTTTGAGACGGAGTCTTGCTGTTGCCCAGGCTGAAGTGTGTGGTGGCACCATCTCTGCCCACTGCAACCTCCACCTCCCGGTTCAAGGAATTCTCTTGCCTCAGCCTCTCCAGTAGCTGGGATTACAGGTGTGCACAACCACTCATGGCAAATTTTTTGTATTTTTAGTAGAAACGGGTTTCGCATGTTGTCCAGGCTGGTCTTGAACTCCTGACCTCAGGTGATCCACCTGTGTCAGCCTCCCAAAGTGCTGGGGTTACAGGCGTTAGCCACCACACCAGGCCTAATTTTTTTATTACTGAAGAAAGAAAAATATCTTTCTAAATTGAGTGTTGCCTATGTGTACAGTGTTTATAACACCTACAGTCGTGTATGGTGATGTCCTAGGCCCTCACATTCAGTCGCTGACTCACCCAGAGCAACTTCCAGTCCTGCAAGCTCCGTTCCTTCTGAGTTCCCTATATAGCTGTACAATTTTTCGTCTTTTATATTGTATTTTTACCGCACTTTTTCTATGTTTGGACAGGTTTAGATGCACAAATGCTTGCCCTCGTGTTCCAATTGCCTGCAGTATTCAGAAGCGTCACATGCTGTGCAGCTTTGTAGACTAGTAGCAACAGGCCACGCCATGCAGCCTAGGTGTGCAGCAGACTGTCCAGCTAAGTCTGTGCAAGTCCATTACCCTTTATGACGTTCACACGATGACAGAATCACCTACCAACGCATTTCTCAGATTGTGTTTCCATTGCTAAGTAATGCGTGACTAGACTTGTTTGAAACATCTATGGTCGCTGGTCAGGGTGGGTGGAGAGTACGAGGACAGAGGCGGGTGGCGGGGAACAAGGGGAGGGAAGCAGGAGCGGGGAAGCTTCCTTCTTAGAGCGGATCGTGCCCTATTCCATCCACTCTTTCTTTCCAATCCAGTCTCCCAGAGCCTGCTTCTGCTCCCCTAGCCTAACTTTTTCCCCCAAGATGTTCTTTTGCAATTGTCAGCCCTGATGAAACTTAAGGAGAATATGCAGAGGGACGTCAGTCCTGGGCATGGGTCTTCTTTGGGATCTGCGGTTCCGTGGTGGTAACCACAGGTTGTGCTTTACAGAAGTTCTTGACTTCTGATCTTGACCCTGTGGAGGCCTAGGCTAATGTGTGTGTGTCTTAGCTTCGAACAAAAAGTTTAAAAAGTAAAAAATTTCAGCATCAAGTGAAATAAATTCCATAACACTGGTGTATTAGTCAAGGCTCTCCAGAGAGACAGAACCAATAGAATATAGATATATAGGCAGATAGATAGATAGATGATAGATGGGTAGAAGAGAGGGGGTTTATTAGGGAAATTGGCTCACGTGATTATGGAGGCTAAGAAGTCCCATCACAGGCTGTAAGGTCAAGACCCTGGGATCCTGGTAGCGTGGCTCAGCCCAAGTCCCAAGGCCTAAGAACGAGGGAAGCCAAGGGTGTAACTCTCAATCCAAGGCCAAAGATCTCAGAACCCAAGGGATCATTACTGTTAAGTCCTGGAGCCCAAAGGCTGGGGATTCTGGAGCTGTTGTCCGAGGATAGGACAGGAGGAGTGTGTCCCCATGCCAGCAGCTGGGTGAACACATTCTCCCTTTTCCTGTTTTTCTTCTTTCTGAGATGCCAGCAGATTGCCCTGTGTCCTTCCACACTGAAGGCACAGCTTGCCCACCTAGTCCACACAAAATCACACTCTAACCTCCTCTGGAAACACCCTTACAGACACACCCGAAAACGATGTGCCACCAGGCTTCTAGATATTCCTTAATCCAGTCATGCTGACGCCGAATATTGAGTGTTGTGACTGGTGTTATCCTTTTGTTCTGCTACTTAACTTTCGCTGACTAGCTATGCATGAAACTGCACCTCATTTAGGTTTTTAAATTTACATTTTTAATTTGGCGCTAATCTGTGTTTTCCTGATTACTGGAGCAGTCAACACCTTTTCACAGTTTCTGGTCATCGGGGTGTTTTTCCATGAATTGAGTCTTCCCATGAATTGAGTGTTTTCTGGCCATTTCTGTTGAGTATTTGCTCTTTACATCTTCTGATTGCTAATCTTTAGCTGGCCAGATGAATTGAAAATATCTTTTCTAGTATATTGCTCAACTTTTAACTTTCTTTAGAATATTTGTCTTACAAAATCTTTTTTTTTTTTTTTTTGAGACAGAGTTTTGCTCTGTCAGTCGGGCTGGAGTGCAGTGGCGTGATCTCGGCTCACTGCAACCTCTGCCTCCCGGGTTCAAGTGATTCACCTGCCTCAGCCTCCTGAGTAGCTGGGTTTATAGGCACGTGCCACCACGCCAGGTGAATTTTTTGTATTTTTAGTAGAGACGGAGTTTCACCGTGTTAGCCGGGATGATTTCGATCTCCTGATCTCGTCATTCGCCTGCCTCAGTCCCCCAAAGTGCTAGGATTACAGGCTTGAGCCACCGTGCCTGGTTTACAACATCTTTTACATTTAACAAAATGGAGTTAATCAGCTTGTACATGATGCCTTGCGTCTTGTTCAACAATTCTTTTCCCATCCTGATGTCTCATAAATACCAGACAATATTTTCCTACAAAAATTTAAAGTTTGCCTTTCACATTTAGGTATTTAAGGTAGAATGCATTATTTATCTACATGGTATAAAGTAGGAAAATAAAATGCTCCTATTTTTCTATAGGATAGGCAATTGTCCAGCACCATTTATTAAAAGTTGATGTTTATGAATGTGATGCACTTCTGCGACATACCATCACAGTATGCATAACATAGGAAGAAGTCTGTTTGCAAACTATCTTCTCCACTGATTCTTCTAAACACATTTAAAAAACAAATGCTTCTTGGCTGGGTGCAGTGGCTCACACCATAGTAGTCCAGCACTTTGGGAGGCTGAGGCAGACGAATGACGAGATCAGGAGATCGAAATCATCCTGGCTAACACGGTGAAACTCCGTCTCTACTAAAAATACAAAAAATTCACCTGTAGTCCCAGCACTTTGGGAGGCCAAGACAGGTGGATCACTTGAGGCCTGGAGTTGGAGGCCAGCCTGGCCAACATGGTGAAACCCTGTCTTTACTAAAAATACAAAAATTAGCCAGGCGTGGTGGCACACACCTGTAATCCCAGTTGAGATTGAGGCAGGAGAATTCCTTAAAACCGGGAGGTAGAGATCACAGTAAACCGAGATTATGGCGCTGAATTCCAGCCCAGGTGGCAGAGTGAGACTGTCTCAAAACACGCACACACACACCACACACACACACACACACACACATACACACTGCACAAATACTTCTTTAAAACCAATATATTCTATTTTTAATATTTTATATTGTATGCTTTATGCTGTCATGTGTGCAGATGCATTAAATCAGGTTGAGAAATTATATTCTCGTATCACAGTAGATGAGTCCTAATCTACTAACCTTATCATTTGGGTAGTAGAGCTGAATGCAGAAGGATGCCGTCTTTTTATTGTGCCTCTGAATTGCTTGTAAGACCACATGACCAGTGTTGTTTTCTCTTACTGCTGAGAATTATCTTAGGAGGAACTGGGATTCTTGAGGGTCACCCTCCTAGGAAACCACTCAGTAAATATTTGATTGATAGGCAGTTTCCATTTATCTACAAAATGAGATTACTCTTCGTATGTGAGACATGGTCCTGCAAGTCCTAAGAGAGTTCATCACGCATCCTGTTATTTTTCTTTTCTTTTTTTTTTTGAGATGGAGTTTCACTCTTGTTGCCAAGGCTGGAGTGCAATGATGCGATCTCGGCTCACCACAACCTCTACCTCCCAGGCTCAAGCAATTGTCCTGTCTCGGCCTCCCGAGTAGCTGGGATTACAGGCGTGCGTCACCACGCCTGGCTAATTTTTGTATTTTTAGTAGAGACAGGGTTTCACCATGTTGACCAGGATGGTCTTGATCTCTTGACCTTGTGATCCACCTGCCTCAGCCTCCCAAAGTGTGGGCATTACAGGCATGAGCCACCACACCCCGCCCTGTTATTTTTCTCTTAGAACTTCCTAGCTTTTCTTGACCAGGCATCCCATCATAAAATTTAACATTGCAAAGCTTCTGAATTGTTGGATAATGAATCCAGTCTTCAAATATTACATGAGGGAATCATTGTGGTGAGGGGCAGGGCGCATCTGGAGTTAGTTCTGTGGTGTGAAATAAGATGTACTTGAGAAATAATCACTATATTTTTTTCCTTTTTCTATTTGATATGTTTTGGCAATTAGTTGTGACAGTGTCTGTGGTGGGCAGAACCTTAGGTGACCTCCCCTGGGGTCCCCACATCCAGATGTTCACGCCTTTGTGTGACCCACCCCTACCTTGACTGTAGGTGAGACCTGTGGCTTGCTTAGATAGACACAATATGGCAAAGGTGATGGGCTGTCACTCTGGTGGTGAAGGTATTAGATTAGACTGTGCTGCCGGCTCACTCACTCTGGTCCCTTTCTCCCTGGCTGGCTTTGAAAAAGCAAGTTGCCATGAGTCAGTCCCAGACACGCAATGACACAAACTTTGTTCACCACACGACCCAGGGAGCTTTCACAACCACGCCCTGGGGACATCATGATTTCAGCCTGAGAGACCCTGAACAGAGGCCCCAGTTGAGCAATGCCTGTACTCTGACCCCCGGAACCTGCGAGATAATACATGCATGTTGTCTTAAGCAGCAGCAATATTTGCAGTAATTGTCATGTAGCAATAGAAAACTAATACATCGACTTACAGATGATTTCTGAAAGTCATTTTCCTAGCTAATGCATAAGTTGGTTGGAATGTTCCAACCAATTCTATCGGGTTTGTTTTATCCAGATAAGAGATATGAGAATGTTTATAGTAACTCTTTCCCAGGGCCTATTACATTAACTTGTAGTTGAATGCTCACACGTGGTTCTAAAACAGGCACTAGTTCCTACTTTCCCCTGCCTGTTTTATTTGTTTTCAAAGTCAGATGACTTGGCTTGCAGCTCCAGCAGGGAAGGGTTCTTGTCTTTCCAGGTCACTGCTGTGTCCCCCCAATAACCAGCGAGGTCTGGGTACACAGAAATATTGGTTTAGGAAATATTGGTTAAAGAACTAGGTAAATGAGCAAATAGTTGTCATCATATTCTTAATAGTGTTACAGTTCTCCGTCTCAGACTCTAGGGCAAGCGTTTTATGTACATCATCTCCCTCAATCACTGCAACAGCCATCCTGGATAAGTGGGACCAGTCTCCTTGGGCAAGTGAAGAACTGGGGTTACCAGTTTAGTGGCCACCAGAGGTCAAACAAATTCAGTGGCAGCACTGGAGATCGGACTGACTCTATTTAAAACACTTCTCTAATTTAAGTATATTTAAGAACATACACACACCACACAAATATGTATATATACACACACATTGACATATACATGTACCCAATATATATACAGCATATATTTCTATATAAATACGTCTATTTGTACTATACATTTATAAATAAAATTTTATTTTATTTTCTAAAATTATATATACATTTAGCACAAGGATTGAAATTCCTCTCCGTCTACACTGATCTCGCTCTCGAGGGAGTGCCGTTCGGCAGCCCGGCTGCCCGAAGCCGTTTCCTGCCTGCGCGGCCCGCGCGGCGCCCCCGCGGACTGTAGATGGCGCTCGAGTCCCGGCAGCGCCCGCCCCCCTGCGCCCCGGCCGCGCCTGTGGGGACTCCCGGCGCCCTGGGCTGGCGGGAGAGCGTATTTTCTCACAATTAATACAGATGGGTGGTCCCATTATGGCCGCTTCTTCATCTGTGAATTATTTCGTGTGGAGAGAAGCGCTTGCGCATGTTTAACTTCGAACTGCGATTCGGGGCCTCGGTGCGAACCCCCGGGAGAAAAGTGGGAGAAGCTGGGGGGCTTCTCGCGGGCCTGCGGGTGCCTGGGGAGCGGGGCGCCGGGGCAGGAGCGCGCGCGCGGAAGCCCCCTCTGAGCCTCTAGAGGACTCACGGTTACCTCGGTAACCTCGCAACATCGGTCATCAGACCCTTCGCAAAGAGGAAACGGCCTCGGGGAGAACTATCCTAAAGAGAACGGCCAGCCCGTCTCCGCCTGGGGCACTGAAGGAGAGGAGGCAGCAGATCTCTGTGCGTGTCTTCAGCTGCTCGTGCGACATGCTGGCACCTCGTTTTGGAGGGTGTGACCCGGGGAACCGCGTGCTGTGGCCGCGGCGCTGCCGTCCCCAGCCCTGGGTAGGGCGGCAGGCAGTGGGACCCCTGCCCCGCCCCGTGAGTGCTGGTGCCCTGGAGGGGCCACGTGATGTATTGGGTGGCTGTGCAGGGGAAGGAGGGGGAAATGGTGTCGCAGGGGTCTTTGATGTTGTAAATAATTTATATGTCATCTTAAATAGTGAAAAGGTCTGGAAAACTTTTAGATGAAATGGGATCCAACTAAACATAAGCCCACAAGGTGTGAAATGTGAGCTGTTGTATTTTACGTCCAGGCCAGCGTGAACAGATTTTAAGTCTGGCTTCTGCAGGGCTCCATGGCAAGGGGACTGGTGGGGACACCCAGGATAGACACTTCCTACAAGGCTGAGGGTGCCCGGCTGCCTATCCCAGCGCTTCCGGTTCACTACGGTTTGGCTGCCAGGAAGGCTAATGTCTGACACGCCCTCTTTTGGCATCACATAACTGAAACGAATCAGTTCTAGTAAATTTAGAAATTTACCAAGGGCTGGAGTCCCCTTTTCATTAAACCCATATGCTTGCGGGAAGCTATTGGGGGTCATAATAAAACACTGAATGAGACAAACACTATGAAATTAATTACACTAATTTTTGTTGTAGTAAAACCACAAGCCTCATTTGCCCAATGAAAAAATACATATTGAGGCAGAACTCTATGATTGGTATATTAGGTATGAAATTAAAGGCCTGGGACCATGGAATCGTCCTTTAGTATCTGGAGCTGAAAATATTTTTAACCATTTTTATATGAGACCACAGATTATTTATAATTGACTTACTTAAATTTACTCTAACTGATATTGTCGAGGTAACTTTAAAGCCTTTTTGCTGAATGACTCATCCAGGATGTTTTGAATCTGGAAGATTCTGCCTCTAACAGACTTCCAACCACTTCTCCAGAACAGGTGGCTTAACACTCCCTTCTCCCAAAGCCTATCCAGATGTTAACACACGATGCAGAAACCAGCGCCCCTTTATGCAGCATACTGAAGGTAAGGACTGTGTTAACCAGGAGTCCGTTCAGACTTAGAAAGTGCTCAGTCCATGTGGATGGATTAAAATTTGAGATGAGCCCCTTCCACGAACACTCCTTTTGTGGAAACCGTCTTTCTCTCTCCTGGATTTTCTGTCTGGAGTCCCCTTCCATGAACACTCCTTTCATGGAAGCCCGTCTTCCCTTCCTAAACTCCGTCTCTCTCTATTCCCTTCCACTCAGTGTGGAAGCTGCTTTCCTCTCCTGGTTTCCATCTTTCTAGATTCTCTCACTCAATGTGAAAGTTAGCCTTTTCTTTCTCTCTCTTTCTCCTGTTTCTCTCTAAATAAACCACTTTCTACAAACAAACAAAAA
>NW_016107368.1:5753074-5767720 GCF_001604975.1 Cebus imitator
AAAAAAAAAAAAAAAGAAAAGAAAAAAAATTGAGATGAGTTTCATAAGGTAGCCCAAAGGATAAATCGACCTCATTTCCTTCTACTCCTATGCCTCCAGAGATCCTTCCTGCATGCTTATTAGGGTATGAGAAGAAATTACTTGTTAAAACACAAGAGTGGGACAGTAAAACGATAGAGCGTTTAAAACCTTTTATTCCTTTGCTCTTCTGGAAGCAGAGACTTGTAGGCTATTGTTTTATTGTTTGTCAAATATTTTGCAGGCGTGAAATTAATAATGAGCCAGGCAACTGTGCAAGATGCTGAGGATACAGCAACCAAATGCAGGGACTGTATCTTCTGAGGCTTACAGCCTCACAGGAGGACAGTCAATCAAACCAGCACAGAGAGGGGGCATTTAGTGACAGAGGGTGCCTTCCCTAGACAGAGGTGTTTTTGAGGAACAGCATCCTCGTTGCACAAATATTGCAGTGCTGTCCACTGAGTCCCTCCCTTTCTTCTCTTGGCCCCACATTCTGTTCAGGTGCGTGGAAAATCCTGTACATAGGAACCGGTGCACAGGTGCTGTGCAACACCTGGCCTGAGAAACTTTTTGGGTTCTAGGAAAGCACAGGAGGTAGACCAGGAGTCTGGAGTTAGAGCCATGTTTCCTGAAAAGGAGCAGAAGTCATCCAGACAGAAAGTGGGAACATCTGCTGCAGGATTGGGGTTGTCCCAGGCAAAGGTTCCTCCTTGGTGCAAGCAGGAAAGGTGTTGGAAGACCTGAAAGAAGATGAGTATGTCTGGAATGCAGCACCCAAAAAGGGGAGCCTGGGGAAAGAGGCAGGGAGACTGAGAAGGCCTTCATGAGAACCAGGGCGAGGAGGTGGACTTTACCTTCAGCCAAGGGACGAGTCATCAAAGAGGTTGAAACACAAAAATAATACGGCCACACCTGTGTCAGAATGAATCAGATGGGGTATGGAGAATATGTTCTATGTGAAAATGTCCAGAAAAAATGCCACTGTCATGTCCCAGGTCTGTCTTATCTTATCCAAATGACTTGCTTTATATTTTTGTTTTGCCTTGTCTTTGTTTATAACTTAAATCCATTTAAAAAGTTGCAGCAGCTGCATCAGTAGATGGTGTAACCAGACGCAGTACCACATCAGGGCCACGGTAACAGGGACCCACAGGCTGAGCGCCTTAAAAGGCAGAAATCTAATTTCTTACAGTCCTGGAGGCTGGAAGTCTGTGATCAAGGCTGGTTTCTTCTGGGGCCTCTCTCCTTGGCTTCTAGACTACTGTCTTCTCTGTGTCTTCATATTGTAGTCCCTCTTTACCAATCTGTGTCCTAATTTCTTCTTATAAGGACACCAGTCATATGGGATTAGGGCCCACCCTAATAACCTCATTGAAGCTTAATTACCTCTCTACAGACCCTCCCCTCATACAATCACAGTTGGAGGTATTGGAGATGAGGACTTCAACATACGAATTTTGGGGTGTTGTGAGAGAGGCATTTCAGCCCATAACACTCTACTTAAGTAAAATGCTTTTCCAAAATGTTACTGCAAAAGAATTTTGAAGCAAAGGAGCCAACAAATTTTCTCTTGAAACTTTGGGAGCTCAAGCAGTCCAATTTAATTAAATTCGTTCACTACTAAGTAAATGCCTGTGCACACAATGGACTCTAGAGAAAAGCCTATTGTCACTGCATCTATATAACTGAATCACTAAAGATGCTTCCCTTGCCCCCCCCTAGCCATCAAGTCCTTTCATCTGTTTCCAATAAAGGAAAAAAGAGAACTTCTCTGGGCATGTTTACATTTTATCTTTAAACAAAAATAAATGGAATTTGACATTGTAAAGCCAGGCCATGTTACATATCAATGTGAAATGAAACGTTTCTTGGGCCAGGTGTTACACAGCACCTGTGCACAGGTTCCCAGGATTCTCCACGCACCTGAATAGAATGTGGGGCCCAGAGAGGAAGGGGAGGGGCTCAGTCAACACCACTGCAATCTTTGTGCAATAAGGTGTTCCTTAAAAAACCTTTATTGCTTTTTACTGACTTTAAAAGCCACAGTTTTCCTTAAATACTTCTTTTTCCCAATTTCACTGTGACTTACATCATATTCTCTTACATAAAAATTACTCTCCAGACTGAAATTCTTCATTCTGACATCTGTCCAAAAATGTTTCTCCTGCAACTTGCAGTCGTAACTACTTGTTTTAATATCACCACCTCCTTCTTCCTGCTGTCACGTTTTTGCAGAAAAGGCAAGTGAAAAGAAAACATTCCTCCTGGGATCCCAGGAAATGCAGTATAATTCTCTGTCGAGTGATTTGCCATATTTATGTAACCAGTAGAAAACAAACACAGACATGTACTACAATCAGGAAACTCCAGTTTGCTCTATTTTTAAAACTTTGGTCTGCTTTCTTCAGGAAGAGAGTCAGCTGAAGTCAGAGTTTATAGATTCCTTATCAGCAAGGACGTCCCCAGCAATGATCAGCCTGAAGACCTCCCATTCAAAAAGTTAGAGGACAAAAACTAGACCAATGGCCCAAGTTAGCATAGTCCATATTTTGGGGAGTTTATAGCCCTACCCTGTAGTGCAATAGTGGGAATGACAGAATTTACTATGATAGCTAGAGTAGTATGGTGGGATAGGAAAAAAAAATCACTGACAAAGAACGGCATTTTGGGGCAGAACTTTATAGTGAACTTGTTATGTACGAAGTGGAAGGTCTCTGTCTTGAAATCTTCATTAAGTATCCAGGGCTGATGTTTCCCTGACATTTTCAATCTTTCTGTTATGAGACCAGAGATTATTTGCAATTTAGTTACTGAATACTTTAAATGACTAGGTCATAGAGTCACTTTACATTTACTGTAACCCCAATGGGAGTTTTGAGAGAGATCAGCAATTTTATTCTAAACATTTTCCGAAAGTACAAAAAAATTTAGCTATTATGTAATAGTTTAGAAAAATAAAGAAAAATGGAGATTTCTTTTTCTTACCAGAAGCAAAACATACGCTAGAGACTTCTACTTCTGGGAAAATGGAGTAGATGCACATTTACCTAGTCCTCCAATAACTAAAAACCCTAGAAATGGTATATAAGATGAACATCAGAATACTTTGATTGGCAGACAGAAGAAAGCAGACTGTTTAGGGGCTTTGGGACCCAAGGAAGAATTGGTGATGAGTTCTTTTGCCTCTTATATCTTAGACTGGATACAGAAGAAACCAGCAGTCTGTAAACACCAATGTGCCCTGGAGAAAAAAGTTCCAAAAAAAGATCTGCTTCCCCTAGACAGAGGATCAGGAAAGGGGCAGCCTAGCAAGACAGAAAACTTTCAGACAATAACTACTGTATACAAACCAAATGCCACAGAAAAAACTGTGACAGCGCTCTAGCACTTATAGGTGGCTGAGTTGGGGACCCTTGACTTTCACCCTTGATAGGCCAACAGGATGTCCCAGCTAGCTGCTGGGTGGCAGCAAGCCACCTTGTGTCTGGTGGCATCAGTGAATGTCACATGGGGAGCCTGTGCTTCTACCCTGACTCAAGGATTGCAAGGTTCCCCCTCCTTTCAAGGGTGGTGTCAGAAGAGGCTTAGTAGAAAGTCAGGACCTTCTCTACCCATAAGCAGGAGAAAGGTCCCACCCCCAACAGTGTCAATGGAGGTCTCCTACCAGCTGCAGCAGTATCAGCAGAGCTTAGTAGGGAGCTTGAACTCCCACCCCTTGTCCAGTGATCCAGCAGTAACAAGGCTTCCCCTCCCAGGGTCCATGGAGGTCAAGTGGAGCACCTTGATTTCCACCCCATCTGGTGGTAACAAAGTGATACCTTTCTTCACCCACCAGAGTGGTCCCAGAAGAGGCCCACTAAAACACAGGTTTAAGTGAGATATGTCTTACAATCCCCACAAGATGCAGGTTTCAGTGAAAAACCACTTGGCATATAAGAACTTCATGTCAACTTGAATGAAAAAAGACAGTAAACAGAGAATACCACCAAGATGGCAGAGGTATGAGAACTGTCTGACAAGGATTTTAAAGCAGCCATCACCAAGTGCTCCAGCAAGCGTTCACAGAGTCTCAGCAAAGATACGGATGATATAAAGAACCAAATGGAAATTTCAAAACTAAAACATACATATAGTGCTTAAAAAATCTCAAAGAATGCGCTCAACAAAATGGAGAGAAAAGAGGACAGAAAATTGAAAATAAAACAATAGAATTACTCAGCCTCAATGACAGAGAAAATAACTGAAACAGAAATGAACAGAGCCTCACAGACAGATGAAACCATAGCAAAAGATCTAACATTCATGTCATTTGAGTTCCAGGAGAAGAGAAAGAGAGCAGGACTGAAAAAGTGTTCACAGAAATAATGGCTGAAAAATACGCATATTTAGAAAAAAATCCATAAACCTACAGATTAATGAAACTGAGCAAACTCCAAAGATGATAAACCCAAAGAAATACACTGAATACATCATAATTAAACTTCCAAAAACTAAAGACAAAAAATTTTGAAAATGGTCATGGAGAAATGACATATTACCTTTAGGGAAAAGACTATTTGAATGACAGTGGATTTCTCATCAGAAACCAAGGAGGCCAGAGGAAGTGGCAAGACATTTTTCACTGTGCTGAAAGGAAACCTTTTAAATCCAAAATCTATATGCAGCAAAAATATCCTTCAGGCATGAATGTGAAATAAAGATAGCCTAGATGAAGGAAAATGGAGAGAGTTTGTTGCCAGCAGAGCTGCCTGAAAGAATGGCTAATGGAAATTCCCTGAATGGAAAAGAAATAATAATATAAAGAATATTGAAACACCGGGAAGGAAGAAAAAACATAGAGCAAAAATGTAGCTAAAAACAGCAGATTTTCCTTCTATTTTCTAAATCATGTCTGATGGCTGAAACAAAAGTTGTAACGCTTCAATGTGGTTCTCAGTATATGTAGAGACATTATCTGAAATAATTATAAATGGTGGCAAATAAAGGGGTGTAAGGGGAAGTAAGCGTTCTTCACCTCACCTTAACTGGAACACTATCAACACCAGTAGACTTCAGTAAGTTGTGTATACATAACGTAATGCCTGGAGCAGCCACTAAAAAAGCAACACAAAAAAACACAGTAAAAAAAAATCACTATAAGCAAATAAAAATTGATTTATAAGGAAAGTTAAGTAACTCAAGAAAGACAGATAAAACAAATGAAAAAAGAAAAAACAAAAATAAAATCTCAGACTGAAGCCTTAATATATCAATAATTAAATTAAATGTAAATATCCTAAATACATCAATAAAAACAGAGATTAATAGAACTAATTAGAAAATCACCCAACTATATGCAGTCTATTAAAACTCATTTCAAATATAATGATATACATAGGTAGAAAATAAAAGGTCAGAAAAAATAAACCAAGAAAATATTAATCATAGGAGACTAAGACTGGCTATAGCAATATCAGATAAGGTGGAGTTTAGAGCAAAGAAAATTACCAGGGCTAGAAAGAAATATCACAGATGATAGAAGAGTTAATCCACAAAGAAACATGGCAATTCTAAATATGAATAAGCCAAACAGAGCTGCAAAATATGTAAAGAAAAAAACAGAACTGTAAAGAGAAATAGATAATTTATGGTTGGAGACCTCAACACTCCTCTCTCAACAATTGAAAAAACTCCAGAAACTAGACAGAAAACAGCAAAGATATAGAACTAAACAAATGCCATCAACAAACAGCATCTATCTGACATTTGCAGAAAGAGCACTCTACCCAGCAACAGCAGAATGCATTCTTTCCAAGAGCCCATGGAACCTATGCTAAGCTAGACCATATCCTGGGCCATGAAGTAAACCTCGAGACATTTAAAACAATTGACATCATACAGAGCATGTTCTCTGAACATCACAGGATTGAACTATAAATAAACAATGGGAAAGATACTTTCCTTTTAAAAGGTATATTACCTTCAGGAGATGCATTCTCTTCAAATTAATTCTCTTCAAATTAATAGCCTGTAATCCCATACTTGGAAGGCCGAGGCAGGAGAATTGCTTGAACCCAGGAGACAGAGGTTGCAGTGAGCTGAGATTCTACCACTGCACTCCAGCCTGGGCAACAGAGCAGGACTCAGTCTCGGGAAAAAATGAACAAATAAATAAAGTAAAATTCTTGAACAAACAATTTAAACTCTCACCACAAGAAACTAGAGAAAGAAGAGCAAAATAAATCTATAGCAAGCAGAAGGAAAGAAATAATAAAGATAAGAACAGGAATCGGTGAAATCGTGAGCAGAAAAACAGTAGAGAAAATCAATGAAACAAAAAGTCTGGTTCTTACAAAACATCAATAAGATTGACAAATCTCTAATAAGACTAATAAAAAAAGAGAGAAGACACAAATGATTGATATCAGAAATGAAACAGAGGATATGATAACAGATCCTGCAAACATCAGAAGGACAATAAATGAATACTATGAGTGCCTGTACACACATAAATTTGACAACTTAGGTGAAATGAACCGATTTCTCAAAAAGTAAACTGCCACAATTCACCTACGATGAAATAGATAATTTAAATATCCATTTAACAATTAAAACAACTGAATTTGTACTTTAAAACTTCCCCAAAAGTAATCTCTAGTCCCAGATGATTTCACTGGAGAATTTTAACAACTGTTTAAAAAAGAATTATCACCAATTTTACAAAAATCTTCCATAAAATGAAAGGGAGGAAATACTTTCGACTCATTCTATGAAGCCAGTATTACCCTAATACCCAAATCAAACAAAGACAGTAAACAAACAATAGACCAATATCCTCATGAAGATGCAAAAATTCTTAACAAAAAATTAGCAAATAGAACTCACCACTATATAAAAATAATTATACACCATGTTCAAGGTATGCAAGGCTGGTTCAATATTTTAAAAATCAATCAATGTAATCCACTATATTTGTAGGCTAAAGAAGAAAAATCACATATCAATTCATGAAGAAAAGCACTTGAAAAATTTAACAACTCATTTATCATTAAAACTTCTCAGAAAACTAGGAGTAGAGGGAAACTTCAATTTGATAAAGAATATGTACAAAAAACCTATAGCCCAAATCATACATAATGGAGAAAATTGGAATGGTTTTCTGCTATGACTGGGAAAAAGGTAACAATGTTCACATTGTCACTGCTCTATTCAGCACAGTCCTGGAAGTTTAGCCACTGTAAGAAGCAAGAAAGGGAAACACAAGTCATTTCGACACTAAAGAAAGACATAAAACTGCTTCTACTCACAGATGACGTGATGATCTATGCAGAAAGTCCCAAGGAAAATGCAAAACCAAAAAACCCAAACTCTCAGAATTAATAAGTGAGTTTAACAAGGCTACAGGATATAAAAGCAACTTTAAAAAAAGTCAGTTTTATTTCTATATACTAGCAATAAACATGTGTAAAACAAAATTTAAAATACAATGCCAGTTATAGTCACTCAGAAAAATAATGAAATACTTGGGCATAAATCAAAGAAAACATGTATGGGACATGTATGCTAAAAACTACAAAGTATGGTTGAAAATCTAATGGAGAAAGAATTTGGGTTCATGGATTGGAAGACCCAACATAGTGAAAATGTCAATTCTCTTCAAATCAATAGACAAATTTAGTACCATTCCTATCAAATTCTAGAAAAATTTTTTATAGATATTGACAAGACTATTCTAAAAAGCTATATGAAAAAACAAAGGAACTAGAATAACTAAAATAATTCTGGGAAAAAAGAAAAAAGTGGAAACAATCACTTTACCCAATTTCAAGACTTACTATGTGGTTTCAATAATTGATACTGTGGTACTGGCGGAGGGATAGACATATAAGTCACCAGAATAGAATAGTGGTCCTGCAAATAGTTTTCCAAGTATGGACAGTTGATGTTTGACAGAGTCGCAAAAACAATTTGATGGAGAAAGGATGGGCTTTTCAACCGACAGTGCTGGAGCCATTGGATATCTGCAAGCAGTAATGGAATGGAATGGAATAGAATAGAAAAGATCTAAACTTCACACCTAATGCAGAGGTTTACTCAAAATGTATCACAGATTTAAAAATGAAACATTAAGCTTTTAGAAAAAAACACAGAAGAAAAATATTTGGGTTCTAGCGCTTAGTAAAGAGTTTTCAGTCATGCCATCAAAACGTATTCCATATAACCAGCTTAGAGAAGAACATAAATGAGCTGAAAAACACAGCATGAGAATTTTGTGAAGCATACACAAGTATCAATAGCTGAATCAACCAAGCAGAATAAAGAGTATCAGAGTTTGAAGAGTATCTTGCTGAAATAAGGTAGGCAGAGAAGATTAGGACCACCCCACCCCCCGCAAAAAAAAAGTGAAAAGGAATGAACAAAACTTCTGAGAATTATGGGACTATGTAAAAAGACTGAACCTATGATTGATTGGAATACGTGAAAGAGACAGGGAGAATGGACCCAAGTTGGACAACACGCTTCAGGATATTATCCAGGAGAACCTCCCAACCTAGCAAGATAGGCCAACATTCAAATTCAGGAAATAAAGAGAAACAGAGAACACCACTAAGATACTCCATGAGAAGATCAACCTAAGACACATAATTATCAGATTCTCCAAGGTTGAAATCAAGGAAAAAATGTTAAGAGCACCCAGAGAGAAAGGCCAGGCCATCTACAAAGGAAAGTCCATCAGACTAACAGTGGATCTCTCAGTAGAAACCCTATAAGCCACAAGAGAATGGGGGCCAATATTCAACATTCTTAAAGGAAATAATTTTCAACCTAGAATTTCATATCCAGCCAAACTAAACCTTTATAAGTGAAAGAGAAATAAAATTGTTTTGTGAAAAACACATGAGGAGGGATTTCATCACCACCAGGTCTGCCTTGCTCCTGATGGGAGCACTAAACGTGGAAAGGAAAAACCATTACCAGTCACTGCAAAAACACCAAGATATAAAGAGCAATGACACTATGAAGAAAACGCATCAACTAGTGGGCAACATAACCAGCTAGCATCATGATGACAGGATCAAACTCACACATAAGAATATTAACCTTAAATGTAAATGGGCTAAAATCCCCAATTAAAGGACACAGACTAGCAAATTGGATAAAGAGTCAAGACCCATTGGTATGCTGTATTCAGGAGACACATCTTATGTGCAAAGACACACATTTAAAACTGTATGTCTCAAAATAAAGGGATGGAGGAAAATTTACCAAGCAAATGAAAAGAAAAAAGGCCGAGGCGGGTGGATCACGAGGTCAAGAGATCGAGACCATCCTGGCCAACATGGTGAAACCCCGTCTCTACTAAAAAATACAAAAACTAGCTGGGTGTGGTGGCGCACACCTGTAGTCCCACCTACTCGGGAGGCTGAGGCAGGAGAATTGCTTGAACCCAGGAGGCAGAGATTGCAGTGAGCCGAGATTGCGCCACTGCACTCCAGCCTGTTGCCTGGTGACAGAACAAGACTCTGTCTCAAAAAAAAGAAAAGAAAAGAAAAAAAAAGGCAGGGGTAAGTTCTTGGAGATTTACAAAGAGACTTAGACCCCCACACAATAATAGTGGGAGAGTTTAACACTCCACTGTCAATATCAGACAGATCAACAAGATGAAAAATTAACAAGGATATTCAGGACCTAAACTCAGCTCTGGATCAAGTGTATCTAATAGACAGCTACAGAACTCGCCACCCCAAATCAACAGAATATACATTCTTCTCAGTGCCACATGTCACTTATTCTAAAATTGACCACATAATTGAAAGTAAAACACTTCTCAACAAATGCAAAGTAACTGAAATCATAACAAATCACAGTGCAATCAAATTGAAACTCAGGTAAGAAAGTCACTCAAAACCACACAAGTACATAGAAACTGAACAACCTGCTCCAGAATTACTCCTGGATAAAAAATGAAATTAAGGCAGAAATCAAGAAGTCCTTTGAAACCAATGAGAACAAAGAGACAATGCACCAGAATCTCTGGGACACAGCTAAAGCAGTGTTAAGAGGGAAATTTATAGCACAGAATACCCATATCAGACAGCTAGAAAGATCTCAAATTGACACCCTAACATCACAATTAAAAGAACTAGAGAAGCAAGAGCAAACAAACCCCAAAGCTGGCAGAAGAGAATAAATAACTAAGATCAGCACAGAACTGAAGGAGATAGAGACATGAAAACCTTCAAAAAAATCAATAAATCCAGGGGCTAGTTTTTTGAAAAAATTAATAAAATAGATAGACTGCTAGCTATACTAATAAAGAAGAAAAGAGAGAAAAATCGAATAGACACAATAAAAAATGGTAAAGGGGATATAACCACTGACCCCACTAAATACAAACTACCATCAACAAATACTATAAACACCTCTACACAAATAAACTAGAAAATCTAGAAGAAATGGATAAATTCCTGGACACATACACCCTCCCAAGACTAAACCAGGAAGACGTCAAGTCCCTGAATAGACCAATAACAAGTTCTGAAACTGAGACAGTAAATAATAGCTTACCAATTAAAAAAAGCCCAGGACCAGATGGATTCATAGCTAAATTCTACCAGAGGTACAGAGAGGAGCTGGTACCATTCCTTCTGAAATGATTCCAATCAGTTGAAAAGGAGGGATTCCTCCCTAACTCATTTTATGAGGCCAGGATCAACCTGATACCAAATCTGGCAGAGACACAACAAAAAAAGTAAACTTCAGGCCAGTATCCCTGATGAACATCGAGGCAAAAATCCTCAAAAATACTGGGAAGCCAAATCCAGCAGCACATCAAAATCCTACCCACCACGATCAAGTAGGTTTCATCCCTGGGATGCAAGACTGGTTCAACATATGCAAATCAATAAATGTAATACATCACATAAACAGAACCAATGACAAAAACCACATGATTATCTCAATAGATGCAGAAAAGGGCTTAAATAAAATTCAACCTTCTTTCATGTTAAAAACTCTCAAACTAGGTATTGATGGAGCATATCTCAAAATAATAACTATTTATGACAAACCCACAGCCAATATTATACTGAATGGGCAAAAGCTGGAAGCATTCCCCTGGCAAACCTTCTGCACAGTAAAAGAAACTATCATCAGTGTGAATAGGCAACCTACAGAATGGGAGAACATTTCTGCAATCTACCCATCTGACAAAGGTCTAATATCCAGAATCTACAAGGAGCTTAAACAAATTTACAAGAAAAAAACAAGCCCATGAAAAAGTGGGCAAAGGATATGAACAGACACATCTCAAAAGAAGACATTTATGTGGCCAACAAACATATATAAATAAAGCTCAACATCGCTGATCATTAGAGAAATACAAATCAAAATCACAATGAGATGCCATCTCACGCCAGTCTGAATGGTGTTTAAAAAGTCAGGAAACAACAGATGCTGGTGAGGCTGTGAAGAAACAGGAATGCTTTTATATGGTTGGTGGGAGTACAAATTAGTTCAACCATTGTGGAAGACAGTATGGCAGTTCCTCAAGGATCTAGAACCAGAAATACCATTTGACCCAGTAATCACATTACTGGGTATATACCCAAAAGAATATAAATCATTCTAATATAAAGACACATGGACAAGTATGTTTATTGCAGCACTATTTGCAATAGCAAAAACATGGAACCAATCCAAATGCCCATTGATAACAGACTGGATAAAGAAAATGTGGTACATAAACTTCATAGAAAAGTCTGAAGCCATAAAAAGGAATGAGATCATGTGCTTTGCAATGACATGGATGAAGCTGGAAGCCATTTTCCTCGGCAAACTAACACAGGAACAGAAAACCAAACACCACATGCTCTCACTTATAAATAGGAGTTGAACAATGAGAACACATGGACACAGGGAGGATAACGACACACACTGAGGCCTGATAAGGGGCAAGGGGAGAGACACATAGCTAATGCATGGGGGTTTAAAACCTAGATGACGGGTTGATAGGTGCCGCAGACCATCGTGGCAAACATACGCCTATGTAACAAATCTGCACATTCTGCATATGTATCCTGGAACTTAAACAAACAAACACACACACACATTCCATAAAAGCAAAAAGTTAATACATTGGACTTTACCAAAAGTTAAAACTTTTGTTCTGCAAAAGACCCTGCTAGGAACAAGGAAAGACGAGCTACAGCTTAGGATAAAATATTTGCAAACCACATCTGGCACGGCACTCATCTCATATCTAGAATAACAAAGAACTCTCAGAAATCAACATTAAAAGACAACAATCCAACTGGAAAATGGGCAAAAGGCAAGAAGAGGATATGCAGATGGAAAATGAGTGCTGGAAAAGATACTCAACGTCAAACCGTATTGGGACATCACTATACATTTATTAGGTCAGCTAAACTTTAAAAATAGTGATAACCCTAAATGCTGGTGAAGAAGCAGAAAAACAGTATCTTTCTTTTTTTTTTTGGGACGGAGTTTCGCTCTTGTTCCCCAGGCTGGAGTGCAATGGCGCGATCTCGGCTCACCGCAACCTCCGTCTCCTGGGTTCCGGCAATTCTCCTGCCTCAGCCTCCTGAGTAGCTGGGATTACAGGCACGCGCCACCATGCCCAGCTAATTTTTGGTATTTTTAGTAGAGACGGGGTTTCACCATGTTGACCAGGATGGTCTCGATCTCTTGACCTCGTGATCCACCCACTTCGGCCTCCCAAAGTGCTGGGATTACAGGCTTGAGCCACCGCGCCCGGCCCGAAAAACAGCATCTTTCATACATTGCTGGTGAGGAGGTAAAATGATACAAGCATTCTTAAAAGCCATTTGGCAATTTCTTAGAAAACTAAGTTTACACTAACCATACAATCCAGCCATTGATTTCCTGGACTTTTATCTCACTCAGATCAATGAAAACTTATGTCTGCACCAAACCTATAAATAATTGTTTATAGCAGCTTTATTTGTATTACCAAAAAGTGGAAACAATGACAGGATTCCTCAAGGGATGAATGGTTACCCAAACTAGGATACATTATACATGGAATACTACTCAGCAATAGAAAAGGAAACAAGTTATTGATACATACAATATTTGGATGGGTCTCAAGAGCATTATGTTGAGCAAAAATGTCAATATCAAAAGGTCAAACAGTACATGATTTCGTATCTACATAAATATATATATATATTTTGTTAATTCAAGAATGCTTTGTGTATATATATATACAATTTTGTTAAAAATTTAAGAATTAACAAAATTGTATAGCTAGACACACACACACTTTCTTATTAATTCAATAACTGAGTTAACAAAATTGTAGAGATAGGAAGCAGATTAATGATTGCCAGGGATTAGGAAGGATAGGGCGGGAATGGAGGTGGGTGTGACTAGGGAGATCTTTGTGGTGATGGAATACTTTTGTATCTTCATTGTAGTGGTACTTACAGAAATTTTCAGTAGTGATAAAATAACACAGAACTATAAGCACACTGTACAACGTCAAGGTCCTTGTTTCACTGTTGTACTACAGTTACGTAAGATGTAAGTAACCATTGGGGGAAATTGGGGAAAAGTACCTGGGACTTCTATGTATTATCTATGCAATTTCTTATCATCTATATAGTTTTAAAAGCACCAACCCTAACGTAATATAAAGTCACAACAATTAAAGCAATGTGGTAATGACAGAGACCAATGTATCGATGGAACAGAACAGAGTCCAAAGTTCAAACAATTAAATATGGAAATTTCACATATAATAATAGTGGCATTTCAAATCCAAAATTATGGATTATTTAACTGAGAAAACAGGCAAGCCAAAACAAAACAAGTTAGTGACATGTACAAATTCATAAATATGTCAAGTCGCTCACATAAATTCCAGAAAGTTTCAATAACTAAAATCCTAATTATCAAAGGCAGAAAACGCATATTATTTTTATAATTTCCAGGTGGAAGGGATCTTTCTAAGCATGATATAGAATTCAGAAGCCTGAAGGAGAAGGATAGAAGAGCTGATACTTAGAAATAGCATGTCGTTATTCTGGAAGCTGTGCCCTAAATAAAGCAAGACCTATGACAAATTTGGAGGATATATTTGGGACACAGTAATGAATAATACATAAAACACCTAATGAGAAAGAAAATAGATAAAAGAAAAATAGACCAAAGGAATGAACAGAGAAATTAAAATGCCAAAGAAGCTCAGTGTTACCAAAAATCAATGAAATCGAGATAAATTGAGACATTATAAAACATTTATCCCAGTGGCAATGATTTAAAATAACTCACCATACCTTGTGTTCTGAGGATGTGAGGGAACAGGCACTCATAGAAAGTTCATAGGTAGCGCTGGATGATGATTTGGCAATAGCTAGAAAAATTAATTAATTAAGCTTCTATTTTATATACTAGCAATTGTATATGGGCATGTGTCTATATACAGATACACCTATGTACACACATACACATATATATTTACACATACTTATGTAATCATAGAATATTTATAAAAGGATCCAGAAGAATAATAAATCTTTCTAGAGAGAACTGTGGGATGTGGAATTTGGGGAGGATTATTTCTTTTCTTGAATATACTTTTTTTTTTTTTTTTTTTTTTTT
>NW_016107368.1:5767992-5822621 GCF_001604975.1 Cebus imitator
GGCCTTGAATATACTTTTAATCCTTATTAAAGTGATATAAATATATTGCTTAAAATGTGAAATGGTACCACAAAGTTTAAAATTAAAACTGGCTTTAGTTGTGGGTTAAAAGTCTCCAGGTGATGGCTCATGCTTGTAATCTCACACTTTGGGAGGCCAAGGTGGGCAGATTACCTGAGGTCAGGAGTTAGAGACCAGCCTGGCCAGAATGGTGAAACTCTATCTCTACTAAAAAAAAATACAAAAATTAGCTGGATATGGTGGTGGGTGCCTATAATCCCAGCTACTTGGGAAACTGGGGCAGGAGAATCATTTGAAGCTGGGAGGTGGAGGTTGCAGTGAGCACCATTGCACTCCAGCCTGGGTGACAAGAGCGAGACCTGGTCTCAAAAAAAAAAAAGTCTCCATTTAAAGATAATTTGACAAGGGAGAAAAAAATACTATTGAAATAAAGTAGGTAACAGTGGAAATAAAAAAGAAGAAAATGAGAATTAGACCAAGGCAGGAATCCAAACATCCGCATAGACATACATTTACCTTCCTGTTTTGTGACTCCATGACACAGCACTGTCGAGCAGTTACTGATATTTCCACAGGAATGGAATCTCTTTATGTGGTTTAGGAGACAGCATGGCCAGGAAGTAGGAGCGTAGCAGCTGGGCGTGATCATCTCCTTGGTGTATGAAGGACAGTGATCAGACAGACACTATCAATGGGAGAGTGTATGTGCTCAGCTGTTGTAGTCAATCGGAGTAACCGGTTGTGCCTTCCTTGGTTGGGGACAGGGAAAGAAGGAGGTGTCCAGAATATGATGTCACCAAAAATTTCTCCAAGACACCAACAGCCTGCTAGGATGTCCACCTTGTTTCCTCTGTTTCACAAAGATGCCATACAAAATGGTGGCGCTTGGAATGCTTTGTCCTTAAAGCAATGTGACAGACCCAGTAAAGGTCTCCAAGGGTCTGTGTTGCATCAGCTTCAGACTTTCCATGGCAAACCATAAAAAGAATCTAAAATATGCTCATTCTTGACAGACCCTACTCCCTAAATTTCAGAATTCACTCATTCAAATTATTAATCTTCTTTTCAAATAGTTTTGGGGACTGCCAAGCATGCGATTTTTTCTTAGCATTTTATGTCTTTCTTTTTTACGTTAACAAGCAGCAGTGTTTTCCTTGTGGAATTAAACTCCACAAAAATATCTTTGCAAGCAGATTTGTGTCTTGATAACAATCTGTTGATTAATTTGGCGGCAGAATGCTGATGGAGTGCGTGAATCTCTGGGAAGACTTCCAGCAGATATACATCAGTGTAATTAAACGCTTCCAGCATTTTACAACTGTCAGGGTGATGTTTTACCATTCTGACACCCAGCCTGGCTTCAGCTTGAAGGGGAGTGTGTGTGTGTCTTTCACTGTAGTAGTTCACGTGCTGGTTCACACTGCCCGCCCCCGTTTCTTCCTGAGTTCCTTGAAAATACAAGGGGGTTGAAGATAGAGGAGGTTGAAGATATAGGAGGGATACAGAGGTATCCGAGGGTCGCAGTTTCATCTGTTTTTCCGTTTTTCCCCAAAGAGCCTTCTCTGCTTTGTCCAAAGGTGATGCTGATAATCAGGAAAGCAGTCCAAGAAGAGGGGAAGAGCATAGGTTTGGGAATGAAATAGAACCATATTTAAATCCTGGTGCTATTTACACGTTTTGTGACAGCATCTGTTTCCTCTTGTGTCTAATGGAGTAGGAACATTTTAATAGGAGACTTTTGGGAATTAGAAGGCAATGTTTGGGAAGTGCTCATTAGTCCAGGGACATGGATACATGAGACTTAGAAGTCCTTAGAAGTTGCCAAAATACAAAAGGTTCTTATACTTTTGGAAACAGCTTTACTTATATTGAATCATGTAATCTCTCCAGCAAGCCAGGTAGGTGGGTGGGGCAGAAGTGTGTACATCCTCTTAGAGAGGAGGAATAAGAGGCATTAGTTAATTGCACAACCTGGCCAGGGCTTTCCAGACCATACCATCCCTTGGTGCCTTTGGGGTCGGGTGGAGAGGGATCAGAGATGCAGACACAAAAACTGAGTGTGAGGGTGAAGTGAGAGTGTGAAGCACGACCCTGGGACTTGCTAAAGCCTTTGGGACTACCTTTTGGCATAGCTGATGGGGCAGCCCAGGAACTCCTCACTGTGTTTTTGTGAGTGAGTCTAAGCGTTGACTCCCCAGCATGGTAAATCCTCTTCACAACAGGAGTGGTTGCACCCATGGGATTCATTTCTGGGGAGTAGAAAAGAAACAGGGATTATTTAGATTCCATGTCTTAAATTTGTGATCATTCTACCTGTGTGGGACTGCAACTTTGCTCTGTCTTGTGCATCACAGAATGCTGAAAGCTAGTACAGTTTAACCCTTTTCCGTTATTCCATAACCATGTGGCAATGCCTGACATGATAGCGTTTTGAGGCTCATGCAGTGCTCTCGGATATGTCCTTCACAGTTCATTAGGACAGGGGTTTTTGAGTGATGTGGCCACAGCCTTGCAGCTACTTAGAGCAGAGTTAGGGCAGGCTCAAATGGCTTTCTCATCTCTGCTCAGACCTCCTAGAGATGGGAAACCTCTATGTTCCCCACATTGCAGCCCATAAAAGATTACCTCCTTAAGTTGAAATTGTTTCTGCTTGATTCTCACCCATCAACTATGTGTTCTTTATTTCAAATATATGTTTGTGTAGCTTCTGTTGGTAACTTATGAAACAGAGCCAAATCCCTCTTCTAAAGGACAGCTCTTCACAAATTTAGAGATGACCTTCATGCATCCCCCATGCCTTCCTTTGTGCTCCTATTTTCAGGCCATGATCCCCAACCCATGTGTCCCCCACACAGTGACAAGTGTTTTAGACTCTTCCCATTCTAGTTGATTTGCTTGAGAGACACCCCAGCCTGTCCTTTACAGCATGCTTCCTGCCTACAGCAACGGTGCTCCAGTATGGTCTAAATCTTCAAAGTGGAGACTTTGTTCCTCCTTGGGTCTCCAGCCCCAGGCCCTGGGGGACTAAAATACCCACACAAAGAACAGGCAGTCACCACATCCTAACCCCCACTTACTCCTTGGCTTTTGTTCTACCTTCAATGCTTCACTATATTTTGGCCACTGGTTTGGGGACCACTGAATCCTACACTTGCTCTCTTGTATGTGGACTTCTGTCTTCCCTCTGCTTGGAGTGAGTTTGGGCATCACCGTCATCTCCTTGGATGAGAAGCCCCTGGATACCTGGAACCCTACAGACAGGGCCATCCCAGGGAGTGAGAGCTGGAGTAGGCGCAGGTGGAGGAACTTTGACTGCCTTTTTTCTCTATATGGCAATTTTTAAAAACACCTGTGTCCACATTAGCTTTGTGAGAAGCTGTTGATATGAGTTTACGGTTAACAAAGCCCCACCTCCTCATCTTCACGTGTCTTTTGGTTTGTATGTGCTGTTAATTTCTTGGATTCAAGTAGAGGGCTTCATGTTCATTCCTCTTATACTTTCCTTTGTAATATCTACTCTTCATCCTGCAGTTCAAAGTCATCTTGGATTCCACTCCATCATTACGAGTACTCACCATTCTTCAAAGCGTCCAGTCATTCAGTCAGCTGAGTTAAATTTAATTAGTTAGTTTTAACATTTTGCTTTCAATTCTTTTTTATTTCAATAGCTTTAGGTGTACAAGAGGTTTTTGGTTATATGGGTGAATTGTATAGAGGTGCAGTCTGGGCTTTTAGTGTATGCATCCCCCAAATAGTGTACAGCGTATCCAGTAGGTGGTTTCAAAAGGTTTCCCAGAATCCTTTCTTCTTTTCCACTTTTGCAATCTTTCTTCATTTTCCCCTTCCTTCCTACCTAACAAAGAAGTGAGATTTCACTTCTCTTATATGCACACACACACATGCACATGCACATTTTCTTCACTTTGGATATAAGAGTCAATGTCAAATGAAGAGTGACCTCACCAAGAAATTCAGCAATTAGGTAAGGACCATAAAGCCTCTTAGGAGAACTACCAGAGGCTCAAAACTTCCAGGGTGTGGTCCATATGAGAAATCTCAGAGGAGTAGGAAGGCCCTGGGAACTCCACTGTGAGAAAATGCAACTCAAAATCAAGGAATGGAGTTCCAAGCCAATCCACCAAAAATATAATGGAAAAGATGTAGAAATGAAAAGTTTCCACTAAATGTCAAGGATATTACACAGCGGGTTAAGAAAGCATTTACCATTTTGAGTTCCTGAGAAACCCATCAAAGGAGGTAATGAATGCACAAATTCTGCTTGAAGTGTGTTTGGGTCTTGGGACTGAGACAGTGGCTCCTGCCACAGGAAGGCCTGTCCCTGGAGAGGAACGTGGCGCACTCCAGGACTCAGGACAAAGTACCTGCTAGTTTCTAATATGAGTGAAACAGGTTTAACCAGCATTTCCACACTCATTTAAAAACGCATTTAAATTTCAGTGTTAATGTTGGAACATTTCACTGATGAGTCTTATCGCTGTAGTATTACCTTCACCACGTCAAATGCCTCCTGGAAGTCCCTGCTGCCCATACAGTGAACCAAAGCTCTATTACTGGGACATCCAGTCCGCGTATAGGAAACATTTCCAGTATTTAGTATACAACCATATTTAGAAATATATAATATATAAAATATATCAGAGATTGGGAAACTATGACTCATGGGCCCACTACCTGTTTTTGTAAATAAACTTTTATTGCCACACATCTAGACTCATTCATTTACATGTTGTTTATGGCTGCTTTTGCCATGATGGCAGAGTTCAGCAATTGCAGCATAGGCCATGTGTTCTACAAGGCTGAAATACTTAGCATCTCCCCCTTTAAGATAAAGTTTGCCCAGTCCTGTAACATATAATATAATAGAACATATGACATCTAACATGTAATATATCGCACATGCTATGTATTTATAAATCATAATAATATACTAAATTGTGTAGATATGTAATATATGACAATATGTCATATTAGATCACGACTTATGTATAATTCTTTTACTTGTTGAGTTTGGGGGTAAGGCATTTGCTGGTTTGCACAATTGAACCATGAGAGCATTTCTCTAGTTTAGAGAATTTGTTGTGTTGGCACATCTGAAAATTGTGGGTTTGGTTAGAATATAAACTGTTCTACAAAAATAATGATTGATACAGCAATTAAAAAACATAATTCTAGTTATGTTTTCCCAACAAATGGTTAACAGATGGAGTAACTTTTAAGGCTGGTTCACATCAAGGACTGTGGTTCAAATTGGGGTTGAGTGATTGATTCTCTCAGCCATCAGAGAACACACACATTGGCACAAAGTCAGTAGATTTGAATTTCGTGGCCCAGGCAGAGAAGCAGCTTTGGGGTCTAGAGCATTCAAAAGCTAATTTGGGGGGATATGGTCTGAAACTCCAAATGTGTTCAACAGATGTATGGAGATTTTTCACTGTGTGTTTCTCTGACCCATTCAATTTGCTACGCTTTGCTATTTGGCTAAGTCTTTACCGCCAAAGGTAGGGTAGAGCCGTTCTGTGATATTATGCAGGCTTTATTCCATCAGATGACATGAAAAATCAGACCATTTATTTTGTGGAGAGCCCGCAATGTGTACTCAAGCCTTTGTTTTCTGCCCTCTGTTTGCAACAGACAGGTACGCCTCAGTTGCTTTGTAGGTAGTAACAAAGCTGTCTCATACGTAGCTGCAGTAGGACTTTGGTTCACAGGTATTAATGAAGAGTACATAAACTTTTGGCAGAATTGTACACCTCTTTCTGTTTGTTGACAAAGAGACATTGCACAGCCTTGCTGGAGCCAAACAATTCTCATCTAATGCATATGAATATTCACTGGATGCCCAGGAATTAAATTATAAAGGCATCTGTTACACCATGAGGGACTTATCGCTAAGCTGGGCACTTCTTGTTTATTTGGAATGTCAACTAAGAACGTTTCATCTGAATGACACAATAAACTTTTTAGTGTCCCTCTGCTAAACTCAGACAAACTATTAAGTATGTGTATGATGTGGAAGCCAGCGTGGCCAGGGGTCTGCACACTCCCTCTGGAGTTGGATCAGCAGCATGGCACTGGTGATGTTTCCTGCAGTCTCTGGTTACTACGTCCCCACCTCAATGGCATCCCTCTCTTGTTCTGTCTCCCTCCCTCTTATAAGCTGCTCCTTTTAGAACATTAATTCACAGAGGGTTAGCAACTAGCAACAGTGGATTGGTCATGTGGGGTTTTGCCTGTTAACAGAGGGGCAAAGCTTTTGAAAGCTTCAACTGGGAAATATTTCTCTGAGCATCTCAGCTTTTGTTGACAGAATACCACCTGCAGGAAGAATCATGTTTACTCTGCCTCCATAGGCCATAGACTGCTTTGCAAAAATGCCTCTCTCAGGATTTTAGCATCAGAGTCAAAATGTGCATGGTCTAAAAAGAGGGGTCTCCGTGGTCCAGCACGACTCTAGCCCTATCCTAAGCAATACACTGTGAACTGGTGGGAGCGAGGGGCTAGTTCGTCCCTCCCTCCCTCCTTCCCTCCCTCCTTCCTTCCTTCCTTCTTTCTGTTTTCTTTCTTTCCTTTTTCTTTCTTTCTTTTTGAGATGGAGTTTTGCTCTTGTCGCTCAGGTTGGAATGCAATGGCATGATCTCAGCTCATTGCAACATGTGCCTTCTAGGTTTAAGCAATTCTCCTGCCTCAGCCTCCCAGGTAGCTGGGATTACAGGTGCACACCACCATACCTGGCTAATTTTTATATTTTTATTAGAGATGGGGTTTCGCCATGCTGGCCAGGCTGGTTTCTGTTGCTTGATCTCAGGTGATCTGCCTGCCTCAGCCTCCCAAAGCGCTGGGATTATAGGCGTGAGCCACTGAGCTTGGCCTAGCTGTATATTTTGAATGCATCCTCATCTCCTACCAATGGCAGTGGGATCCTGGACTGGGAATTGCTGCCATTGGATGCCCTCTGTGAAATGGGCATCTGGGTCCTAAGGAGTTCGAAGCTGAGATTGAGGGGTCATGAGATGAAGAAGTACTTGTGGTCTGACTATGGGTGGAATGGGCGCTGTCTGGTTAGTGAGGAGAAGGGTTCTCTAATTACCAGCAGGCTTTTCTCTCTATAACTAATTAATTCTGCTTTGGATGCAGCAGCCCTGCTCTTGTCGGGGAGATAGCATCTGCACTCCAGAAGCTGAGCGCCCTCGCACTGCCTCATCAGCTGCGTAAGTAGAGGCCTCAGCTTTGCAGAGTGATTTTGGCACAGCGTGTTTATCTTGTGAGGCTTAGAAAGCCACTGACGTTTCGAAATCCTCTGGGGCTTTATTGCTGTGCTGCTACCCCGCCATCGCTCAGGGGCAGTGTGTCATCTGCTTGTTATTCCCTGCGCTTGTTAGCCTGGCCCTCTGTGATGTGGGGAGGGAAGGACCACCCCCAGCAGCTGCGTGGAGTCCGGTGTGATCCAACCTGTTGGCCTTGTCATCTCACCTGGTTTTCCTATCCAGTATGTGCTGTTTGTTTATGGGCTGGGAGGGTGTGGAAATGACTTTTCTTTCCACAAGTACTGAGAGTCCCAGCTGTGTGGACGTGAGTGCCTTGTGTGCAGAGAGAACTTAGTTCTTGTCTCCTAATGCTGGAACACAACCGAGTTTTTGCCAAGATTGAGGAATGATGGGATTGACAGTCCCTAGGCTCTGTTAGACGGCACCGCTCAAGGGGGCTGGGTTTGAACACCACATCCTATGGTTGTCCTGCTAACAGGCATCTGCATGGGTGTGAGTAGGTGAAACATGAAGTGAAAACAAAAGACCTCACCCATCTACGAGTGCAAGGTTTTTCCTGACATTCCAGCATGCAGTTCACTCCTGGGATGGGGAAGCTTCAGGTTTTGAAGAGCGTCTGTTGAAACAGGTAGATGAGGAAGCTAAATTCGTGGACTGCTGATGTCTAGCAGACTACATCGGACATAGGTTTGTTTAGTCTTCAAAGGAATACTGGGGATGTTTTCTTTCCCAGTTTACCATTGAGATGAGCTGTGAAGAGGTTTTTCTAAAGGTACAGAGTAAGTGTAATGCTGACATTTGAACAGGCCTGTCCACTGTGCCACACTCCCCACAAGGATGGGGCACACATGCAGGCCCACCTAAGCTAAACCTCAGAGGAGCTTCACTGGAGAAAGAAAAACCACTTCTCCCAGTGTCCCAGTATTGCAGGAAAACAAGGAGATGGAGGAGGGAAGGACCCAGGGATGAACATCTCAGAGAAGAAAGGCCGTGGGAGAGGCCAAGGGGGTGAGGAGTGGCCTCCTGAGGTGTGCCCTGACCCCACCCCCTGCTCTCTGCCCCAACCTAGGTGGGAAATGGAGGTGAACAAGTGGGGTGGCCGGGGGACAGTCCCAGTAGAGCAGACGGGGGCCCCTGTGCTGCTGGGTGGGACATGGCTGTGATTTCGGTGTCTGACTGGGGACCTTGTAGAGGGGATGTTACTGCTTGAACAGTGAAGTGAAGTGAAGTGACCCTGGGTCAACAGTGGGGTAGATTCCTGAGTTCCAGGACCAAACGGCCTTGATTGGTGACAGGACCATGCTCTCTTGCAGAGGATGGATGTAAGAAAGAAAAGCACTCCTGCACCAAACTGAGGCTCTATTAGGAAGGAAGGAGGAAAGACTGACATTGGAAAAGGGTTACTGATGTTAGGAAGGGAAAATTGACAATGGGAAAGGGAAATTGACAAAACGGGCAGGGGAAGTTGATACTAGGAAAGGAGCAATTGATGCTGGGAGGGAAAAACTGATAAAGGAAAAACGGACCCCTCAGCGTCTGCCCTGCATCCAGGTGAGTGATGCCAGCCTGTCGGGAAGACATGGGCTGGTGATAAAGCTCATGCCTGGTGGCACACAGAGGGCAGTGTCTCCTCAGCCCTTAATGCTGTGATGAGTAGCTGATAAAGTACCAGCAAGCCTCCTTGATTAGCCTTTGCTTTATGGTGTCATGCATTTCTGCTTCCCTGCAATTCAAGACAGCAAGGCATTATCCAGCGGGAATACCTGGCCCTACTTCTGGCAAGGCCCATCACCTTCCTTCTGCAAATCCGCACTCACCACTGGCCGGCAGCATCTCCTCCAGAAACTTTGTTTTCTCATCTCAGGCTCTGAGAGTGTTGGAGTTTATATTTTCTTCTTGCCTAAAATTCCCCCGTAGCTACACCCGCTGTAGTCAACTGACCTCACCTTTCACTGAGACATCAATGTGCCCTAGGGGAAACCCCTCTGTCTTCTGGAGTCAAATCCTCACTCTGCCTGAGTCTCTGTCCTCTGAGCCCCAGCTCCCATCTTCTTTGCCTTGTGTTTTTTTTCTTTCCTGCATCATCTGTCCTCCCTCTTTTTCAATTTTTCCCATCAGCCCACCACCCTGTTCTCTATCTTCCATCTCGGACAAAAGACTCTGGGCATGGAGCCTCTGATGTCTTCACTCTCTCTTCCTCTGCCCAGAGCTCGCCACAAGTTCATCCTCAGCACCATCTCCTACAAGTATATTTCGCTCCTATAATTTAGTGTGAATCCATTCACTTCTTCCATCATTAACAGCCCGTTCAAGCCTGTGATACCTCTCAGCGGCCTGGCTAAGAGCCTCCTGGTGGGCTGACCTACTTCCATTCCATTCCTTCTTCAACCTTTCTTCTTAAAATAATTATTATGGTTTTTAAAATAGAAATCAGATCACATCATGATTTAGTCAAAAACTCTTTTATTTTTTGCAGTCACTGAAATTCACATGGAAATGCAAATCCCTTTCCAAGGCCCGAAAAGCCCTGGGAAGTCTGGAGTTGGCCAACTCCCTGACCTGGTTTTAGCCGATGTTCATCTTCCAAGCTCTGTCACAGCTGCTGTTCTCTTCCGCATGTGTGAAAACTACTTTCCCATCTCTGGGCCTTTGTCTCTTGCTGTTTCCCCTGTTCTTCTTCTTCTTCTTNTATATACCCAACAAGATTTTAAAAATGTATCTACACTCCAGTCCTGATGAAAGCAATTTTTATGATGAACACTAACAACTATATTACTAGGAATTAATTCATTACTGTAGCTACTCAGATATAACTCTAAACATACGAAGTATAATATACCTGAGGCCTTAAAACCTGGTACGTTGTAAACATTAAATATAAAGCATATGGACAGGCTTTTTTTTTTTTTGAGATGGAGGGTTGCTCTGTTGCCCAGGTTAGAGTGCAATGGCGTGATCTCAGCTCACTGCAACTTCCACCACCCAGGTTCCAGCCATTCTCCTGCCTCAGCCTCATGGGTAGCTGGGATTACAGGCACGTGCCACCACACCTGGCTCATTCTTGTATTTTTAGTAGAGACGGGGTTTCACCATTGGTGGCCAGGCTGGTCTTGACTCCTGAGCTCAGGTGATCTACCCGCCTTGGCCTCCCAAAGTGCTGGGATTACAGGCATGAGCCACTGCGCCTGGCCTTCTCTGCTCTTCTAACAAGTGCCTCCCTTTCACCTCAGAACCCCTAAGGGGCTCCCACAGGCCCATCCAGAACAGTGCCTCCAGTCCTCCTGGCTTTTTTGTCACATGAATCACAGTTTCTGCTTCTGTCCTCTGTTCCCGTGCTCACTGCTTTTTTATTCATTGGTCTGCCTTGTCCAGTAGAATGAGCTCAGTGTGCTCTACCTCTATACCTGGAGCAGTGCCTGCAGTTCGCAGACTGTGTGGTGCTCGGAGTCCTCCAATCTTCATTCTCCTCCTTTGCCTCATCTGGCCTGACATTTACTTTTTAAAAAAAGTTTCTTGTTTTGAAGTAGTTTTATATTCACAATTTATATGTACAAGATGTTGCAAAAATACTACCGAGTGCATTTATAGTTTTCTCTAGTAATATCTTACATAATAACCATGAAACAATCCTCAATCACCAAAATCAGGAAAATTACATTGGTATGGCACTGTTAACTAAACTGCAGACTTTATTTGGACTTCATAAGATGTTACATGCACTCGTTTTATTATTATTATTAACATTTTTGGTGTATAGTTCTGTAAAATTTATCACATCATGCAGTAAAGGGTTAACTCCACAGGCTTGGGATTTTTAAACCCTGTACATTCCAGAGGAAGGACTGGCCCTCGGCTGGCTCCTGGGAGAAAAGCTCTAAACCCTTAGAACATCCTGCCCGATAAGAGTGTGCTTATATACCTGCCGACCTTGGCCACTCCAGATAACTTATGCTAACAATGTGATTTATGGTGGGGGCCTTGGGTCATGCAGTATCAATTTGACCTCTGGAGGAGATGCAGACTAATTAAGGCCAGTCACATGGGCCATCCATGTCTATAGGACTAATCCCTTGTAAGAATCCTGGTCACCCAGACTGGTGGGAGCATCTGTGGACGGCAATACTGCCTGCATGTGGAAACACATTGTTGATGTGGGAGAATTGCTATATTAGTCTGTTCTTACATTGCTATAAGGAAGTACCCGAGACTGGGATATATATACATATTTTGAGGTGGAGCTTTGCTCTTGTTACTCAGACCAGAGTGCAGTGGTGTGATCTCGGCCCACTGCAACCTCCACCTCCTGGGTTCAAGTGATTCTCCTGGCTCAGCCTCCTGAGAATTACCTGAGAATTACAAGTGTGTGCCATGATGCCTGGCTAATTTTTTTTTTTTTTTTTTTTTTTTTTTTTTTCAGTAGAGATGGAGTTTCACCATGCTGGTCAGGCGGATCTCAAACTCCTGACTTCAGGTGATTGGCCCACCTCGGTCTCCCAAAGTGCTGGAATTACAGGTGTGAGTAACCACGCCTGGCCTGAGACTGGGTAATTTATAAAGAAAAGAGGTTTAATTGGCCCATGATTCTGCAGGCTGCACAGGAAACATGGTGCTAGTATCTGCTCAACTTCTGGAGAGGCCTCAGGAAACTTACAATCATGGCAGAAGGTGAAGGAGCAAGAGAGAATGGGAGGTGCCACACACTTTTAAATGACCAGATCACATTAGAACTCACTACCACGAGAACAGCACCAAGATGGTGGTGCTAACCCATTCATGAGAAATATGGTCCCATGATCAAATCACCTCCTACCATGCCCCACCTACTACATTGGGGATTGCATTTCAATATGAGATTTGGGCAGGGACGCACATCCAAACCATATCAATTGTCCACAGGACTCCACTGGGAAGGGCAACTGGAAGCTGCGCCTTGTCTCTCCTCAACCCCTACCCTACAAGTCTTTTACCTTTGCTGATTTTAATCTGTATCCTTTCATTGAAATAAAGCATAACCATAAGGATAAACAGCTTGAGTTCTGTGAGTCCTTATTGCAAATCATTCAACCTGAGGGAGGTCTTGGGGACCCCTGGCACACATGCATAGATTTGTAAAACCACCATCAAAATCAGGATACAAAACTGTTCTATCACTCACTCTCGACTGTTCTGTCACTCTCATGCCTCCACCAACCTTAAGCCCTGGCATCAATGGCCTAGTTTCCATAGCTATAATTTGTAAATTTGTGATAGTTATATCAATAAAATCATACAGTATGTAACTTTTTGAAATGGATAGTTTTTATTCAGCATAAGTCCTCTGAGATCCATCCAAGTTGCCAAATCCACCATGAATTCACTCCTTTTGATTGCTGGGTAGTATTTCATTGTATGGATGTACCACAGTTTGTTTATTCATTTGCCTGTTAAAGAACATATTTGGCTGTTACAAATAAAGCTCTAATGAGCATTCATGTACAAATTTTGAGGGGAACATAAGTTTTTATTTCTCTAGGTTAAAGAGTCAACAGCCACATGGCAAGTGTATATTTAACTTTATACAAAGCTGTCAAACTCTTTTCTAAAGTAGCTGCATCATTTTGCATTCCTACCAGCAAAATATGAGTGATCCAGTTACTCCACATTTTTGCCAGCACTTGATATTGTCAATATTATTTTAATTTAGGTATTCTAAAGATGTGTAGTGGTATTTCCTTGTGGTTTAATTTTGCATTTATCTAATGGCTGGTGACATTGATTCATGTGATTATTTTCCATTGGTAGATTATTTTTTTGATATACTTGTCTGTTCAAGTATTTGTTCATTTCCTAATTAGATAGTTTTCTTATTGTTGAGCTCAGAGTGCTCTTTACATATATTTGATAAAAATCTTTCCAGGTATGTGACTTGCAAAATTTTATCCCAGGTTATGGCTTATCTTTTCAGTTTCTTGACAGTGTCTTTCACAGGTGAGTTTTAAGCTTTGATGAAGCCATTGTTTTTTCTTTTATGAATTTTACTTCTGGCATCTTGTCTAAGAGATTTTTGATAACTGTAGGTCATAAAGATTTTCTTCTAAATTTTTTCCAACCATTTTTACAGTTTTACACTTTACATTTAGATCTCTGATCTATTTCAAGGTAATTTTTACATAAGATGTGAGGTTGTGTTGAGGTTTATTTAAAAAAATCTATTAATGTCCAATTGTGTCAACACCATTTATTGAAAAAGCAATGTTTCCTCTATTGGATTGTTTTAGTCGTTGTCAAAAATTCAGTTGACCATACTTGTGTGGATCTAATTTAGCACTCTTCTGTTTCATTGATCTATGTCTGTCTCTCTCTCTCTCTGCCAATAACATATTGTTTTAATTACTGTAGCTATATGTTATCTTAAAATTGAGTTGTATAATTACTACATGTTTTGTCTTGTTCTTCAAGATTGTTGTAACTGTTTAGGATTTATTTTTGCCTTTTTGTATCAATTGTAAAATTAGCTTATTTATATCTACAAAAAATCCTACTGGGATTTGGTAGAACTTGAATTAAAACTATAGGTCGATTTGGGGAGTCTGAACATTGTTACTACTTCAGGTCTTCTAATCCACGAACACAGCAAGCCTCTCAGTTTATTCAAGTCTTTGATTTCTTTTATCAGAGTTTTGTACTTTTCAGCACACAACTATTGTACACTCTTTGTAAAATTTATAACCAAGTACTTCATATTTTGTAGCTATTGTAATTATTTCAGTTTCCAATTGGTCCTTGCTAGTATAGAGAAATACAGCTTATTTTTGTGCTGGTCTTGTATACTGTCACTGTGCTAAATTCACTTATTAGTCTAAGAAGTTTTGGGGGAAGTTTCCTTCAGATTTTCTATGTTGACAAACTTGTCATCTGCAAATAGGGACACTTTTACTTCTTTCCTTCTAATCATGCCATTTATTTCATTCTTTTATTTTTTTTTTTTGAGACAGAGTCTTGCTCTGTCACCTCTGTCACCCAGTCTGAAGTACAGTGGTGTGATCTCTCCTCACTGCAACCTCCACCTCCTGGGTTCAAGCGATTCTCATGCCTCAACCTCTCGAGTAACTGGGATTACAGGTGGCTGCCACCATGCCCAGCTAATGTTTTTTGTATTTTTAGTAGAGACAGGGTTTTGCCAGGTTGCCAAGACTGGTCTTGAGCTCCTGACCTAAAGTGATCCACCTGCCTTGGCCTCCCAAAGTGCTGAGATTACAGGCATGAGCCACCATGCCCAGCCTATTTCATTTACTTGACTTATTTCACTAGCTAGGACTTCTAGTAGTGTGTTGAATATAGGTGTGTGTATTAGTCAGGGTTCTCTAGAGGAACAGAACGAATAAGATATATAATGTGTATATATATATATAAAATATGTATCCATTAACACATACATATAATACATATATATATAAACATATATTTATGTTACATTAAACATATAATTACATATAATATATACTTATATATATATATTATGTATATTCTCTGAACATAATGGAATTGAGCTAGAAATGAGTAACATAAAGATAACAGGAAAGTCTCTGAGCACTTGGAAATTAAATAACACATTTCCAAGTAATCCATGGTTCTGAGAGAAAGTTGCAAGGGAAATTGAAAAATACGTGGAACTGAATGAAGATAAAATGACAACGTAAAATCTGTAGGATACAGCTAAAGTGGTGCCTAGAAGGAAGTTTATAATACTAAATGCTTGTATTAGAAAAGAACAAAGTTCTCAATTAACAATCTAAGATTTCACCTCAAGAGACCAGAAAAAGATGAGCAAAATAAATCCTAAGCACTTAGAAAGAAGGAAATAATAAAGATAGAGCAGAAATGAATACAATTGAAACAGAAAAATAAAGGAGAAAATTGAGTTAAAAGCATGTATTCATGATAAAAACTCTCAGCACACTAGGAATGGAAGGGAACATCGTTAATATGATGAAGTACACACGTACACACACACACACAAACGAAACCTACAGCTGACAGCAAACTTAATGATAAAAGATTGAATACTCACCTCCTAAGATTAGGAATTAGGCAAGGTATGCCCTCCTGTCACTCTGTGATGGTTAATACTAAGTGTCAACTTGATCAGATTGAAGGATACAAAGTATTGATCTAGGTGTGTCTGTGAGGGTGTTGCCAAAAGAGATTAACATTTGAGTCAGTGGGCGGGGAAGGCAGACCCACCCTTAATCTGGTGGGCACAATCTAATCTGCTACCAATGCATACAAAGCTGGCAGAAAAATCTGAAAAGGAAAGACTGGCCCAGACTCCCAGCCTACGTCAGACTTCAAGTTCTTCAGTTTTGAGACTGGGACTGGCTCTCCTGGCTCCTCAGCTTGCAGACAGCCTGTGTGGGACCTTGTGATTATGTGAGTTAATACTTCATAAACTCTTTATATAGATATATATATGTTATATATTATATATATATATATGTAAGTGTATGTGTGTGTGTGTGTATATATATATATATATATATATATATATACACACACACACATGGGAGAAAGGTGTAGGGAGTCTGGGCCAGTGTTTCCTTTTCACCTGTAATCCCAACATTTTGGGAAGCTGAGGTGGGAGGGTTGCTAAGTCCAGCAGTTTGAGACCAGCCTGGGAAACACAGCAAGAGCCTATCTATAAAAAATTAGCTGGGAGTGGTGTCTTGTGCCTGTGGTTCCAGCTACTAGGGAGGTTTGGGCAACATGTTTGAGCTCAGGAGAGCAAGCCTTCAGCGAGCCAGGATCACGCCATTGTACTCAGCATGGGTGACAGAGTGAGACGCTGTCTCCAAAAAAAAAAAAAAAAAAATCACGCCATTGTACTCAGCATGGGTGACAGAGTGAGACGCTGTCTCCAAAAAAAAAAAAAAAAAAAGTTTTTGAGTGCTTATCTTTCTTTGCATAGAACTTATGCGTGGGTCTGTTTCTATTTTAGAGATCAAATAGAGATCAAAATATCCATACTTAATATATCATCTATCACAGTCTTTTAGCATCAGTATTTCACCACTTTTAGTGAAATGCAGAACCTTACCACCGTTTGGGTCCCTTTATCCGCCCTCCTTCTTATGACACCTCTGAATATTACCTCTACATACATTAAGTCCCATATCAGACAATATTATATTTTTTGCTTTCTACCTTCAAACATGTGTTTGAAATTTTAAGAGAATAAACATAATCTATTATTTTTAACAAAATACTTATCTTTTCATTGTTTTTTATTCCTGATTTTCCAAGGTCTCTTTTATTATATATTTTCTCTCTGAAAAACTGTCTTTAGCAATTATTATTTTATAGCAAGTCAGTTGGTTAAATTTTTTAAAAGTTTTCATTCATCTGAGACTATTTCACTTTCATCCCTGAAGGCGATTTTGCTGGTTATAAGATTCTAAGTTAATTATTCTTTTTTTTTCAGTACTTGAAATATATTGTGCCATTTTTTTTCATGTTCATGAATTCTTGTGAGCAATCTAGACTCATTTGAGTTTTTAAAAATAGTTTTCTCTTTTAATTGCCCTCAAACAACACATTTTTAGATCTTTTCTTACTAATATCTTAAATTAATGTATATTTGACGATTAAAGATTGTATATTTTTAAGGTGCATAATTTGATGATTTGATACAAATATACATTGTGAAATTAAGCACCTCAAACTACTTAACATATCAGTCACCTCAGATAGTTAATCGCTCTGGTGTAGACAGCATTAAAGATCTACTTTCTTAGCAAATTTCAGGTATATCATAAACTCTTGTTAATTAAAGTTTCATTGCTGTGTATTAGCTCTCCAGAACTTATTTATCTTGCATAATTAAAACTTTGTACCCTGCACTTTGGGAGGCCGAGGCGGGCAGATTATGAGGTCAAGAGATTGAGACCATCCTGGCCAACATGGTGAAATCCCGTCTCTACTAAAAGTACAAAAAATTAGCCAGGTGTGGTGGTGCGTGCCTGTAGTCCCAGCTACTCGGAAGGCTGAGGCAAGAGAATTGCTTGAAACCAGAAAACGGAAGTTGCAGTGAGCTGGGATCGCACCACTGCACTCCAGCTTGGCGATGGAGCGAGACTCTGCCTCAAAACAAAAAACAAAAAACAAAAAACTTTGCACCCTTTGACCAATATCTCCTCATTTCCCTCTCCCTTCAGCCTCTGGTAACCATCATTCTACTCTTTGTGAATTCTACTATTTTAGATGTCAGATATAAGTGAGATCATACAGTACTTGTCTTTTTGTATTGACTTTTTAAACATAATGTCCTCTGGGTTCATCCGTGTTGTTGCAAATGGTAGTTTTTTCTTATTTTTAAGGTAGAATAATATTCCATTATGTGTGTGTATCACATTTTCTTTTTCCATTCTTCTATTGATGGACACTCACGTTTCCATATCTTGACTATGGTAAGTAATGGTAAAAACAAGATGAGAACGCTGTTATCTGTTTGAGAGCCTGATTTCATTTCCTTTGGATCTATATCTAGAAGTAGGACTGCTGGATCAGGTGATAGTTTTATTTTTAATTTTTTGAGGAATCTCTCTGCTGTTTTCCATAATGACGATTGCGGTATGGTATGAGTTTAGAACTGTTTTTCTCAGTTTCTACCAAGAATGCCACTGAGATTTTGATAGAGATCATGTTAAACCTGTAGGTCACTTTGGGTTTATGGACATTTTAACCATATGAATTATTCCAACTCGAGAACATAGAATGTTTTTTCAGTTAGTTATCTGTATCTTCTTTAATTTTCTTTATCAATGTTTTATGATTTTTGGTGTACAAGTCATTCGCCTCTTTGGTTAAGTTATTCCTAAATATTTTATTCTCTTTGTTGCTATTGTGAATAAAGTGGTTTTCATGATTTTCTTTTGGGATAGCTTGTTGTTTGTGAATAGAAATGTTAATTTTTTCATGTTTATTTTGTATCCTGCAACTTTAACGAATTATTTATTGGTTCTTACATTTTTGTTTTTGGTTGTTGAGTCTTTAGGGTTTTGTACACTTATGATCATGCCATCCATAAGCAGAGACAATTCAGCATCTTCCTTTCTGATTAAGATGCCTTTTATTTCTTGTTATTGCCTAAGTGCTCTAGCTAGGACTTCTAACATTGTGTTGAAAAGAAGTGGCAAGAGTGGGCATCCTTGCCTTGCACCAGATCTTAGAAAGAAGCTTTCAGCTTTTCCTCATTGATTATGATGTTAGCACTGGACTTTTTATATACAACCCTTATTGTGTTGAGGAAAGATCCTTTTGTGCCTATTTTGTTGAGAGTTTTAAATTATAAGCTGGGGTTAAACTTTGATCAAATTTTTTTCTGCATTGATTGAAATGATCATGTAGTTTTTTTCTGTCATGCTGTTAATATATAACATTGATTAATTTGAACCATCTTTGCCTTTTTGAAATAAATCCCACTTGGTCATGGTGTATGGACTTTCTAATGTGCTGTTGAATTTGGTTTGTTAGTATTTTAACAAGATTTTTTGTAGCTGTGTTCATCAAGGAAATTGCTCTGTAGCTTTTTTTTCTTGTTGTGCCTTTACCTGACTTTGATATTAGGGTAATATCGGTCTCATAAAATGAATTTGAAAAGTGCTCCCTCTTCCTTGATTCTTTAAATCCAGACACACTTGAATCATGTTCTCTTGAAAATAATGTTTTATTTTTCTCTGGTTGCTTTAAAAATTGTTTCTTTGTTTTATGTTTTAAAAAATTTATTATTATGTATTTGGATGTGGATTTCTTTAGATTTCTTCTAGTTGGAATTATCTAAACTTTCCAAATTTGTAGGTTAAGTTATAACTTATAACCAAGTTTTGGAAGTTTTCAGGCACTACTTTTTCAAATATGTTTTCACCCTCACATACTTTCTCCTCTTTTTCTGAAACTCCTGTAAAATGAATGTCAGATCTTTTCTTATGCCACATAATTCGCTGAGGCTTGGTTTGGTTTTTCAATCTATTTTCTCTCTTTTGTTCAAGTTGGCTAACTTTTGTATATCTTTCCTACTTTTCTAATTATTCCCTCTGTCATTTTCATTTTACAAATAAGCCCATCCAGTAAGTTTGAAAATTTTGGTTATTGTGTTTTCAGTTTTACAATTTCCACTTGGTTCTTTCTTATATCTCGTATTTGCTGAGATTTTCTGTTTTTCCATTCGTTTGAAAGGTGTAATTCCTAGTTGGAGCATTTTTCTTTTTGAGATGGAGTCTTGCTCTGTCTCCCATGCCGGAGTGCAGTGGCATGATCTCGGCTCATGGCAACCTCTGCCTCCCAGGTTCAAGCAATTCTCCCACCTCAGCCTCTGAAGTAGCTGGGGCTACAGGTGTGTGCCATCATGCCCAGCTTATTTTTTGTATTTTGTGTTAGCCAGGATAGTCGTGATCTCTTGACCTTGGGATCCTCCTGCCTTGGCCTCCCAAAGTGCTGGGATTACAGGCATGAGCCACCATGCCGGCCGAAATGTGTAATTCCTAGTTGGAGCATTTTTATAATTACTACTTTAAAATACTTGCCTGATAATTTCAGTATCTGTGCTATCTTGCTCTTTGTGTCTATTGTTTTTTTCTTATTCAGTCTGAGGTTTTTGATATGACAGGTACATTTGGATTGTATCCTGGACATTTTGAATATTATGCCATGCAATCTTGGTTCCTATTTAAATTTTCCATTTTATCAGGCAGTAACCCATTTAACCTCAGAGTGCATATCCTGGCTCAATTCTGTGGACTGTGGCTCAAATGTCAGTGAAGTTTCAAGTGTTCACAGCAGTAGTTCTGGACTACCCGCTAGTTGTGGATGACCCAGAGTTAATCTGGAACCCCGGCAGCATTCCACACCATAGTGCAGTTCTCAAAGTCATTTCACATGTGGGCTACTTGGGGGTTATTCCCAGAACTTTATACCCAGGTTAAAATATACCTTTCTTTAGCCTCCTCTTCTCTGTGACTTCCCCTTCCCACTGTCCCACACCTTTGCTGGTTGTTCACCTAGTGCAGTACAGGGATATTTGACAGTGTTCCACCCACAGTCCTTGTGGCCACTGTGTCTGGTGGGAGGGGGTGAGAGGCACTGCCTTGACATGCTCCCTTGGGTAGGAAGGGGCTTGTCCGCACAGCTCTGCTCCACTGTCTCTGTGGCTGATGCCTCGAGTATGTGCAGGGGGACACAACATGTTGTTGCTGATGTTCACATAGTGTGGGGTGGGAATGGTCAACAGAACTCCCTTCCACCATCTAGGAGTGGAGGGAGGCTACTATTGCTTGTGTTTGTGCAGCGGCTGGGCCGAGGGGAAGCTTGACAACCCAGAGTCTCCGCAGATTGGGTGTAGGTGGGGAAGGATGCAACTTCTTTCACGGTTTTGTCTTGATTAAGGCAAGCACAGTCTGTGTGGTTTCATCCTGTGGAGCTGTTCTCTTTCCAGTCTTGGCTAAGATAGTGGGATTTCCTTTCTTTTCTTTTTTTTGTCTGTGCCTATTGGGAATTCTGGGTTGCAGGCTGATGTAGGAACCAGGGCAAGATATACAGAAAACAAAAAATCCCCAAAGAGCTCACCATCAGGTTCTACATGGAGTCCTGAAGTCCCCAGACAGTCTCTGTTCTCCATCTTGCAGAACAGTTACTTTATGCATTTCATCTAGGTCTTCAGTTATAATTAGCAGAAGGGATAGGGCAGAATGTGCTTCTTCCATCTTGCCTGGAACCAAACACTCTCCCATTTTGCTTTTATTGATAAAATGTTAACTCATTTAGACTGCCACTTTGAACCCAAGACTACCCCACTTTTCATCGATGTTCCTCTCTCTTTAACTCTTGCAGTCTTTTACTGTGTCTCATGTAATTAGGACGTAATTATATACCATAACTATATACCAAGTTGTAATTCTTGCTGATTCATTCATGTTTATTATTTTTATCTCTTTAACTAAATCTTAAGCCTCATGTAGAAATACATGAGATGTCTTCTCCAGCCCCATAGTGCCTGTCCCAGTTCTGGGATCCAGGCTGGCATTTACTATTTCTTGGCTGAATTAATTAGAACTCTAGTACCAATGTGCTTCTGAAACCAGACTGACCTGCTTTCAAGCCCCGTCTCTCCATAATACTAGATGTAGTATCTTAAATGAGTCACTTAATCTCTTTGAGCTCTGGATTCCTCATTTGTAAAATGGTTTTCATAATACCTCTATCACAGAAGGTAATGTGAGAATTACAAGTCACAATATGCCTTAAGTATACAGTATAGTAAAACAGATGTTCAACATTTTTTTCCTTTTTCTTCCCTTCTCCTTAGCTTTGTGAGAACCCAACTTCACTTCATAAGAAATAATAGCAATGAAAAGACAAAAAGAGAAGCTGTGGCAGATTCCAGAGTCACTTTTTTTCCCCCTGCTTTTGTTGGGATGATTTGGGTCCAGAAAATTGCGCTCTCCTGAGCTTGTGCCACGGCAAGCATGAGCTCTTTTCTCTTTGCTCCTCCTTGAACCTCTTTCAATATTGAAGTGCCAACATTTGAGCCTTCAGAAGATGGCTCCATGCAGCAGCTGGCTCCAACACAGCAGTTCAGGGCGCCTGCCTTTTAGAACACACAGGCTGTCTCTCCCTCAAGGACTCCACAACAATGAACCCGGCTGATTGTGTAAGCTGACGAGGCTCCAAAAAGAAAAGTAGCCAGATTCTGAGGATAAGACAGAAATTGAAAAAAAAAAAAAAAAAAGTTCAGGATGGTGAACGGTGCAAGCTGCTGACGTTTGCTGCCTGGTTGTCTGGGGAGCCCCGTGTGTTTCTCCTGGGGACTAGCACTTGGTAAATGTGGCTGCACTGCCATCCAAGCAGCCTGTGTCCCCAGAGGACATGGTGTTTTTATGCTGTTGAGACTGTGTGGGGAAAGGGAGAGGGTGGCAGGGTCTAAGAGGAACCGTGTGACTTCAAGTCACCAGAGAAATGCTTGAGGCAGGCAGGAGACAAAAGGAGGAGAGGAAAACTTCTCAAGGGAGGAAATGTAATATAGCCGGTTGATGAATTTTGTCGAGAATATCCAGAGAGGAGTCCTTGGGAGGTGATACTAATCTGGAAAGATTTTGAAGAAACTGTGAGGACTTGGGGGTGGTGGGGATGGAGACGGTCTTTTAAGGAGGATGGCTTCACATTGTTAAAGAGAAAAATCTAAGATATACTTGCATGGTGGGGGAGACAGAATGAGGGTGCAGTTAATCATCAGATAAACCTGCAGGCATAAAATGGAAAGTCAGCCTCGCTTGGCAGAGTCAAGACTCCGTGAGTGCCTCTTAGAAGGAGAGTCTGTGCCCTCTGTTGATGCAGACAAGGCTAGCAGGTGCGCCATCTTCCCCCATTAGCAAGGAAGCCGTAAGCTTGCATTTGGTACCAGCCTAAAACTTGTGGAAGACAAGGCCAGAACAAACATGGTACTTCTCCAACTGGGAGTCTGAGTAACACTTGACATGGATCCGGAGAGGCAGAGTACTCCTTGGGGCAGGAGGAAAGATGCCACCTCTGCTTCACAAATCTCTATTTCCTGAGAAGTTCAGCTCTGGCCCCAAATTTGCATAGCCAGCTCAGAAGAAATGTCTTTCAAAGGAGTTTGTTTCTCATCCTTTCTCAAGCTCTGTTCTTTAGGGGGTCTTTTTTGCTGTCCGGATGGCTTCCCCGTGTTTTCGTCTCAAACCACACATCTGGAGGAAGTTCTGGCCAAGGCCGTCTCTTCCTCCCCTTACTCCTCCGGAGATGCCTTGCTTCCCAGAGTGGTGTTTATGTCTGGTTTAGATCAGAGTCCTGTCCACAACCTTGGCTGGCCCATCCCTTGATCTGGCTCTGCTGGCATGGCAGTTTGAGTCCATGAGATGGCAGGTAAAGAGGGGAGACAGCACTGGATGGGGTGAACGCTCCAGGCAAACGCCACTGGGCTGAGCACACGGAGGCCCGCCTCTCCCCGCCAGGCCTTTAGCGCTCTGTGTCCCTCTACTCTGGAAAGTGCCATGTACGTAAGCCTCAGTCTCAGGACTCAATGTGCTTCACATGCTTGACACAAACATGCATAGGCACTTTAGAAGCTTGTGGAGATGTGGCTGGAGACACGCTCAGAAAACCTTCATGCCATCAGTGGTGGCCCTGAAGAAGGTGTTGGGGGGCAGATCCGGTGCACTGGCATGGAGGAAGACGAGGTGGGTCTGCCTGAGATGGGCAGCACAGGCAGCAGGACCAGTGCGTATCTGGTGTCTGGATCCCGTGAGCCCACCACAGTCTTTCACCTTCCACAGGTCAGCTGCTGGACAACATTCACCCTCCAACTTTGCCTCCTTTCTTTCCCATAAAATTAGGATGTTAATTTTAGAAATTAAGATGCAGATGGTTTAAAAATATACACATTTTGGCATGGGTGTGTAATAGTTATAGTCCCTTGTACCTGAAATGTCCCTAAAATGAAAGAGACCCCCCCACCCCACCCAATTTATTGCTAAGGCTCATGGCTATAGGTGAGTGAGTCTGAAGGGCTAGAGTTTATGAAGCAGAAAGTAATGAAGGACCAGAGTACCACAAGGGAAGGAAGTAGACGCGTGGACAGACAGAGTCTGTGGACTGGAGCATTTCTGTTCAGCTCTACAAACTGGTCCTTAAGGTGGATGTTTAGATTTCCAAATGGTTTGTTGCCATTTCTTTCCATTCAATTAATTTTTTTTGTTTTTCCTGGAGAAAAAGATAGTGCTTTCTCTCTGGGAAATGCCTGATGCACACACATACACACAAACACACACACACGTGCATACACTTGTAGACAAACACTCATTTACACACTGCAGAAAATTTAAAGCAAAGGATCCTGTAGCTGCCACAACTTCCACATTTACAACCAGGCTCACGTGTGTGTTATTGATGAGGAGCAAACACTCGCTTACTCCCGTCCCTTTGCAAGTGTGCAATGTGTGTGGTTTATTTATAACAGCTGGGGGAATTCCCGATTTGTTATTTGTAGGCATGTATGATTCTAGCACAACACCAAAGTGACGCAATTTTCTTTGCTTAATTTCCCCGGTGTGCTTGTAATTATTGATTTATCAAATGAAAGAATTCTCATTTCAGTAGGCAGTCATTACTTCAGCCACTTTCTTCTTGGCTCTCTACCTACAGGGAGGAACCTGGCGAGCTTTGTGCTGTCCTGCGAAGCATCAAAGGCCCATCAAGCTTCCTGGGGCCATGTTCCTTCCCTCCCAGGCACCATCCCCAGGAGGAGCAGTGTTTCTTAGGCCTAGAGGCCGATGATTGCATATATAGCACATGATCTATTTGTGTGTTTTCTGCAGTATTTTCATTAATCTCCAATTTCTACTGAAGCTGTATACTACTTCACGCTGTCCACACCAGTGTTTAAAATAAGCTAGTGTGATCCATAGGCACGAGGTGAACCCCTTGCCGCTAATCAGTGTTCCTTCATGCCAGCGGTTCTCAAACTGTGGTCCCTGGTCCAACCGCTTCAGCTTCATCCGGGGATGACACACAAATTGTCAGGTCCAGCCCAGATCTACTGAGTTTGGACTCAATGATCTGTGTTTGAACAGGCGGCCCTGAGCAGCTGGCATCGTGTTGACTCTGAACCTGGATGGGGCGGCCTGAGGAACTCAGGTCTGCGATGCACAACTGCAAAGGCCCGCAAGCCTCTCTGGGCTCCTTCTTTCCTCCCAGGCAGGGTTCTGTAACTTGCTCAGGCCTGAGAGGGGCTGGCCCCAGGAGCACCTTTCTCTTAGTGGATGTCACTTCTTCTCTGCTTACTTCTTTCTCAGTGAGGCTCCATCCAGCCAGCTGTTTCAGCCCTCTAGTACCTCTGGACGGCCTGCCCTGTGACCCACACATGGAGTTCCCTGAAGTTGCTGTTCTACAAGCCTGTTCCACAAGAATGTCCCAGTTTGACTTTTATGTTCCACTGCTGCTTTGTGATTTATTTCATGGGGGCAACCTTGCCCTGCCCCAGAGAACGTGGACAGGCCCTGTGACATTTCCACCCATTCTTGCTTTGGCGTGGCAATTGGCATGTCCTTTCTGAGACAAGAATAAAGTCCAGGACCTGGACATAGGGTCAGACCCTCTGTCCACTGCAGCTGGGCATATTGAGGGGAAGCAGTGGGGGTGGAAAGGGCACCATGGACCTCTTCACACTTCACCAGTGGCGAAGGCTGCCTCCTGCAGGTGGGCAGTGCAGGGGGCTACTAGGGAGTTACGCTTAGGATAGAGGGATCTGAATCTGTCTTTGCATCCTTCAGGCCTGGCAGGCGCTGAAAGTGCTGCCACTAACTACTTGCGACCCTGGGTGAGTTACTCAACGCTAGGTCCTTTCTTCTGTGAGCTCCATGAAAACCTCTAGGAGGGGGCTCAGAGGCCCCTGCTTGGAGTCCCTTGGAGGCCACCACACATCTAGGCCTGCTTCTCCTGCTGTTCACCTCACGTGGCCTGGGATTTTTGGGGCCCATGACCTGCTCCAGTAGGTTCTTCAAGGCAGAATTGACAAAGGGCCCAACCACCACTTTAACTTTGAATTCTGCTCCAGGTCTCGAGAATCATGCCCCCAAGAGCAGTACCCCCTCTCCTGGTTGAGCGTGGGCCATTTCCTCCCAAGCATGGTGGGACCTTGCCTTTCCCCCAACCCTGCTACTGCTTCAACACTGCTCTCTCCTCTCATTCAGGCTTTCCTGAGTGGGAATCAGACTTTCCTCCAGGGTGTTCCCCAAGCCTCTTGTGCTTATGCTTCCCCTGGCTGAAGCACCTTAGGAGACAGGAGTGAAAGAGACAGGGCCCACCTCTCCCCAAGCTATAAAATCCTTCCCCTAAAATCCTTTTTTCTCTACTGCTCCTCCCTTGCTGAAGTAGATGGGCTCAAGACTTGTCAAACTGGCTCTGAGCCACCTCTTTTGAAAATCTGAATTTGTACTTTTGTTTCTATTATGTCTTGGTGCAGTCTGAGATTTGTAGTGTGTCTTTTCCATGATGATACCTGTAAATTTACCTATGGGCAGGCTGTATTTTTCAGAGGTAACTATATCTTCATCACACATGCTCTTCTGCAAGGTGACGTTGCCATTCCCCGAATGCTGAGCAGTATCTGTGTTTCCTCTGCTCAAAACCAGGCAGGCAAGAGAATCCATGTGACTTCTGAGGTTAGGTCATGAAAGGTGTTACAGCCTCCACCCAGTTTTCTTAAAGCTCTGACTGACATGTAAGAAATCCAAGGCCGCCATGTTGTGAGGAAGCCCAAGCCACATGGAGAAACCACATGTGCGTGAGATTCCCCACCCTAGCCATGGAGTCACCCCCAGCTTTCTGGTCCTTCCAGTTGAGGCCCTAGAAATGATTGACAAAGCCACCTTAATCATGTTCTTTCTAAAGTGCCCACAGAATCAATAAGCATAATAAAAATAAATTTCTAAGACATTAAGTTTTGTGAGACTTTGTTACACAGATACAGAGAATTGACATACTTATCATCTGTAAGGCAATGTCCCTGACTCCCTTTTGAGCTAAGATTCCTCAGAGGTCTGGGGCTGAGGCCCATGGGGTTCCACCTCAAGGTTTCTAAGTTTTAATAATTCTAAACTTTTTCTTTTATTTCCCTAGCCCTAGGAGAGGTAGCTGCTTTTTGTAAATGCAACATTTGTGGTACCTCGGAGTTCTTTTATTACCATTTCAGTTACTTAGTTAATAACTTTTTACTTATTTGCAACTTAGTTAATAACTTTTTACTTATTTGCAATTCTTTTAATTAAATTATCTCTATTTAAATAGCTGCTACAGTTTCTGTCTCCTGACTGGACTTCGACTGATATTAAAAATAGGTACCATTTGTTATTCTGAATAAAGAATATCAGTGCTATTAATTTCACTAATTAAAAAAATCTCAGACATACAGAGAAGTTGTAAATACAATGCAAATACATTATTTTATTTTCCTAAACCATTTGAGAGTATTTTGCTTATCTGATGCTCCCATGACACCTGAATCCTTCAGTATGTTTGTTGCCCTACAAACAAGGACATTCTCTTGCATAATCACAATACAGCCATCAGAATCAGGAAATTAATATTGATTTCCTACACGCTTGTAATCCATAGACCCATTCACATTTCATCAGTTGTGCAAATAATGTCTCTTATAGCAAAAAGATTCAGGTCAGGGCATGTGTCACATGACTCGTGGTCTTGGTTAATTTGGAACAATTCCTTTTTCCCCATCTTTCTTTGATTTTCATGACCTTGACACTTTTGAAGATAACACAAAAGTTATTTTACAGAATGCCTTTCAGTTTGGATTTGCTTAATTTTTTTTTTTTTTTAATAATCTGATTCAGGTTCTGCCTTTTGGGCAAGAATACCACAGAAATGATACCACATCATCTGATCCTGATTTGCCCCGTTACTTAACAATGTTCACTTTGATCTCTTGATTAAGCTGGTGTCTTCCAGCCTCCTTCACTATCAAGGTACTCTTTTTTATTTTGTAATTAATAAGTATTCTGGGGAAATCTACTTTGGAACTATGGAAGTGCCCTCAATTTTTAATTTATTTACTTATTTATTTATTTCTAACACTATGGACTTGCACTTTCTTTGTTTACTCAGTGGGGTATAATCTGTTATTTTCACCATTATTTTGATGACCAAATTGTTCCAGATTTGATCAACGGGAGCCCCTTCAAACTGGTTTCTGTGGTCTTTTGATAAGTTAACAAAAGATTGTGTTAAAGCAATCACAGTATGCTTTAAGCCACCAAGATCTGGCTTCTAGATGTTCTCATTGCTTTTAAGGTGTTGCCTCTTCCAGACTCTTTCAGTGAAGAGAGAGCTAAGAAATATTTGTATATAAGCGTTCACATGCCTGATCCTGCTCTGCGTATTATGTATCTATCAATCAACCTACTTATATATTGAAAAGCATAGATTTGTCCTAATGTCTCCCTTTCCAGTGCAAAATGGGAAGGTTGATTCTAATTTTCTTTTTCTGTATATTAATTTCCTTCTCTGACAGTGGGAAACTTGGCTTTCATTATCTTGAATACATTTGTTTGGCCAATTCCACCATACCTAATCAATCTCCCATTGCCACTGCAACTCCGTGTGCCATGTGAATACTCTTTTCTTCCCACAAAAATCACCTACCATATTAGTTTGTTAAGGCTGCCATTACAAAGTACCACAAACTGGGTAACGAAAATAACAGAAATTAATTTTGTCACAGTTCTAGAGGCCTGAAGTCTGAGATCAAGATATTGGCAGAATTTTTTTTTTTTCCTGAGGCTTTTCTTCTTGTCGTATAGATGGCATCTTTTCTCTATGTTTTCTCATGATACTATGGTTTGAACGTAACCCTCCAAATTCCGGTGTTGCCAATGTGAAAGTATTAAGAGATGGGGCCGGCCGGGCGCGATGGCTCATGCCTGTAATCCCAGCACTTTGGGAGGCCGAGGCGGGTGGATCACGAGGTCAAGAGATTGAGACCATCCTGGTCAACATGGTGAAACCCCGTCTCTACTAAAAAAAAATACAAAAAATCAGCTGGGCATGGTGGCGCGTGCCTGTAATCCCAGCTACTCAGGAGGCTGAGGCAGGAGAATTGCCTGAACCCAGGAGGCAGAGGCTGCGGTGAGCCGAGATCGCGCCATTGCACTCCAGCCTGGGTAACGAGAGCGAAACTCTGTCTCAAAAAAAAAAAAAGAGATGGGACCTTTAGAAGTGATTAGGCCATGAAGTCTCCGCCCTTGTGATTTGGCTTAATGGCCCTCATAAAAGAGGTTTCAAGCAGTGCTAAGCTTGCTTGCCCTTCTGCCTTCAGTGACATAAGAAAAAAATGTTCCTCCCTTCTGGAGAATGCAGTGTTCAAGATGCCACCTTGGAAGCAGAGACTAGACCCTCACCAGACACCAAACCTGCTAGCATTGTGACCTTGGACTTCTCAGCCTCCAGAACTGTGACAAAATAAATCTGTTCTTTATAAATTATCCAGTTGGTGGTTATAGCATCGCAAAATGAAATAAGACACATGGTCTTCTTCCTGTGTGTGTATGGGTACTAATGTCCTCCTCTTTTAAAGATACTGGATTAGGGCCACTCCAATGCCATTATTTTAATTTAATTACCTCTTTAAATACCCTATTTTCAAATATAGTCCCATTTGAAAGTATCAGGGGTTATGATGTCAACAGAGGAATTTGGGAGGACAAAATTCAGCCCATAACACCCACCCTCTCTCACAGGAGAAAGTAAATGTGTAGCCACAGAGGTAATATCATCCCAGTACACTACTCTCTGCCCCATCTTGTAGCTGTCACTTACCTTTGGGCTACTCCCCTACATTTATTAGGAACATTTCTTTTGGCTCCCTCAGAAGTCTAATTCATGTTATCTTTTATCTAGATGAGCTAACTCTTATCTTAGCAGGAATCCCATGGCACTTTAAAGTTGACTACAAATTCTTTGACATCCTTCCCGTATAAGAGTGGGATCTTTTTCTCCTCTCCTTGAATCTGGACTGTCCCATAACTGTTTTGACTAATCAAGTATGGAAGAAATGATGTTATGCAATTCTAGGTTTAGTCTTTAAAGCTTTTGTTTTGGTCTCTGAGAGTGCTGAGCTACCATTTTTGACTAGTTTACAAGAGCGTATACATGGAGAGTCTGAGAATATATGGCATGGAAGAGGGGCCCAGCTGAGCCTATAAACAAGGCACCAGGTGTGTGAGAGAAGCGATCTTGAGCTCCCTAAGCCAGACCAGCCACTAGTTGAATATAAACAAGTGACTGACACGTAGACCAGAGGAATTACCCAGTTTAATCCTACTTTAATTCTTGACCTGCAAAATTGTGAAATACAATAAAATGGTTGTCATTTTAAGCCACTAAAGTTTTAAGCAGAACAATCTCCTTGTCTTTACTAGCTTTTGCCTCCATTCCAACTCTAATTCGACAGCTTTGATCTTGTCATTTCCTGGACTGCTTCGACACTGAACTCTCCGCGGGCTGCAAGCACCTTTGCATCTGTTCTTCCTCTTACTTACTCTCTCCGTGCCAGAATTTAATATTCAACAAACCTCATCACCCTAAACTCCTGAAGTTTTCTCCAGCCTGTCAGCTGACTCTTGGCTTTGATTCACTTCTTTTCTATCCTGTTCAAGCCACATAATCTATCATATCAATACTCTCTATCATGTTAAATTTCTGTGATCAACCCCTGCCCCCCAGCCTGCAAATTCATATCTCTGGATTGGTCTACTTATTCACCTCTTTCACTTCCACCCATAGGAAGCTGGAAGTTACTAGAGTCTTTGTTCTTGGGTTTTCTGCATCAGGTCCCTACAAGCGCATGTAAAAGATAAGACAGCATTGTCCTGTTAAGTAAGAATAAAGTTTATGAGGCAATTGAAAGGAAACAAAGGGGAACCGTAAGTATCATGGAAGCAACAATTGCAAGAAGCAGCTACCCCTCATAGAACCTGGAAAATTAAGGAAAGAAGTTGAAATTCATAAAACTTAAAATCTCAGAGGAGGGGGCCGCTTGAGTCTGGGGCCTAGACCTCTGAGGAGAGGTGTCTGGCCAGCTAGTGCTGGCATCTCAAGGTGTGTATGTGTGTGTGTGTGTGTGTGTGTGTGTCTGTGTGTCTGTGTTTTAGCAGGGAATGAGACTGGTTTGGGGAATGTTGGGAGAACATTCAAAAACAAACTCCTTACGGTGGAACAAATGATACTGTTAGGACAATAAAATAAAACATTTTTTTCTTTATTCTCTGGGCTTCAGTCATCCCTTTGGTGCCTTCTATAGATAGAGCATGAATGTGTTTGCAGATCTCCTGCCTCAGCCTCACACTGAAGGTAGAAGGGTGGGCTTGAAGCGTGGAGACAGTAGCCTAACAGAGAGTATAGTAAGTTTAAGTAAAACACTTACAGACAAACTTTGGTTTTAAACCCAAGGTGGATAATTCTAAAATTGTTTTGAATCATGCCAGATGAATTTAACCCATTGATAATTATCATGATTACTTTTATGTTATCTATTTCTTCAGTCTTATTTTGTGCTGTTTATGTTGCTTTATTTTAAAAATTTCTTCCTTTCCTTTCATATGCTTTTGATGCCTGCTGTTAAAAATTATATTACTTAGTGACTTGTAAATTAGGTAGTTAATCCTATTTAATTTATAGGTTACGCAGTATAGTATAATATAATATAATTATATTATATTATAATTATTATACTGTGTTACCTATAAATTCAAATAGCAATGATAATTACTTATTTAAAACTATATTTCTTTTCAATGGCAAGAATAAAATTGGATAAGATACTAGTTCCCACCAAAGAACAGAGGACTCTGTTTTAAAGAAATGGTGCTAAAACATAATTGGAAAATAATACGTATTCTAGTCTGGGAGCCTATGTCCTGTGTCTTTCTCATTTTGACTCTTGGAGAGCCTACAGTCTCAATGCCAGTTCCTTTTCTGCTTACCCAAAGCAAAGCCTGCCAGTCTCTTTGCCCTGTGATGCCCTGTGCTACCCAGAGCACCCAGCAAGAATTCCCACTCAGTGGTGAGATTGGTGGAAAAGAGACTAATGTTCACAACAGCAGAGGAAACCACACCAGCCACCCTGGTCTTCTGACTTAACCAGAACCGATCAACTGAAGACCAGCTGGCATGTAAGGAGAAACTTCTGTGATCAATTCTTTTTCTGTTGCTTATCTTGGTTTCATGCCTTTTACATGCTTTGATATAAAAGGCATAAAACCAAGATATGCAACAGAAAAACTGACAGCAAAAGAAAAAGAGAATCAGAAGACATTAAAAATCCCCTTAATTAATAAATGCAGAGATTTTGGAAACATAGCTAGACAACAAGTACAAGATGTTATGAAAATGTGACAAAAAACTGAGACCTTTAATAAAGAAAAATTAGGATTAAAAAAAAATTTCAATAGAAGGCCTGGAAAATCAAATGAGCACCTTAGAGGCAGAGCAAAAAGAAGGAAAATATTAGGGAACCAAAGAAAATACAGAAAACCAATTCAGTAGGCCTTTCAGAAAGAGTGAACAGAGAAAATAAAAAGAACAAAATTATATTTCTTTTATTGTTCTTGTTTTGTTGTTATTGTTGTTGTTGAGACAGAGTTTCACTCCTGTCACCCAGGCTGGAGTGCAATGGGGTGATCTTGGCTCACTGCAGCCTCTGCCTCCTGGGTTCAAGCAATTCTATCTCAGCCTAGCGAGTAGCTGAGATTACAGGTGCCTGCCACAACACCAAGCTAATTTTTGTACTTTTAGTAGAGATGGAGTTTCACCATGTTGGCCAGGCGGGTCTCGAACTCCTGACCTCAGGTGATCCACCTGCCTCAGCCTCGCAGAGAGCTGGGATTACAGGCATGAGCCACCGTGCCTGACCCAAAACTAGAATAGAAAAGGGCATCAGGAAAAAGTTGGAGAAAGATTCCTCTACCTCTTTTTATTTTAAACTTTTGTGGAGGTGAGTGACTTACAGGGATTATTTGTTAGTACTTGAAAATTCCTGAGTCTTCTGGGATATGATCTGATGCTCCTGGCCAGTTGAAATGAACAAGTCAACCTTATAGCAATCTCCATAGCAGTCTCTACTTGTTGCAGTAACCTGTTCTGCGTATGGAGCACAGAGAGCAATTAGCCTGTATCAGATACAAAAAGGTGGTACAGCCCTGAGGTGGAGAGGGTGTGCCAGGATAATGGCAAATGTAGGTGAACCCCTCAGACAAACTCTACAATAGGTCATTTGTTCCATCACTTTGTCCATTGGAAAAGAAGTGACTTTCAAGCTACATCAGGAAACCTGGAGGCTCCTCGACAAGAAGCCTTTGATTGATCTTCAGATGGTCATCTTGGCTTTTCACCATCCAGCATAGCAACCCCCTTCTATCCACTCTCATCAAAGGTCAGACTGGCTGCAATTTCTTGTTTGCCGTCAACACGGAGTGCAGAAGCCTTAAGAGAGGTCCATTGACTCCCTGCATTCCAGATCTTCTCCTCCCATCCGCACTTGTGGCGGCACCATCTTTTTATGACAGGCAGGGTCAATGAGTCTATCACGCAGTAAGGCCTTTCAGCATGTGCTGGCTCACAGACAAAGGGTCCAGGTGGTATTTGCAGCTGCAGGTGCAGCAGAATCCTTACTCTACTCCCCGACAGAAGCACTGCCCAATGGGAACCAGGATTTCTAATACAGCAAGTCTATGTTTACAGAAGTTGGAGGATTCTTTTTTCTTCCCCTCCCTTTTCCTCTCCTCTCCTCCCTTTCCCTCTCCCTTCCTTTTCCCCTCCTCTTTCTTTCTGTTCCTTTCTTTTCCTTTCCTCCCTCCTTCTCTTCTTCTCTCTCTCTACTTCTTTCCTTCTGTCCTTCCTTCTTTCCATCCATCTGCCACTTTAAGGTGTGGCTGATGGATGTACATTTTCCTGCAGAAAAATGTACGGATCTTAAGTGTACAATCTGATGATCTGACAGCTATATATACCTGTGTAAACACCACCTCTAGCAAGATTTAGAACATCACCCTCATCCCTAGAAAGTTCTCCTGTCCTCCTCTGCAGATTCAGGAAATAAAGATTTTTCAAGGCAGTTCTTTTCCTCAGGTGGTTCACTGCCTAAGTGCAGCAACAGGGCATATGTGCTTTTGCACCACTCCCCCCCACCCCCCCCCGGCTTTGCTGGTCCAAAGTTTCCATTAGATTCTGTTTTTTGAAATTTGATTAACAAAGTGGACATTTCCTCTGCTACTCCAAATCAGATGCTCATAGCTAAAGACCATCTCTTGAAAGCATGATAGATGATAAATTATTTTTAGTTTAATTAACAAAATGGACAAAGAAATCTGTTAATTCCACAGCAGTGTGAGGTGAAGGGTAAGGAAATTGGCTGGCACCCTCCACTCCTGGCTTATGAAGCCTGGATTCTTGCCCTGGTGAGTGCTGACATAGGACACATGCCATTTCTGGGTGAGGGAGAATCATCCACCCAACACCTTTCCTTCCTCTGCTTGCCCATCTTCCTTACCTGCTCTCAAAAGCGAGATCAGGCTACAGCATTTTGAAAGGCAGAGGAGACAGAATTTCATATCCTTTTCTCAAGGTTGCCTCTTCATCCCCTTCTTCTCACCTCCTGGTTTTCCTAATGGCTTTACTTCTTTAATTTTGTTATTATTATTATCATTTGACATGGCATCTTGTGCTGTGCTCAGGCTGGAGTGCAGTGGCACCATCTCAGCTCACTGCAACCTCCACTTCCTGGATTCAAGTGATACTCCTGTTTCAGCTTCCGTAGTAGTTGGGATTTCAGGCATGAACCATCATGCCCAGCTAATTTTTGTATTTTTAGTAGAGATGGGTTTTGCCATGTTGCCCAGGTTGGTCTTAAACTCCTGATGTCAGGTGATTTTTCTGCCCACCTTAGCCTACCAAAGTGCTGGGATTATAAGTGTGAGCCACCACGCCTGGCATCTAATGACTTTACTTCTGATCCCCATTTCTCTGTCTCTCTACTCCTTTCTCTTTCTCCCTCCTTTTCCCTTCCCAAACAAGGAATTGGCAAGCTGTACTTGGAGGAGCCTGGGGCCTGAACTGTTGGAGAAGAGTTTGTGCTGACGGCAGGACCTTGAAGGAAAGAGAGAAAGGAAGATCCAAACTGAGGAAATGGCAGGAGCAAAATGGCAGAGACAAAAATCTGAACATCAGACAGAGAGAGAGAGCCCGATGGTATACGTTTGGAGGGTCACACAGAAACTTTTTACTTGTTGAGAGACTTTGGGCAAGTTATTTAATTTCTCTGACCATCAATTTTCACATCTGTAAAATGGGAATAATCCACTTTGAGTGTGGATGTGAGGATTCTTGCTGACATATGTGAAGTATGTATGATGTGCATGGCGTTCATTAGATTATGTGAAATGATGGCTATTATTATAATAGTGGCTAGAGCAACATGGAAACCAGCCTAGCTGAGAAAAAGACTCATGTAGCATTGGAAGGCTCCAGAAGGAGCCAAGTCATGGAAAATTATTAACTAGTGTAATTTCTTTAAAAGTTATTCTCTATTTCTTAAAGCTTCTTAAAACTGGAAATACATGGAAGGTGTATGGAACTGATCACCTCCATTTTGAGATGGTCAGATTTAAAAAAAGATAAGGAGCTAAGTGTGATTGCTCTCATTGTGTCTATGTAATGCGTCAGCACTCTTCATTATTATGACTAAGGCAATGTAAGGAAGATGTGCTAAATGACTCTTGATCCTAATGCAGCATGACTTCCTGTTGAGATCAAAGGGTATTTATTACCGTGGTGTTAGAGGGAAACTGACCCTAGGGGAGCAATGGGTGTGAAAGTAACTTCCCAAGGGCAACATACTCAACAAACATTTATTCAGTAAACATTAACGAAGTACATAGTGAAGGCTAAGCTCTCTGCCAGGCATTCAGCCATTATTCCACCTCTCTGCAACCAAGATTTCTATCTAGAGATATAGATGGAGGATACCTGAGTTTGTGACTGAATTTATTCCTATTATCGTATATTGTTTCTCCCTTCCTTTGGTATGAACTTTTCTGATACTAACTCTTTCTTATATTAGAAATATCTCCCCCTAAGTTATATTTGCCAATTTTGGCAGTTTTATTGATGTATTAATTGACCTAGACTAGACCACATATTTTTGTTAAGCTTTAGTATAAACCATCACCACAATCAACATAATCATCCAAAGGTCTCCTCTTACTCCTTTCTGAGTTCTGAGCAAATACCATTAGGTAACAGGGGCTCCATTCTGTCACCCAGCCCCTACTGGTAGAGTGGAGACTCTACTTTGGCATGGTATGCTGAGAAGGGTGGGGTCATAATCACTCTTGCCCCAACTGGTAGGAAATTGTTCCACATCAGGAGACGTAAGGTCCAAGAGAACCTCAGGCTTCTGCCCTGCGTCCACTTGGCACTCAGGTCCTGGAATGAGAGTGTCTCTGGGAGAGAAGCTTGCCGTTGTCCTTGTCCCCAGCATCAAAGCTCTGGCTGGAAGGCAGAAGCAGGCCATAAAACAGATAGCTCATAATCTCTTTAGAAAGGAACTTACTTCATTTGCAAACAAGGATAAAGAAGTCCAAGCTCAAGGGTGCTCTCAAGAACAGTGAAAGTTGTAGTGAAAGATGACTGGGAAGCAGGTCAGGATCCAGGCTGAACTGTAGGCCTTCTACTTTGCAGGAGAGAACTGGGGAAGATGACATCTGGGAAGAGCCCCCATAGACATCTGAGAAGAGTCACTGTCAGAACATATAGCAAACAGTGACTTCAGAAACTATTCCTTCAAAGGAGCCAGAATTGGATTGGGTTAGTTTGTAGAACAATCTATGCCTAAGGGAATTGTTAATAATGAACTCATCAGCTGGAAATTAGTAGCGTTTAACAGCTGGGTGTGGTCAGAGGGAAGAGAGCCCTACCAAAACCACTGTTTGCCCAGTTTTGTTTAGCTAAAGCTGAACCTCCCAGAGGAGCAACACCAGAAGTTGGAGGGGGGAGGGGGTGTGTGTGAGGAAAGTGAGTGGTAGGATAGACTTCATTAAAATAATAAGTCAATCACTAAACAAATAAACCAGCAAATAAGAATAAGCCTGGCAGTTGGGGGAGGGCACTAGTATTCAAAGTTGCTACAATATGTTATCCAAAATATTCCATTTCCTAAAAAAATGATAAGGTGTTCAAATCCAAGACCGTGTGATACATATATTGAAACAAAAGCAGGCAGCAGAAATTACCTATGACAGTGATCAGATATTATATTCATCAGACAAAGACTTCAAAGTAGACATTATAAACATATTTACAAAAGTAAATGAAATCATAATTAAAGGAGTTAGGAAGGTATAATGATGATTTTGCATTAAATAGAAAATATCGGTAAAGATATAGGTCTTATAAAAAGAATAAAATAAAAATTTTGGAATTGAAAAGTACAATCGCCAAAATAAAAAACTCAATAGTATATTTGAGCCAGCATAAGAAAGAATAAGCAAGCTTGAAAATGCATCGAGAAAAAATTACACATGTCAAAAGTACAAAGAATACAGAAAAATGAAGGGAGCCTAAGAGAATCATGGGACACCAGTAAATGCACCAACACAGGCATAATAAGACTACCAGATGGTGAAAAGAGAAAGAAAGAACTAAACATTTATTCAAGGAAAAAATTCCGGAAGACTTTCCATATTTACTGAAAAACGATAACCTACACATCCAGGAAACTCAATGAACTCCAACAGGTTAAATCCACAAATAGTTCCACAGACACATCACAGTAAAAGTGCTGAAAGTCAAAGGCAAGAAGAAAATCTTGAAAGCAGTGAGAGAAAAATAGCAGGTCACTTAGAAGGAAACCTCAGTAAGACTAACAGCTTACTTCTCAGCAGAAGCAATAGAGGTCAGAAGACAGTGGGATAACATATTCAAAGTTCTTAGAAAAACAAAACTGTCAAACAAGAATCTTATATTCAGAAACAGTATCTTTCAAAAATCAGGGAAAAGTAAAGACTCTCCAAGATAAACAAAAAGAATTTGTTGCTAGTAGATTGTACTTTACAAGAGATTCTTTTTATTTTTTTCCTTTTTTTAAATTCCATTTATTTATTTTATTGCATTTTAGGTTTTGGGGTACATGTGAAGAACATGCAAGATTGTTGCATAGGTACACACATGGCAGTATGATTTGCTGTCTTCCTCCCCATCACCTACATCTGGCATCTCTCCCCTTGCTATCTCTCCCCAACTCCCCACCCCCCACCATCCCTCCCCTATTTCCCCCCAACAGACCCCAGTGTGTAGTGCTCCCCTCCCTGTGTCCATGTGTTCTCATTGTTCAACACCTGCCTATGAATGAGAACATGCGGTGTTTGATCTTCTGTTCTTGTGTCAGTTTGCTGAGAATGATGGTTTCCAGGTTCATCCGTGTCCCTACAAAGGACACGAACTCATCGTTTTTGATGGCTGCATAATATTCCATGCTGTATATGTGCCACATTTTCCTTGTCCAGTCTATCATCGATGGGCATTTTGGTTGGTTCCAGGTCTTTGCTATTTTTACAAGAGATTCTAAAGGAAATTTTTCAGATTGACAGCAAGTGCCTCAAGACTGTCATTCCAGCCCACATGAGGAAGCAAAAAACACTAGTAAAGGTAATTATGTAATTATAAAAAATAGCATAAATGCATACTTTTGTCCTTTCACCTCTTAATTGATTAAAATAATAATGGTATAAATAATATTTATATGTTGTATTGTTGGACCTGAAACATAGAGAAATATAACATATGCATCATATGCTTGCCAATAACAGCACCAAGGAGGTGTGTGGGAATAAGGCTGATTGACCTAAAAACGTAACTACAGATATTAAAGTACTAATTACAATAACTTATTGTTGGGTTTATAACATTAAGATCAATAATATGCATAATAATAATAATAATACCACAAAAACAGGGAAAAGGAATAAAGCTGTATAGACTAGCATTTCTATGTATTACTGGAAACAAGCTCGTACCAATCTAAAGCTAATTCTTATGTATTGAGATGTATACAGTAATCCCTAGAGGAACCACTAAAAAGTCCCTCAAAATACAGTGAAAAAAGCATCGAATAAATTAAAATGCAGCATTGAAAACTATTTACCTAATTCAAATAAAGCAATAAACAAGGAACTGAATAAAAATAGCATGACATATAAAAAAAGAAAAAATAAAATGGCAGACATAAATTCAACTATATGAACAATAAGTTTAAATATGACTAAACATACAAGCTAATCCACATCAAAGGTAGAGATTGTCAGACTAGATTTAAAAATTATCCAATTTTATGCTATCTAAAGGAGACACATTTTATTTATTTATTTGAGATACAGTCTCACTCTGTTGCTCAGGCTGGAGTGCAATGGCACGATTTCTAAAGGAGACACATTTTAGATTCAAAGATACAAATAGGTTGAAGATAAAAGATAAAAAATATACATTATGTAAACAGAAACCTCAAGAAACCTAGAGTATCTTATAGTATATCAAAGTAGACTTCGTAACAAAAGAAGTTACTAGAGATAAAGAGGGATATTTTATAAAGATAAAGGGGCCAACACATCAGTAAGTTATAACAATTATACGAACATAAGCACCTAGTAACAGAGCACTAAAATACATTAAGCAAAACTGACAGAAATGAAAAAAGAAATAAGCAAATCAAGAAAAGCAGTACCTGACTTCAATACTGAAAAGAATAACTAGACAGAAGATCAACAAGGAACTAGAAGACCTGAACAACACTATAAACCAACTAAAACTAATAGACACCTATAGAACTCCACCCAACCATACAGAATATATATTCCTCTCAGGGGCACATTGAACATTCTCCATGGTAGACCATATACTAAGCTGCAAAACAAATCTCAATAAATTTGAAAATACATAAAGACTACAAAGTATGGTTTCTGACTATAGTAAAATGCAATTTGAAATAAATAACAGAAAAAATCTGGAAACTCAAAAATAAATATAACATAAACAACACACTTCTAAATAATCAATGGGTCAGAACAATGAATCAAAAAGGAAATTGGAAAACATTAAGGGATAAATGATATAAAGACATAACATATAAAAATTTATGAGATGAACCTAAATCAGTGTTTAGAGAGAAATTTATAGCTGTAAATGCCTATATTAAGGAGGAAGAAAGGTCTCAAATCGATAACCTAACCTTCCACTTTAAGACACTGAGAAACAAACCAAAATAAATCTAAAGCAAAAAAAGAGAGGAAATAAAAAATATTCGAGCAGAAATTAGTGAAATCATAAATAAAAAACCAATAGAGCCTTATTCTTTGAAAAGCTCAAAAGGTTTGATAAACCTTTAGTTAGATTGGCCAAGAAGAAAAGGAGCAAAAACTTAAATTATTGAATCAAAAGAGAGACATTATTACCAATGTAACATAAATAAAAAGAATTATAATGGAATGCTATGAGCAACTGTATGCCAACAAATTAGATGACTTAAATAAAGTGAACAAGTGATTAGAAAAACGCAAGCTACTGAAACTGACTCAAAAAGAAATGGCAATATGAATAGAACTATAGCAAGGGAGAAGATTGAATTAATAACAATAATAAGAAGAAATCTATTCACAAAAGAAAATCCAGGCCCAGATGGCTTCACTGCTAACTCTACCAAACATTCAGTGAAGAATTAATGCCATATTCCCACAAACTCTTCCAAAAAATAGAAGAGTAGGGAAAAGTTCCAAACTCATTTTGTGAGCTGAAACATCTCAGGAAAACTGTAAACCAGTATCTCTTATGAACCAGTATCTCTTTTTCATTTGTAAATGCAAACAAAAATCCTGAACAACACTGTAGTAAACCAAATCCAGCAACATATAAAAATATACATCACACTAAGTGTGCTTTATAATGCAAGGTTGGCTTAGCATATGAAAATCAATTAACATAATACATTGTATCAATGAAATAAAAAACAAAACTCATATGACCATCTCAATAGACACAGAGAATGCATTTAATAAAATCCAACACCCATCCATGAGACAAAAAAAAAAAAAAAATCTCAATAAATTAGGAATAAAAATGAACTTCCTTAACTTGATAAAATGCATTGACAAAAAATCCACTGACAATATCATACTTCATAGTGAAAAAATTAATGTGTTCCTCCTAAGATCATGAAGATAAATCTGCTCTAGCAACTTCTATTCAACTCTGTTCTGGAGAGTCTAGTCAGGGCAATTAGGCAAGGAAAAGCAGTAAAAGGCACCCCAATTGGGAAGGAAGATGTAAAACTACCTGTATTTGTAGATGACATGATCTTGTATATAGAAAGTTCTAAGAAACGCACTAAAAACTTATTACAACTAATAAATGAGTTAAGCAAGGTTGTGGGATACAAGATCTATGTACAAAAATCAATTGTATTTCAATATACTGGCAATGAACAATATGAAAATGAAATTAAGATAAGCATAAAATACATAAGATTAAATTTAACAAAAGTGTGTCTTAGCACTTTCTTGTTAAATTTAATCTTAGGTATTTAAGATTAGCATCATAGATTGGGTGGTTTAGACAATAGACATTTATTTCTCACAATTATGGAGCCTGTGAAGTCCAAGATCAGGATGTCAGCATGTTAAGATTCTAGTGAGGGCCTTCCTCCTAGTTTGCAGAAGGCTGTCTCCTTGCTGTATCTTCACACTGCCCTTCCTTGGAGTGTGTGCATGGAGAGAGAGAGAGAGATCCAGTGTCTCTTTCTCTTTTTGTAAGAGCACATCCATCATGGGGGCCTCACCCTCATGACCTCCTATAAATGTAATTAACTTTCAAAGGCACTACCTTCAAATACCATCATGTTAGTGATTAGCACTTCAAACACATGAATTTGAGAGTGGTGGGGACACAAGCATTGAATCCACAATGAAACATAAAACTTATGCTCTGCAAGCTATAAAATGTTGTTGAAAAAATTAAAGATAATCTAAATAATTAGAAAAACATCCTATGTTCATGGATTGGAATACTTAACATTGTTAAGATGGCAATATTCTTCACACTGATCTATAAATTCAACACAATTCCTATCAGAATCCTAAGCTGATTTATTTGTAGAGGTTGACAAGTTGATTCTAAAATGTATGTGGATATGCAAAGAATCCAAAAACAAAACAAAACAATCATGAAAGAGAACAAAGCAAGAGACCTTGCACTTCCTAACTTCAAAACTTACTACAAAGCAATAATAAGACAGTGTGGTACTGGAATAAGTTACAAAATACAAACTCAAAAGGAATCAAAAACTAAAATGTAAAAGCTAAAACTATAAAACTCTTAGAAGGAAATGCAAAGATTGATCTTCATGACTTTCAATTTAACAAAGGAGTCTTACGTACAATACCAAACATAAGCAACAAAAGAAGAAATATATAAATTGGATTTCATCAAAATTAAAAAACTGTGTGCTTCAAAGTACATCAGTAAGAAAGTAGAAAGATTACCTACATAATGATAATGTTTGCAAATCATATATCTGATTATTTATATCTAAAATACATAATGAGCCTTACTACTCAATCCTACAGAGACAAATAACCCAATTTTAAATTGGCAAACGATCTGAGTAGGCATTTTTTCAGGGAAGGTATGCAAATAGATAATAAAAACATAAAAAGATGTTCACCATCATTAGCCATCAGGGAAAGGCAAACCAAAACCACAATGAGATATGACTTCATACCCACTAAGATGGCTCAAATCAAAGAGCCAGATAACAATAAGTGTTGACAAGGATGTGGAGAAACTGAACCTTCACACACTGTTGATGGGAATGTAAGTTGATGTTGCTTTGGAAAACAGTCTGTTAATTCTTTACAAATAACTCTATTAAGCATAAGGTTTTCATGTAGTAAATAGTTGTGTCATATGGTAACCAGCAATTCTATTCCTAGGTATAAATCTAGAAGAAATAAAGGCATATATCCACATAAAAATTTGTACACTAATGTTTATAGCAGCATTGCTCATAATACCAAAAAGATGGAAACAATTCAAATGTACATCCACTGATGATTGGGTAAACAAAATGTGTTAAATCCATACGATGGAATATTATTCAGCCAGAAAAAGGAATGATGCATGTTATAACATGGATGAACCTTGAAAACATTATACTAAGTGAAAGAACTCAGTCACAAAAGATCACATATTATATGATTCCATTCATATAAAAAGTCAAGAACAAGGAAATTGACTGACGCAGACAGTAGATTAATGATTACTTATGGATTGAGGGTGGGGGATGGGAGGGTAGGGTGATTGCTAAGGAGACAAGGTTTTGTTTTGAGATGATAAAAATGTTCTGTGGTGATGGTTGTATGTATCTGTGAATATACTAAATATCATTGCATTGTACCCTTTAAATAGGTGATTTGTATTTTTGAAATATAGCTCAATAAAGTTGTTAAAAATTCAAATATCCAGTTGTTCGCTGGTAATAAATAGAAATACAATGGGGTTGTGTATACTTATTTTCTATTTCGCAGCCTTTTAAAACCCACTATTTTATTTTTATTCCATTAAATTTTCAACACAGATGATTATGTTGTCTATGAATAAAGACAATTTTACTTCTTCCTCTCCAGGCTGGATGCCTTTTATTACTTTTGTTTTTCTTTCTTTCTTTTTCTTTTTTTTCTGAGATGAAGTCTCGCTCTGTAGCCCAAGCTGGAGTGCAGTGGTGCAATCTCGGCTCACAGCAACCACTGCCCCCTGGGTTCAAGCAATTCTTCTGCCTCAGTCTCTTGAGTAGCTGGGATTACAGGCATGTGCCACCATGCCTGACTAATTTTTGTATTTTTAGCAGAGACGGGGTTTCACTATATTGGTCAAGCTGGTCTTGAACTCCTGACCTCATGATCCACCTGCCTCAGCCTACCAAAGTGCTGGGATTACAGGTATGAGCCACTGGGCCCAGCCTAGTTGCCTAATTTTTATTTCTTTTGTTCCTTATAACGCTGGCCCAGATTTCTAGTGAAACGTTGAATGGGATTGGTGGAGCAAATATTTTTATCTTGTTTCTTATGTTTGGGGAAAAGATTCAATCATTGATTATTAAGAAAGTGTAAGCTGTAGGTTTTTCAGAGATTTCTTGTAGCAGGCTGATGAAATTCACTCCCATTCTTCGTTTTCTGTGCGTTTTTATCAGGAATCTTTGTTGGATGTTTTCAAATGCCTTTTCTGTATCTATTGAGATCATCATATGTTTTTATTTCCTTTTTTAGAGTGTTAATATGGTGAATTTTACATTGAATTTTGAATGTTAAATATTTCCTGTTATGCAGGCCTGCTTGTGATAAATCCTTTCAGATTTTCTGTGTCTGAAAGCATCTTCCTATATATAAGGAGCTCAAATAACTCTATAGGAAAAGAATCTAATATTCCAATCAAAAGATGGGCAAAAGATCTGAAGAGACATTTCTCAAAAGACATACAAACGGCAAACAGGCATATACAAAGGTGCTCAACATTGCTGATCATTAGAGAAATGGAAATCAGTCCGGGCACGGTGGCTCACACCTGTAATCCCAGCACTTTGGGAGGCTGAGGTGGGTGGATGGCTTGAGATCAGGAGTTCAAGACCAGCCTGGGCAACATGGCAAAACCTCGTCTACTTAAAATACAAAAATTAGCCAGACATAGTGGCACGTGCCTGTAATCCCAGCTATTTGAGAGGCTGAGGCAGGAGAATCCCTTGAACCTGGGAGGCGGAGGTTATAGTTAGCCGAGATGGTGCCACTGCACTCCAGTCTGGGCAGCAGCGTGAGACTTTGTCTCAAACAAACAAAAACAAACAAATAAATGCAAATCAAAACTACAATGAGATGTTATCTCACCCCAGTTTAAATGGCTTATATCCAATGACAGGCAATAACAAATGCTGATGAGAATATGGAGTAAAGGGAAACCTTGTACAAAAATTAGTACAACCACCATGGAGAACAGTTTGGAGCTTCCTCATAAAACTGAAAATTGAGCTACCATATGATCCAGCGATCTCACCCAGTAGGTATATACGCAAAAGAAAAGAAATCAGTATATGGAAGAGCTATCTGCACTCCTGTGTTTGCTGCAGCAATGTTTACAATAGCCATGATTTAACGCAAGCTAAGTGTCCATTAACAGATGAATGGATAAAGAAAATGCAGCACATATACACAATGGAGTTCTACTCAGCCATAAAAAAAGAATGAGATATAGTAATCGGCAACAACATGGATGTTGTCTGTCTTAACATAGTGATCTCCAGTTCCCGATGGAGATCATTATGTTAAGTGAAACAGGACAGGCACCAAAAGACAAACATCACATGTCCTCATTTTTTTGTGGGATCTAAAAATCAAAACAATTGGACTCATGTACATAGAATAAAAGAATGGTTACCAGAGGCTGGGAAGTGTAGTGGGTGCTGAGAGTCAGGTGGGGATGAGTATAAACAATTAGAAATAATGAATAACACCTGCTGTTTGATAGCACAACAGGATGGCTATAGTCAATAATAACTGTATATTTTAAAATAGCTTAAGACTGTAATTGCATTATTTGCAACTCAATGGATAAATCTATCCTTGAGGGGATAGATACCCCATCCTTCATGATGTGCTTATTTCACATTGCATGCCTGCATCAAAACATCTCATGTACCCTATAAATATGTACACCTACCATGTACCCACAAATATTTCTAAAAAAGACAATTAAAAATGTTGAAAATAGAAAGATAACATTGAAAGTTATAATTTGGTCTAAAATTCTCTATGCCTTCTTTTCCTTTGTTGTTGAAGAAAGTTTTACACTTTCAACTTCCAAATACCTTCGTTAGTGAAAAGTACTTTCAATATCAATGAATTATGTTACTATCACTGTTGAAGAAGATTAGCAAAATGACATTCATAGGATTAAATCAGGAAATTTCCTAAAAAAAACTTCTGTGTTTTAAATTTAATTATAAAGAACTTTTTGACCAAGCCAGTACCTGACCATTTGAGTGATGACGGCAATTTTCTCGGCTCTTGGTATCAGCACTGATTTATCCATACAATGAATAGTTATTGCACATCTGCTTTGTGATAAGCACTGAATTAAGTATTTTTTTTTTAAAAAGAGCTAATGTCCATTTCAAAAGCAGTGATTGGTTTTTCTTTGGAGGAAACAAATGTTAGATCTTACAGCATTCGATATATGTATTTTTTTTGGTCTGGGCAGTACATCCTCACACACTCTTTTAAACTGTAAGTTTAAAAACTCTTGCATGTATTTGCAAAGATAAATGCTCATCATTCACATTCCAATACCTGTACTTGGTAAATAACAAAGTAAATTAAATGAGGTTCTTCACAGTCAATATTAAATGTTACTGAATCCTCAACTAATTCAATGCCTTCTTAAATGACCAATACAAATTAAAAGTCATGAAAGGTTTTCTAATTAAGATGACATTCCCAGAGAGGCCCAGGGCATTCTGAGGACACCAATTCTGTGGTGATACGTCACTGAATATTGCTTTGGCTGTGCCAGAGGAAGGCTTTGGATGAGTCCATGTCATAAATGAAGGGTGGAGAGCAGGATAAAGAAGATTCTGTCAACTGAGGACTTCCCTGAGGTCTTCAGGAAGCACTGGCTGGCAGCAAGGGTGTGGACCCTCGATTGCTGCTGCAGAAAAGGGCTGTAGGTGATGGCATTTATCCTAGGCATACTCCCCTGGCTTTCCTCACCAGACAACTACCCCTAAATAGGCCTTTGGGGTAATTGACAAGAAAGACAAACCCTGCTAAAGTGCTGTCAAACACATAGACCTTGGGGTCTTTAATTCCAGCTGGAATGTTTACTGTGAGATCTTGGCCAGCTTCCTTCACCTTTCTGAGCTTCAGTGTTTGCACCTGAAAAATGGCAGTAGTGAACGACTCACATTATAGTTTGTGTAAACTGCTTAACTTGATTACTGTAAGCTGCCTTTCTCTCTCTCTTAGCTACTAAGGTTGACCTTATGTGTGCGCAACCCGCTGCGTGGTCATCCAAGGCCTAGAGACTTAAATATGCTTGAAGGTCTAAAGTTAAGGCTCATTAACAGCAGGGCACCAAGCTGTATATAACAGGTTAATAGAGATTTCTCTGTTCTTGGTTCTTCATGGGGCTATCTCAGGTATATCTTTTTATATTTTTTTTCAAAGTAATTTTACTGTGAAATCCAGAAAAGTTGCTAGTACTGTACAAAGAACTTTTTTTTTACTGAATTATTTGAGGGCAGGTTGTGGCTGGGATTCCCATCACCCGCAAATACTTCAGTTATTTATAGCGATGTAAATACTGAAAGACCTTCTTCTGTGTTATCACAGTATAACCATTAACACTGATGTATTACTGCCCTCCGATTCTCAGACCCCCTTTGAGTTTCACCAGTAATGTCCTTTACAGCCAAAAGATCCAAGCCAGGACCCCACTCTGTATTTAGTTGTTCTGCTTCTTTAATTTCCTTCATTCTAGAACAGTTAGACCTCGACATGTTGTAGCATGCTCACTTGTTTGTTTTTGTCTGATAATTCCTCATCATTGGCACAGGTGATGCATTTTTGGCAGGCTATTACAGAAATCATGCTGAGGTCTCACTGCCTTCTGTGAGGGGGCCTGTGATGTCAGCTTGTCCCATGACAGGGGATGTTAAGGTGGGTCTCTGGGTTAAGGTCTTCCGGCTTCTTCATGGTCATGCTATTCTTATTCTTTTTCGAAGCAGTATTTTGTAGAAAGGTATGTGGAAATTTTATGATTATCCAGTTTCCTCATCATACTTGCACTCACTAACCTACCAGATTTAGCACCTATTGATGCTTCTTGGCTCAATTTATTGTTACCATGATGTTTGGCATTTTCACTTATACATTTATTATTCACATCATATTATAAGGACAACTTTCTTTTCCTCCCTACTCGTATATGTTTTTGTGTTTACATCTGTGTGAACTCATGGTTCCTAGTTTTACTCAAAGGTTTATAATCCTTTATCACCATAATTTACTTTGATATTCAAATTATTACAGATTTAGCTGGCGGAAGTCTTTTCAAATCAGCTGTCTACACCCTTTTGTCAAGTTTCCATCACTCTTGAATATTTTCTTACACTTTGTAACTAAATGTTCCAGCCTCATCTTCTTTTTTCTGGCCTAGCCATAGAATCAACTATTTCTCCAAAAAGCCCTGGTTCTTCTTCTTTTTTTATTATTTTCTTTTTTTTTTTTTTTAATATACATTAAGTTCTGGGGTACATGTGCAGAATGTGTAGGTTTGTTACATAGGTATACATGTGCCATCACACAGAGTGCAATGAGCAGGTACAGTTGGAAAAATGGCAGTGATATACTTACTGGACACAGGGGTGCCACAAACCTTCAGTTTACAAAAGGCAGTATCTGCGAAGCACAATAAAGCAAAGCACAGTAACATGAGATATGCATGTATTTTGTCTGTTTTCTGGAGTGATTTTTCTCGGCAACGCACTCGAAGTTTTTCTTTACCATCTGAAGCCCTTCCAGAGTTGCTTCTTTGAGGTCACAATAAGACTGTTTTTCTGTTGGCTTTGATCTCTTGATGGCCAGAGTTTCTGGGTATCATGATCAGTAACATCAGCAACGACAACTTCTCTGGTGGTTACATTAACACCAAATTCAATCTTCATATCAACTGGTGCAAAGTTCTGGGGATTTCTCCAGTATTTAAAAAACAACCTGTGTAGCATGACTCATGCTATCCACTTCATTTTGGCCTTTACCAAGTCCAGCATAACAAAATTTCTTAGCGATTCACTGTTTATCAGACCACTGGGGATCATTACTGGCAGCACCTTGAAAACATCTCCAGATCAGGTGAGTAAAACTCACAACTGTCGATGACACCAGGATTTCTTGTAAGAAAACCAGTTGCTATTCTGCAAACCCCTGTAACTGGGGTAACGAGCAAAACTCTGTCTCAAAAAACAAAACAAAACAAAAAACTCACAACTGTCGATGACAACAGGATTTCTTGTAAGAAAACCAGTTGCTATTCTGCAAACCCCTGTAACTGGAATAATTTCACACTGGGGCACAATGAAAGCCATATCCCCACATTTTTTGGTGAAAGTAGCTTTGATCCCTGCTTCCTGTAATGACTAAAAAATATACAACTGTTCATTTTATTTGTGACTGCAGCTTTTCCTTCCGGGTGATTCTTTCTAGCTGCATCTCCTGCTATAATCTGGTCCTTGGACTACAAGAGGGATTTCCATGGACTATCTAACAATTCATAGACTTGTTTTACTCTCATGCAAGTTTTTTTTTTTTTTTTCCCAGTGTTCAGTACTTTAGCTGTTGCCATTCGCCTGAGAGGGTTGGGAGTGGCAACCTATTTTATTTTGTATACTTTTCTATATTTCCTAAAGATTCTGTCTTGAACATCTATCACTTCCATGGTGATATATTTTATACTATAAAACAAACCAATGTCAAACCCTAACCCCTTTTCCCCAAATCAAAGCATCATCTGATATTGTTTCATTTAGCTCAGAGGAAACTGACATAGATTTGCTGTCCTTTCCCCCACTCCCAGTAACCAGCACATCAGAGAGCCTTACTGAGTTTGCCTTCAACTAAATGCTCCACCCTTTAACTTCTCTCCTTTGCCTGGTTTCCAACCTTGTCCAACTGTCTCTCACATGGACGCCAGGGACCTTGTTGCTCTTTTAAGAAAGGTTTTTGTTTTTTTTTTTAAATGTTGTCATGCTTTATACGTGTAATGTAATACATAAACACATTCAAGTTAGGTGTCGTAATCGTAAACCTGATATTTGTAAACTTACAACTCATCCTAAGTGACAGGATGTTACCAGTACACTTGGAGCCATTAGGTTGAACCCCGTGAAAATGCCATTTTTGAAGATTAAAAAATGTTCGAATCGAGGCAATTTCATATGATTTCATCTCATACTTGTGTGTTTTCCCCAATCCCATTATCCTGCCTTTTCCCCAGCAACAGCTGTCTTCCAACCTGAAGTTAATTTATCATTTCCCTGATAGTTACATATTTTTAATGCATATTTATATGTTGTATATCACTAAAAAATGTTATTTAACTTTGTTTTTGAGATTCATATATACTGTCTTGCTTTTTAAAAATTCAACATTAGTTTTATGCTTCATCCATATTGCTGGACATAGGTTATTCTTCCTGCTCTGCAGTGCTGCGCATGCTCCATCCCAGGAAGAGAGAACAATTTGCTGGTTTCCGATACGAATAATCTTGCTGTGAATATATTTGTACATTTCTCCAGAGGCCTACGTACAAAAGTTTCTTAGGTAGTGGTTTTGAAACATTTTTGACTGTGACTATATAAGAAATACATTTACATTGAGATTCATCACACACACAAATATGTTTATATCTAAAACAACTTTTTGAAATGATACTTTTCTTCTTCAGTATGATAAGCTCTGATATTTTCTATTCTTTTCCAGTTGGTTTATTTTAGTGAAAAGTTTTGGTTATAACCGCCTGCATTTAAAAAAAATTTATGGAGCATTATTTTATAGTAGGTGGTTATCAAATCTTTTGTGTATTCTTGATAATAATGTGTATTCTTTAATTGAGATGTACAGGACTCTATATGTGTATATATGTACACACATACATGTATATTTATATATATGTGTATATATACATACATAGATTTATGTGTGTGTGTGTATTTTTTTGAGACAGGATCTTGTTCTGTTGCCCAGGCTGAAGTGCGGTGGCCCGGTCATTACTCACTGCAGCCTTGACCTCCCAGGCTCAATTTATTCTCCCACCTCAGCTTCCTAAGTAGCTGGGACTACAGATGCATGCCACCATGCCCAACTGTTTGTATTTTTTTGTGACACAGGGTTTCACCATGCTGAGGCTGGTCACAAATTCCTGGGCTCAGGCGATCCTCCTGTGTTGGCCTTCCAAAGTGCTAGGATTACAGGCAAGAGCCACTGTACCCCGCTGGTTTCTATGTATTTTTATGAATTCAAACTTATTAGTAGCTATTTTAATAACTGCTTGTATTTACCATTGTACTGTTGTTTTAGATTGTTTCATGCATTGATAATTGAGAGAAGTGTGTTAACATTTCCCACTGCAATTATAGACATGCTGTTTCTTCCTATAGTTCTATCAAGTTTTGCTTTGTATGTTTTTAGCTTATTTCCTTAGGTGCATATAAGTTTTTATACTGTTTTGCCTTCCGGTGAATTGATTCTTTTATTCTTTTTTGATTACTGCCTTTACCTCTAGTCATGCTTCAAAACTTGACTATTCTATTTGATGTAATAACCAGCCTTTTATTGATTATTTGCCTGGTTTATATTTTTCCAACTTTTTCCTTTCAATCTTTCAGCCATTCTTTTGTTTTAGGTCTGTTGATTGTGAAAAGTATTTTATTACTTTTTAAAATATTCAATCTGGTTTTCTTGAAGAGCAAGGCGCATCACTTTGTGGTAACTGTCATTACTGATGTTTTTAGATTTATTTCAATATCTATTCATTTTTTTCTTGCTCCTTTTGTGCTTTTCCTCTTTCTTTCTTTGAAGGGGGAGTGGGTTGAGTTTGGTGTATTTTAAATTTTGTTTTATTCCATAATTTCCCGGTATACTAATTTGGAAGTTATTGATCTATTTTCCTCTTTGAGCAACTACCCTTGAAATGTCACTGTGATGATTTAATAGAATCTAAAGTTGATCAATATCTTAATTACCTCTTTATCTGTACATTGACCCTAAAGCATAAAACTCCTATCTACAGGCCAGGCACGGTGGCTCACGCCTGTAATCCTAGCACTTTGGGAGATTGAGGTGGGCAGAATACTTGAGGTCAGGAGTTCGAGACCAGCCTGGCCAACATGGTAAAATCCTGTGTCTACTGAAAATACAAAAATTAGCCAGGCATGGTGGCACAAGCCTGTAATCCCAGCTACTCTGGAGGCTTGGGCACAAGAATCACTTGAGCCTGGGAGGTGGAGGTTGCAGTGAGCTGAGATCGTGGTGCTGCACTCCAGAGTGTGGCTCTGTCTCAAAACAAAGCAAAACCAAACAGAACAAACAAACAAAAAAATCCTCCTATCTCATCCCCCATCATTCACATGACATTGATGTCTAGTTCTCTAGCTCTCTTCTTTCTTTTTAAACCCTAATGAGACATTTTTATTATTTAACACTGTTCATATTTGTTTTTATTTACTTCAATGTTCTTTTGATTATATTTCTTTTAAGCACCCCAGGCTTTTATTTGAGATACTTTTTCTGGACTTCCTACTGAAACAAATACATATTTTGGAATTTCCTTTAATGAAATGCACGTTTAAGAATATTTTAGATCAGACGATGTTTAAAAGTAACTCCATTTTTATTCAAATGAAAATGTATTTATGTTGCTTTTCTTTTTGAAAGATACTTTTTTTGAAAGATACTTTTGATAGCTTTACTTTATGGACCGCATTATCTTGCTCATTAACTCGACCTCTAAGTTGGCAATAATTTTTTGGTCAGATGTGACTTCACCGTCTTCTGGTTTCCATGCTCACTGTTGAGAAGCCTCTGTCAGGATAATGATTGCTTGCTTGAAGTTGCTCTATTTTTCTCTTTGGCTGCTTTCAAGATCTTCTCTTTGACTTGGGATTCTACAACCATATTGCAAAATCTCTCTGTATAGATATTGTTATTTATTTATTTTGTTGGGTATTTGCTCTGTTTCCTGCATCTGTGTACCATGAAATCAACTAACTCTCAAAATTCCTAAAAATCACCTATTTTCTTGTACTCTCTCTGTACTCTCCTTCTGGGACTTTGATAACTATAACTTAGATATTTTATTCTATCCTCTGCGTCTTTATTCTCTTTTGTATTTCCTATCTCCTTATCCCTGTGCTAGACTTTGTTCAATTTCTTTAGACCCATTCTTCAGTTCACCAATTCTCTTAATCTCTGCTTAATCCATAAGTTAGCTTATCCATTAAAATTTAAATTTTAATAATTACATTTTTATTTCTTAGTGTTTTATTTGATCATTTTCAAATATGTCTTGTAATTTTTACAGTATTTTATTTCATAATTTTATATATATGTATATAAATATATACATATATATATATATATATATTTTTTTTTTGAGATAGAGTCTTGCTCTGTCCCCCCGGTTGAAGTGCCATATCTCAGTCCCAGCTCACTGCTACCTCTGCCTCCCAAGTTTAAGCTATTCTCCTGCCTCAGCCTCCCAAGTAGCTGGAATTACAGGCATGTGCCACCATGCCTGGCTAACTTTTGTATTTTTAGTAGAGATGAGGTTCTGCCATATTGACCAGGCTGGTCTCGAACTCCTGACCTCAGGTGATCCACCCACCCCGGCCTCCCAAAGTGCTGGGATTACAGGCGTGAGCCACTGTGCCCAGTCTCCATAGTGATTTTTAAGTTCTGCCTTTTATTTCTTCAAATATTTCACACATTGTTATTTTACATTCTATTTTATAATTACAATTTCTTGGGTGTTTTTAGTTTCTGCTGGGATTTCCTAACGCTAGCTTGCTTATCTATATGTTGATAACTACAGATTGTGAGCTCATATTCTTTTGAACTTAATCTGGAAAAATCCTTGGCATTAAAATAGGTTACTTAGCAATATAGAGAATTTTTGTTTGCTTCTGCTGGCAGCTCAAAGATCCTACCAAACTGTATCCACATTGCTTCTTTAGGAGCTTGAGTTCAGATCTCCAATCCTGCAGTGGGTCCAAAGTTTGGCTGCTTCTTTACAGTGCAATTCTAAGAATTTGCCTTCAGAGTTTGTGTTTGCACACCTGCTCTGCTCAGGTTTCAGCTCAGCCTTTTTCTGCACCCCTTCTTGAAAATTTCCCTTGCTTTCCTGGGATCCTACCAATTATATTGTAGTGAGAGAGCTCTTCAGGGTACCTCAAGCCCTTGATATCTCTCATAAGTATTTACATGTGGTTGTAGATACATGTAGATACACAATAGCCAAAGAGACTTTTTAAAAAATGTAAATCAGATTACACCCCTTCCTGGTTGCAAACTCTCAAATGCACCTCTCAGCACACTGAGAACAAAATCCAAATACCTTATCTTGGCAGCTCAGGCCTGCGGAATCTGGTTTGTGCCTGTTTCTTGGACTCTGTTTTCCACCGCTGCACGCATGGTCCAGAAGGGCATTTTCTGGATTCCTTCCACAGACAGACGTTCCTACCTCACAGTTATAAACCCTCTGTTTGAAATTCTGCCTGTTTCCCTCAAGCATCCGTCCTCTCTTTGGCCAGTCTTGGCACGCCAGGATCCTTGTCAGTAGAATCTCAGCAGTCACCGTGCTTCAGCCTGGCTTCCCAGCACCATTGCACCTAACGCAGCCATCCTCACCGCCAGTCACTCTGAGATTACCTGTTGCCTCTTTTCTAGGATATAATTCCAGGAGCACAAATTCTGCTGAATCCCAGTGCTAAGAAATTCTGGCACATAGTAGTCAGTCATTAGATATCTATTGAATAAAAAGAAGTCACAACTCAGAAGTACTGTATTAGAATCCCTGCAAAGTACACGGCTTCCGCTAGGAAAATATGTGAGATACAAGAAGAGAGAC
>NW_016107368.1:5822926-5843862 GCF_001604975.1 Cebus imitator
TTTTAAGACAGAGTCTCACTCTGTCGCCAGGTCCAGGCTGCAGTGCAGTGACACAATCTCGGCTCACTGCAACCTCCGCCTCCGGGGTTCACGCAATTCTCCTGCCTCAGCCTCCCAAGTAGCTGAGACTATAGGCGTGCACCACCATGCCCACCTAATTTTTGTATTTTTAGTAGAGATGGGGTTTCACCATGTTGGCCCGGATGGTCTTGATCTCCTGACCTCGTGATCCGCCTGCCTCAGCCTCCTAAGGTGCTGGGATTACAGGCATGAGCCACAGCGCCCGGCCTTTTTTTCTTTTTAAACACTTCAAAAATAATGTGTCTCATTGACCTTTCATACACATTTTTACTAGTTCTGCCTTTTATTACTTCAAATATTTCACACATTGCTACTTTATATTCATAATCACAATTTCTTGAGTGTTTTGTTTTATGTTCTGCTGGCATTCCCTAACACTAGCTTGTTTGTCTGGATATCGATTGCTGTAGATTGTGAGCTCCTATTTTTACTAGTGGCCCCCTCAGTCAAATCACTCTCTCAGGATCCAATTCAGAAAATACTGATGCATACTGTATGCCCAGGAAATTAAAAATTAATAACACATTTTGGTGTAAAGCAGGAATAAACTCAACTGTTATTTTTTGTTCAACATCAACTCTTTGAATGGTGATGTTAAACTCTGAACCTTGCTGTGCATCGGAAGCAGAGACAGCAGCCTAGCCTCCTTCTGATTAATGAAAAAACATTTTTCTTTCCCTCTGGCCATTTCCCTCTCAGCAATGCATACACTGAAAACTGAGAACACACATATACATGTTGCAAAAATTAAGAGTTTGGAAATATCATTGTGGTTAGTCTTTTAAGCATGACCCAAATGGCCCCTTGATAGCTTCATTATAACTTTATCCGTGTTAATTATCACTGAAGGCTGAGCCTTTACCAGGGTCTTCGGCTGCACGGGGCTAGAACTTGTCACGGGCTTTTTAGGACGTCTCCGATTTAAATGAAAGCTCCAGGCCACATTTGCCTTTTTTTCCCCCAAACTTTTCTCAATTAAAAAAATTTTTTTCTAGCCTCACTGCATTCTTTATGCCAACCAGCTGCATTTTATATCGCAAATTGGTTTTGACTCTGAGGCTTGCGTTTTCGCTCAAGCCTGACACTAAGCGTTTCTCATGTCTCTGTGTACATGATTCAGGCTGACGTACATGTATAGCCTTTATAACTCGTTTGCTTTTGGTGGAAATCCGCTTCAAGAGACCAACTTTTAAAACGATTTTTCTAAAGTCTAATTCTCTTATATTTGTTGCCTTTACCTGATTCATTGCCTTTTAAGTAGTATACAGTATACACTCCAAAAGCGAGGTCAACAATTGTTATTAGTCATTATGGTAGGCGAGGTGGCGAAGCAACATTATCTTTTCCAAGTGAAAAATTATGATCCATTGCCATTTTGCAATTTAAATTGTTCCCTTGGACAGATTTTGGGGAACTCATACAAAGGCATAGACGGTATTTGATTTATTCTTGAGTAGGAAAATAAGGTTCTGACAGCCTTCTGTTCATGAATACGAGTCTCATCACATACCTGTGAATAAGCTATAAAGGTTTTCTATAATAAGGGATTTGTCTGGTGTTTGCTCTCAGTTCCTGGCACAGGGCTTCTAAAGCCCTTGGAATTTTCTGAGTGGTAGAACTGTCTTTGTTATTCATGAGCGTCTTGCATCACTCTTGAGTTTATGCTAATAAGGTGACTCCCCGTGAGCCCTAAAACAGCTTCAGGAATGGGGGCTGGACACCAGAAAGACCATCCATGTGATACAAGGGTTGGGACTTTGACCCAGCCCAAGCTCCAGAGAAGGGAGAGGAGGCTGGAGACTGAGTTCAGCTCTGTGGCCAATCATACCTACATAATGAACCCCAGTCAAAACGCCCCACACGGACCATCAAGGGTGAATTCGTTGATGAACACATCGGTGTGCCAGGAGGGTGGTGCACCCTATTTTCACAGGGAGGGTAAGGAAGCGCTGCGTTGGTGATCCTCGCAGGCCTTCCCTCTGTGTCTCCTCATCTGACTGGCCCTGAGCTGTTCTCTTTATAATAAAGCTATAATGGAAAGTGTAACACTTTCTTGAGTTCTATGCATTGTTATAGCCAATGATCAAGCATGACAGGATTGTAGAAGCCTTTGAATTACTGGCTAGTTGGCCAAAAGCGTGAGTGGCGTGGGGCCCACTGAACTTGTGATTACTGTCTGCAGGGGGCTGTCTATGTGTGTATTTATACACATACACATGGGACTGACTGGGCTCTTCACCCGTGAAGTCCGTGCCAACTCCAGGATTGAACTGTAATATACCAATTGCTGTCAGAATTAAAGGTAAAATAAAAATATTTGAACGTGGCTGAAAGACTGACCTCACATATACATCTGGGTAAAGCACGGAAAGTCCTTCTGAGTGAGAAAGGGTGGTTGGCCAGGCAATCTCTTTAGGCTTACCTACTGAGCATAGAGAAAACACCCTCTTGAAAAACTGTTGGGTGCTTAACTATACTTAGAACCTGAGTGACGGGATCAGTCATACCCCAAACCTCAGCACCACATAATATGCCCAGGTAACAAACCAGCACGGGTACCCCCTGAGTCTAATATAAAATTTGAAAAAGAAAGAAACAAATATATACATATACACAAAGAACCCTTAAAACTCAGCAGTAAGAAAACAAACAATCTGATTAAAAAGTGGCCCGAGCAAGCACATCAAAGAAGATACAGGGATGGCAAAAAGAAAAATTATGAAAAAAATGCTCTGTATCACATCATCAGGAAGTGCAAATTCAAACAGCAGTGAGACACTACTACACACCTTTTAGAATGGTCAAATCTGTAACACTGACAACACCAAATGTGGCGAGGATGAGGGACACCAGGAACGTTGCTGGTGGGAATGTACAGTGGTTCAGCCACTTTTTTTTTTTTTTTTTTTTTTTGCTTGGATGAGATTTATTTTGGAATCACATTATCCAAGCAAAGAAAAACAATCAGTTTATGAGACACAACAAAAATGAAAAAAAGTGAGACAAATGTCTTAGAAGTTTATCAATGACCTCTTATATAATTTCACAAAGTGGTTGAGAGTCATTTTATACAATCCTTTAGAAGAGGCCCAATCCTGGTCAAAATGGTGAAACCCCGTCTCTACTAAAAATATAAAAAATTAGCTGGGCATGGTGGCGCGTGCCTGTAATCCCAGCTACTCAGGAGGCTGAGGCAGGAGAATTGCCTAAACCCAGGAGGCGGAGGTTGCGGTGAGCCGAGATCGTGCCATTGCACTCCAGCCTGGGAAACAAGAGCGAAACTCCATCTCAAACAAACAAAAAAAAGAAGAGGCCCAATCCTTTAGAAGAGATTGAGAACTCTATAATGAGACATGGTCAGACAGAAATCATCATGACTTTCAATGATCTTTTCTTTCCCCTAACTTTAATATCCTTTAGTTGGGGAGAGGAAGAAGTCAGTTTTCATCTGCTCTATCTAAGATTTTATAGATCACTAGAGATTCAACCCCAAGAATATATTGACAGGAGTGAAGTTCTAGCATGTGTGCAGTAACAGCATGAGGCGAATCTGATTCTTTACACTTTAGTTTTACAGTCACCTGTCTTGGCTTGTCAGTTATATCACGAACATCTCCATTGCCATAAAAACGTGACACCATCCTGACTGTCTGGGTACCATCATCTTGAAGATGATAAGCTCCAGCAGTATTCTTCTTAGCCCATTCAATATGCTATTCTTGCTTATTGAAGTTCTGTGTCCCAACAACCACAGAGGTTTTCCCAGTATCCTTGTCCTCATGGTATCGATGTACATGTTTGCCATAGCAGAATTCATATTTCCACCAACCAACATCCCCATGAAAGCAGTAAGAACCACTAAGAAGCTCTTTGATGAGTTGGTCAACTGCCAATTTGGACATGTGGGTTGTCCCAACGGTGAGCATTGGCTGAGAGCCAATAGCAACCAGCTTGTGGATCGCTGGAAATCTCTCTTCTTTAGTAGATTGCAAATCTTCCTCTTTATTTCTCCTAAAAGGAACTCTTAGTATTTCTTCCTGCTGCTCCAACTGCCTCAGGGTGAGGGGCTTAAATGGCGATCCTGGCAGTGATTGAAAAGGTCCGTGGTTCACAGGACATGCTCTGAACCTCATTTGATTTTTCCTTTTCTTCTGCTTCTCGTTCTTTTTCAAATAGAAGATTCTTGGCCAACATATTCCCAAGGTAGGACTCATGAATATTTATTTTCTGACCAGTTTATTTCTCTTCGTGGTACTGCCAAATGTGTTTTCCATGACATACTTTGTAAGTTCAAATAAGGCTCAATTCTGTAAGAACAACTGCTTTGTTTAAATAGTGGCTCCAAAAGCTCTCTTGGACTAGGGCCTTTATAATCCTTTTCTTCTTCCTCATCCCTACTTGTACAAGGGGAAGTGAGTATTTATATTTTTCTTTATGTGCAGTTGTCACGATGACATAATTGTCTTCTTTATACGAAACTCCTGTTGTGGGCAGAGAGAACCACCTGATGATTTTCCGGCAGAAGCCGAGGGGCTGAGAGGTGGAGAGCAACCAAACGGCCATGTCTGAGACAGCCTCCTGCTGTAAAAGGTTCACAGGACATACTGTCCAGGGGGAAAGCACTGGCCGTATAAGTCTTTGAGCACTTGAATTGGGGCTGGTGCAATCGAGGGATTAAAAGTTTGATTTGATTTAATTTTAATTACTCTGTAGTTAGTCTCAACAGCCTCATGTGGCTGGCAGATATCCTACTGCTTAGCACAGGTCCGGAGGCTTCCTGAGGTCTGAGAAGGGTGGTGAAGCCAGCTGGGAAGTGCATGGGCTTTGGAGATGACCAATGCTTGGTTTGAATCTTGCCTTGCCCCTTAGTAACTGGGCAAAATTGGTGAATAATTCTCCCCTCTGTGTTCATCTATAAAAAGAGAAGAAAAAAGTTTCTTCATCTATAAAAAGAGAATAAATAAAACCTACCCCGTAAAAAGGTTTCACATATTAGTGTCTGTGCACCACAGGTATTCAATAAAGATCAGATGGAATCATCTAGAGATGGTGAGTTTCTAAAAGCCAACATCATTTTGGAAAGCTGAGCTTTATTGTCTTCAAAAACAAATGTCAATATTCATGTTATTGAACTTCCATATGTTATTATTTGCTCTCAAAATCCCATCGGCATGTCCTACTTGGAAAGTAAAAATACATTTCACAATACAGATACTCTAGAGAAACTACTTTCTTAAGCTACCAAAGGTTAATGACATTACCCAATATAGTTCAACTGTACAATCAGATCAAATTATCTGGTTCACACACAAAAGACTTGTTTTCCTACCACTTGTTCAATAATAAAAAGTTTAAGCGTAGTCATTTGCACAAAGAAATGGCCAGTTATGGTACACACAACCTTAGGCAGCCACCTTCAGAGAGCGTACTGATGCTAGAGTGGACACCATGCTTATCATTCTTGGGCAGGAAAAGATGGCGCTTGCCAGGACCTTTCCTACCCATGCATCAGGAGTCAGCTGCTGGTTGTGATTTAGACTTGACACCATCAGAGACAAGCACAGATAATGTACAACTGCTTTTGACTACAAGAAAAAATATCCTGTTGTATTATGGACTTTCGCAGTGTTGCAGCAAAGGAAAGAATATTTGCGAATGCGTCAAGACTCCTCAAATAAATTACCACCTACCCTGATGATGTTCCCTGCACCAAAGCATCCAAAATTACAAATGATGTGCCTTTTCTTTGAAGAAGGGAAAGAGATGCTGGAGGAAGACATGGAAAAGGATAAATGTGAAGTTACTATGTCCCACCCAGCCATCGCACCATCAGGATATTAATAGTTGTGAACTCCACTTTAACCTGGCCCATGTCCTTGGGCAGAATGTTTGCATTTACCCTTGAGCTTCAGGGAATTGGGATCTCAGAGCTACTAGCAGCAGAATTTGGAGCCAAATCCCCATCCTCTATCTTCAATGTCTATTACTTTCTCTGCTAACTGACTCCCTTACCGTCTTAGTCAATTGTGAGTCCCGCATGGCTGGCGAGGGGGCTCTGCCTGACGTTCCCTTCTGTGGCTATGCGGTGATGCTCTGGGCTGACACCTCAGAGCACTCTAATGTGCAGGGGACGGAATTTCTAACCCTTGCAGCCTTCACTGGGATACTAGAGTGCATTCTGTTTCTTTACCTTCTACTTCTGAATCGCTACATAATTCTGGCTGAACATTTTCTCTCGGAAAGTTGAGAGATCTCCCACAGGCTTGAGGGACGCTGTGTCCAAATGAGAAAGAATAATTTAAAAAAAAAAAAAGAAAAAAGAATCTTATTTCCCAAGTAGGTGCACCCTGGCAAAGTTGACTGTTAGGAAATGTGGGGCACTTTTTGTTTTGTTTTGATTTCCATTTCCATTCACAACTGCCCCCAAAGATCTGCAGAGGATTAAATTCCAGAAAATGCAATGAGATCTCCATTGCATTTTACCCCTGTGGAATCTCATGTCAGCCCCTTCACCAAGAGGCTGCGGTGGGCACTTGGGGTCATCTGGAAATACTGAGAATGAACAGAGTTCATGACGACACCTCTTCGATATGAACCAACGCCCTGATTCAGCTGTCCCTTGCCAGGTTGCTATGAGTGGCCACAGGAAGGGCCTGTGGTCACAGACGCTGGTGGGTGGAGGCAGGGAGACCCCATCCCACTCAAACAACCATCAGGGACAAGTCCGCCAACCGCATGGGTGGAATGAGCTGCCACTGCCCCCTGCCCCCTCCACAGTGCCAAGCAGGTGTGAGGGTCGCTTCCTGACCTGGCGGCCGCAGGAATGGCTGTCCCCTCCAGGAATCTGTCATCTCCCCGAGGCCACAACAACACCCCCTTGCCACTCATACAGACAGCATTTGGGGCCCAGTGTTCCACCCAGCACTCCTGGTTCTTGGTGAAATGGACAATATGCTGCTTAGAAACCAGCTCTGGGGAAGCTGCCTCCTCCAACGCAGGCTGCAGGGAGCTGCGGCAGGATTCTCTGCTCCCTCTGGTGTGGGGACCTGGGCTATTGTCATGGTGGCGGGGGTGGGGGATGTGGGGGCCATGCCAGTTCTACACCCAGGATTGGCCTGCTCTGTCGTTTGCCAAGAACAATACACAAATAACAAACTAAAACTCATGCTAGTTCCTGACCTGTTTTCCTGAAGATGCTCCAGACATGTAGGGAAACCCCTGGGTCAGGGACTTTCTCTTGGCAAGCCTCCCACTCATGTGGGGGAGAGAACAGCAAGGGGAAGCCAGTTGATACGGCCAGGAAACAGTGAGCGAGGGGTGAGGAGCCCAGGGGTGGAAAAGAACTATCAAGGATGCCGGCCCTGGCTGGACTGATTCCTGGTCCTCTGATCGCAGGCCCTGGCCCTTTATGATGGTTCACATTATGTGTGGACCTGTCTGGACCACAGTGCCCGAATGAGTGGTCACACATTACTCAGCGTGTCTCTGTAACAGCCTTTAGACGTGAACTGCACCATTGGCTCTTCCCTGAGTCTCTTGCCTGCTGGCCCACTCCGCAGATTTTGGAGTTGTCAGCTTCCATAATTGCATGAGCCATTCCTTGAAATAAATCTATCTAGTTACCTATCATCTGTCTATCTCTCTGCCTGCCTATCACCTATCTACCTGAATATCTGTCTACCTACCTATCATATGTCTGTCTATCATTTCTACTTATCCTCTACTACCTGTCTTCTATCTACCTATCTACTATCTGTCTCTCCACTTACCTGCCATCTACCTATGTGTACAGCGACCTGCCCACCATCTGTCTATCTGAGTGCTCAGAGAGTTAAAAATGAAAGTTAAGAACTCCGCGGCTAGTTAATGAAAAACCTGTGGGAGAGAAAATCAATATAATGAATGAAAGAAAATAAGACAGGAAGGCTGGGTCAAAAATGAAAAAAAAAAAAAAGCACTTTACAATTAAACAAGTGTCATTTTATCTTCATTTCTTTATCCCTGTAATATACTATTTGTTATGAGGGAGGAGAGCACAAAAATGAATATATATATATATATATATATATATATATTTGAGACAGAGAGAGCCTGGGCTCTGTTGCCCAGGCTGGAGTGCAGTTGTGCAATCTCAGCTCACTGCAACCTCCATCTCCCGGGTTCAAGCAATTCTCCTGCCCCAGTCTCCAAAGTAGCTGGGATTACAGGTATGTGCCACCATGCCTGGCTAATTTTTGTATTTTTAGTGGAGACAGGGTTTCACCATGTTGGCCAGGCTGGTCTCTAACTCCTGACCTCAGGTGATCCCCCTGCCTTGGCCTCCCAAAATGCTGGGATTACAGTGAGTCACTGTGCCCAGGCAAAAATGGACATTTTATTGCTTGTTTTAAGACTCAAATCCTTAAATAATATCATAACTGCATTTCAAAAAACTCTTGGCGAATTTTTCTCAGCAGTCTACACATTTGTCATTTGTAGACTTCATTAAGCCCGACTCTACAGCTTTGCAAAACTGAACTGTTTGGTTTAGATTGAGGCATTCAGAAATCAAGAAAAATGCTTTGTCCTTTCTCCTTTCTACCCAATTAAGAAGTCACAGCCTCAAATTCCCCTATGTTGTCAGTACTGCACTTTGGAGCCCATCGGTTATTCTAGGAACATTTGGTTGACGAGGGCTAAGAGAGATTTGTCCATCCCAGTGCCATGCACCTGTTATCCAGGGCTTTCCATGAGAAGCGAGGTTCATATATGAAACAGTCAGTAAGACAGTTCTTTTATTAAGGTCTCCAGTGAGAAAATAGGATGTCGTGTTTTGTGTATTTGATTTATACTACTAGAGAATCTCTACTAAAACACTGGTGTGTGTCAATTCCATGCCACGTTTGGCTCTTGAGAAACATCTCAATGCACAGATGGAAATAGAATTCTACTGGGCCTGACCTGAGGAGCAGCATAGAGTGGTCACCTCTGAATGTTCACCAACTCCCTCACCAGGGTCATGCTGGCCCGAAAGGTGGGATGATTGTCTGGAAGAATTGATTACTAGTATACGAACAGTAATAATAATAACAACGACAGCAATGACGGCAACAATAATATAACAGCAACTAACATTTGTCAAAGACAGAACTTGCCAAGCACTGCACTAAGCATTTCAGATAGATGCCGCTTCTCATTCCTTCGTCTGACTGAATCATCCCAGCAACCCCAGTACAATGGTCTCCTGTTACACAGCGGGCTGGGGCTCGGGGGCATGGACAAATTGCTCAGCTCCATAAGCTGCGGTAGAGAGGAGGGGGAATCTGGCCAGAGCCCCCCTCTGCCCAATGTCCACCACTAGTCCAAGTAGGAGCAAGAGGGGAGAAAAACCAAAAGAATGGGAGCATTTTATGGGATACTGAGCAAACAAGGCACTGACTTATAGCCTTGCCCTAGTGTTTCATTGGGAACCAATGAACACGGCATCCTTGAGTTACTGTGTGCAGTTTGAAGAAGTCACCCACTTGTTTTCGTTGCTAGTTTTAGCACTGATTCTGTGTAAGAAGTGTGACTCCCTGCAAGACACTGCAAAGTTGGATGACTTAAGTAACAATTTCAATGTTGCTTTAGTTTCTTTTCTGTCTGAAATTGTCCTTTATTAATAAGTAGCCCCTTTTGTTAAGTTTTAATAGTCAAATTAACACCTTTTGTCATTCTCTGACAACATTTCCAGAGGGTTCTATAAGCTAGGATTTTCTCCAAAGACAAGAATGGCACGTTGGGCTTGGTCGTGTGCAATGCCACTGGAGGCGCTGCCGGAAAGGCTACTGGGCAGCTCTGACTGCAGTCGACTCCATCAAAGTGCTCTTTGCAAATGACCACCCACGTTGAGTAGTCGCTCCAGGTTCTGCAGGGGCTTGCTTCACACACTGTGCAACCTGTGTTTCATCCGGCACAAATGCCATTAACATTCAGATACAGAAAACAAGCTGTGAGCGCCTCCGCATTGGCTGGGGAAATGGCAATGCACATTTCGTCCTGACGGATACTGCAGTGAAAAGTGCCCCCATCTAGCAGAACGTTGTTTTGAGCTAAGAAATTCAAGGTTTGTCATCAGGAAGACTTATTTGGGTCAGACATGGTGGGTGATGCCTATAATCCCAGCACTTTGAGAGCTGAGGTGGGAGAATTGTTTAAGGCCAGGAGTTCAAGATCAGCCTGGTCAACATAATGAACCCCATCTCTATAAAAATTTGTAAAAATTAGGCTGCGCATGGTGGCTTACGCCTGTAATCCCAGCACTTTGGGAGGCTGAGGCAGACAGATCACTTGAGGTCAGGAGTTTGAGGCCAGCCTGGCCAACATGGTGAAACTCCATCTCTACTAAAAGTACAAAAATTAGCTGAGTGTGGTGGCAGATGCCTGTAATTTTAGCTACTCAGGACGGTGAGGCAGGAGAATTGCTTGAACCTGGGAAGTGGAGGCTGCAGTGAGCTGAGATGGAGCCACTGCACTCCAGTCTCAGAAACAGAGTGAGACTCCATCTCATAAATAAATAAGTAAGCCAGGCATGGTGGCACACACAAGTAATCTGAGCTCCTTGGGAGGCTGAGGTGGGAGGATTGTTTGAGCCCAGGAGCTTAAGGCTGCAGTGAGTTACGATCCCACCACGGCACTCCAGCCTGGGAGACAATGAGATTCTGTCCAAAAAAAAAAAAAAATACCGATTTGCTCACTGACCTCTCTGGGAGGGCTACTGAGTAGTATCTCAAGCCCCAAATCTGTCAAGGCAACACAGCATTTCCTGCATCATCACCTTCATCCACAGCACGCACAGCACCCACATCATCCGTCTCCAATCCTGTGCTCAGCCATGGCACATCAATCGTTAACAAGTTCCTGTTCAGATCAGTTGTCCAGGGCTCTTTTCTGTAGGTACTAACCATCAAGGACACCTTTTCTCCAACGAAACCAACATCCGTTGCATGATTAATAATCACGGCTAACCGTTATTCAGTGCTTATATTGTATCAGGCACTGGCTTAGGCACTTCACAAGTATCTTCTTCACAACCGCTGTATGAGGTGCGGGTGCTGTCATGTTATACGTTATACATTCCCATGCTATACGTGAGAAGCAGAGGTTAGAGAGGTTCAATAGCACCCACACATTCAGAGCCAAATAGTGGAGTTGGCATTGGGTGCTAGCTCTGGGAACACCCAAACCTGGGGGAATCTGGCACCTCCCTTGCCAGGATGTGGGGATGAGAATTGAACTGAAGCACGCAAGAAAGCTCTTCCTAGCAACGACTTCCATGTGAAGTCACCAGGTCCCGATGAGCCTCTTGCCTCCTTAGTTGGGCCTGCAGGGTGTTGCACTGCCAGCATCTTGCATTGTGGAGCTGTCTGGGCACACTTTGAACCCTGCTTCTGCTGCTAACCAGCTGTGTGACCTCACTCATTTGTCTTCACTGATCAATGGGAGTAATATTAATAACCCACCCACAGAACTGTTATTAGGGACGATTGAAAAAATGCATCTAAAGCAGAATCGGGTAGAAAAAAAGGAGCCATTTTTTAGTGCTAGGCCTTTAAGAGGTGGCCCTGTCCTCAGAAGCACATTAGTCTGGGACTTAAAATGATATTTTTACTGAAAATTATGTAATATTTATGAATTTTTTTTAAAAAAAGGACGGTAAAGCTCCTCACAACAACTTTTCCAGCATCGTGCTTCAAGTGGGATTCGGGAGGAAACCCAACTCTGGCCTCTTCGATTTGAATGTGGCTTTGATGAACCCATGTGCTTTTGTCTGGTCCTGGTGGGCGCCACTGAGGGCCTGCTAAGCGTTCCCAGCTTGCCAGGTGGCAGTGACGGGAGCCCTGGGCTAAAGCAGCTCGCGACACCCTCCTCCCCTGAAACTAGGGCACTGTCCAGTTCCACAGCTGCCCAGACGGCTCTCCAAGATGGCCCCACGAGACCTTAACGTTGCCAAAAGAGTAAGTCAGATAGCTCAGTGTGCCCACCTCAATAAAGCCTGAGGAGCTAATCCCACCCTACAGCAGTTTCTCTGGTGAGCTTACAGTCCTCCAACCTTGCCTATGCAACGGAGCACATAGAAACCAAGCGTAGGAGCTGGAAACACTTTTTCCTGCTTCTATGACACGCAGAGGTGGCTGCCATCATCATATTTCTGCAAGTGTATTCCCCAAAATAGTATGTGAGTGTATTCCCCAAAATAGTAACCACACAGTATTCTACAATATCCCATATGGCATGGTGCATGCCTGCTGAGACTACGCTTTATAGCACCTGTCAGGGAGGGGAGTGTATGTGTAACAGACGGGCCCAGCCAGGGTAGAGGGATTCCTGATGACTGCAGAGCCATGAGCATGGAGGGGAAGCAGAAACTAGGTTTAACCCCAAGGTCATCCATGGAGGAGATTCGTAAGGCCACAGTTAGTGGCAGCCAAGGCTCCAGGACATGGCTGTTCAGCTCAGGTTGGGATCCAGGGTCCAGGAATAGGGAAGATGTAGTAATCAAGACAGGCTGGCTGACAACCTTCGGCCTTTAGGGGTATAGGTGAGAAGGCTGCAAGGGCAAGGGCAGGGACCCATTTCCATTACAGAAACAAAATGTAAGTTCAGGTCCTACAATAGGCCCAAGGTCACAAGAGACTAACAGCATGCTTTACCTCCATCTATTCATTCGTCATTCATTATCCATCCATTTAACCATTCATCCACCCACCCATCTATTCAACCATCCACCCACCTACTCAATTCACTCATTCACCTATCCATTCGTCCTCCATCCATCCACCCATTCATCCATCCATTCATCCACTCATCCACCCATCCATCCACCTACCTATCTATCCACCCATCCATCCATCCAACCTCCACCCACTCATCTACTCATCCATCCATCCTCCAGCCATCTACTCAGTCATCCACCCATCCATTCACCCAGTCATCTATCCATCCATCCATTTATCTCTCTCATTCTTTTTATCATTCAGTATAGTACTAGTGATGAAGGAAAAATATTAAAAAATATATAATTCCTCTTCTTGGATCTTAAATGGGAGGACAATGCTGGGTCATTTGAGTCAAGGAAATATTCCCCATGCCTTAGGTGACTCCCACCTCTTGCCTCTCCATGAAAGCAGTAAGGGTCTGTCTTACTGGATCTGTCCAGATCCTGTCTATTATACTCTGATAACTACGTACAGGAAGGCTGGAAAGGCAGGAGTCCAAGCAAGTTCTCCTAGCAACTGTTAAACTTTCCCTAGTGGGCACAGAAGATACATGTGGTGAATGTTTCTAACTCTTCTATCCTTAAAAAATTGGGGGCGGGGAGAACGAGTTCAAAAAGCACTAGAATTCAGAAATTCAGTGGATTCGCTTTCTGTTGCTAAAAAAACCAACCACAAACATAGCGGCTTAAAACAACAGGCGTTTATTATCTTACAGTTTCTGTGGGTCAGGAAAATGAACTTTCCTACTATGCCAAGTTCACAGGGCAAATATCAGTGTTTTCCTATTTACCCGCCTCTAATAAGTACTGAATATTTTACACTTATCATCTCTTATTGGACTAAGACCAGGGCACAGAGAAATTCTACTGATTTCCTACTGGACAGTCTTGAAAAGCAAGCCAGTTGGGAAACCCACAAGCCCAGCTTCAGGGGCATCAGAGTGGGGGAGCCCCAGATGCCTGAAATAAAGGGGAGAAGAAGGTCTCGCTGGGACCCTCAGGATCCAGCAACAGCCAAGCTTTTTTTCCAAGCTAACACCATTACTGCTAACATTATCCTTTATTGGCTATCAAAAACTAGCTCTGGTTTCCCCTTAGTGTGTGGATAATCATAATTACTGTAGGGATAGAAAGTATTTGGTAGTGTAGCATGATATAAAGTGCCAAAATGTCAAAAATATTTTCACCAAGGTGTTCTTTCCTGAAAGAACATACCTATTTAGGGACCACAGATGATATCCTGTGATATAGTCTCTTCTCCATGTGTCTAAACACATGAAATAAGGCGTGAGGAAGGGGATCTTTTCCCAGAACACTTCGATGTCCCTCTCTGCCAATCAACAGAGTGAAGCTTTTGAACCTCTTAAAGAAGTAAAAGCTCCCTTTTCTAGATGGCAGGATAGCAAATGTTTAAAAAACACTGATGCACCTGTGCTTTCTACCTTCTTTGCTGTGATTTTCTCTTTCTTTGGCCAGGGTGTTATGTTATCTGGGGAAGATTAGACATTTTACAGATGAAAACAAGGAGAAAGAGACAATGTCTAGTTTTTGACTTCTAGGATAAACTTTTGAGGCACTCGGTGAGAAAGCAAGCCCACCTTTGTGGGGAGAGAGTTTGGAATTCCCAAACTTGTCATCATATATAAAGAGTGAAGATGGGCAGTTTTGACCATACATGTCCTCTCAGACCAGGCAGAGAGACCTGGGGCTCTGCACAGGGGAATCCCTCAATAGGGAGGCTGAGGAGGGATCCTTCAAGGTGGGCAGGGGGGTTGATTGTAGGGGGGCGTTTGTAGGGAAGGACAGGGCCAAGGTAAGGATGTTATCAGCCTTTTATGAGAAGGTATAGACCCAAAATGGAGTGAGGTGGAGTGCAATGTAGTGTGGACTTGTCCCTGCTTCTACCTGGAACCTCCCAAGACAGCCATGGGCAAGCAGCAATGGCAGAGAGTGAAGCTTCAGATGATGGCCTAGCGTGGGGCCCTTTCTCTGTGGAAGCCACAGGACAAGGGCCATACCTGAGATTGCTGGTTGGAGCTTTAAAGGGCACCAGAGCAAGGTGCACAGGAACCCCAAAGTAGGAGCTGAGGAGGGGACCCAGTGGGAGTTGCACACACCCTGAAGGATTTGTGCCCCCAAGGGGCTGAGATGGGGACCTCCTAGGAGCAACCTCTGATCCTCATTTGTGCAGCATCAGGAGTAGAGGCAGCTACAGAGCAAGTGGAGCCAGAGACCGGGGTGAGACAGCTGGACAGTGGGCAGCTAATCCAGAACAGCGGGCTTCTCCGATGCCTCGAGGCTGGGATGTGCCTTCCTGCACCTAGATGCCATTTGGGACAGAGAAATGAGTGAACTGGGTGCTCAGAAGACAGGAGCATCTCTGATAGCCAGGGTGTCTGCAGAAGACTGAGTGTGTGCCTGAAAGAACCCTTTCAAACCCAAAGTAGGAGTTCAAACTGTGCTAACAGAAATTGGGTAGCTTGAAGAGTAAATTTGATTCCCCCCCATATCAAGACAAGATTAATCAAAAAATCAAATATGTTGAAGCTGAGGACTAGCTAATGTCAAAAAGGAGTCCCTGAGACTGCCATAGAATGCAGTTTCCCCAAGTTCCAATTTCAGAGGAGTTGGACCTTGCAAAAAAAGAATATATGATTACAGCACCCCATGCAGACATCTCTGGTAGGAGGTTGGTGATGCAGGGCTGAGAAGGGCCAGGGAGGAGGTGATAACTGCCACTGTGATGACTGCTAAACAGGCCGCAAACAGGATGTCAGAGCTGGAGGTGCTGGGACCTGCCTAGCCCAGCGTTTTAATCTCACCAACAAGGAAATTGAGGTTGAGTGGCTTGTCTTAGACTTGCCACCTAATGCACAGTGAGTTAAAATCAGAGCCAGGACTTAAATTCAGGTGTTCAGATATACCAGACAAATAGCAATTAAAAGAAAGCTTATGTAGCAGTATTTCTAACAGGCCAAACAGAATTTGGCAGAGAGCTTCAGTGGGGATTAAAATAGATAATATATTATGAAGGAAGGAATAATACACCAAGAAGTAATAGCAGACATAAATTTATATGCACTCATCAACATAGCTTTGAAATATATGAAGTGAAAATTGACATGATGACAAGGAGAAATGCAAAAGTGGGATATTTCGATAAAATTATATGACAAAGTATTATATCAGATAAATGATTAGTCAGGCAGTAGAAGACTTGGACTATACAATTAATAAGCTTGATTCACTACAAACACCCAAGTCGTGTGATCACAGTTCACTGCAGCTTCCAACACCTGGGCTCAAGTGATCCTCTTGCCTCAGTCTCCTGAGTAGATAGACTCAGGATAGACTACTGCACTCAGTAAGTAGAGAATCTATATTCCTTTTAAGGTTATGTAGAATGTTTATAAAAACTAACCATATGCTATTTCCCCCCCAAAAACTGAATTCAGAATATGTGTTCATGTGCTACAACTTCAGTATAACTACAGGGAAAATATTAAGAATTAAAAATGTATACCCATATATAAGTCACACACTAAAGAGAAAATCACAATAGAGATTCTTAAATATTTATAACAACAACAAAGAAGATGCTAAAAATAAAGATGTGTGCATTGCAGCTGAAGTGTTACATAAAGTGAATATTTATAAACTTGAAATGTACTCCTAAACTAAGATTGCAAATACATATTAATTCAAATTAAGGTTTGTAGAAAAGAATAAAGCATTGTAAAGACATTAGAAAAAGTCATAAAGCCAAGAGCAGAAATTAGTACATGAGCTTTTAAAATCAATACACTTTATTTCTAGAGTAGATTTAGGTTCACAGGAATATTGAGTGGAAAGTCCAGAGAGCTCCCAGATATCCTGCTATGCTCACAGATGCAAAGCCTCCCTGACTATGGACATCCCACACCAGAGTGGCACGCTTATAAAATTGATGAACCTACACTGACACATTATTATCACCCGAAGTCCACAGTTTACATGAGCGTTTACCCTTGGTGTTGTAGAGTCTATGGGTTTTGACAAACATACTGGTGCAGTCACCATGTAGTATCATACAGAATAAAATAAATAAATTCAGGTTTCCTGATGTCCTGGTCTCTTCTGAGCAGACTGTGCAGGCTCTGTGCAGAAAGAGGACCCCAAAGCTCTACCATATTCTGTCTCCCAGCCCTTTGCTTGCTGGGAGTAGCCCATCAGCTTTTCCAAGGCCAGAAAGACATATAGAGGCAAACTGAGAGTTCTGGAGAACTCTCCATGCCATGGGAGTCCCCGGCTTCCTTTGGTCTCTTCTCTGTGGGGAACCTCATTTGTGAACGGGAATGCAATTTTGAATCACCCCTGGCTACTGAGAGCTGTCCCTGGCTTCTGGGAACAAGCAGCTTTTGCCAAACAAGCACTACCGGGAATGATCAGTTCATAAATGAATCCTTAGGAGCACTATTAATTCCCCAATAAGCGATTTCAGGCAGAGTCGGTCTCTGAAGTCTCCTAGCTGGCAAGCGAGTGTTGGAACTTGGCGCCAAGATTTTGGAGCTCAGATGCAGCTAGTCAAGAGGATGATGGTGGTGAACTTTCCAGCCATACTGCCAAGGAGGGTGTTTGCATCCACCCCGACTCTGTTGCTTTTTTGCTTTGCAGAGCTTTGTTCTGGCCTGCAGAGGCACAGTGGATCCTCTTGCTTGGGAAAAGGTTGTCACAGGCAGTTCTTTAACTGCCTGGCATCCTAGCTCTTGACTTCCCCCCATCCCTTTCTCCCTGCAAGGTGTAATGCTTAGTTCTGGTGGCAGCAAGGAATAGAACTTACTTTTTCTCTTTATGAGAATAAACACAGTAATAGCATTCAAGTTGTGTATTTCATATCATTATCCCTGCGTGTGTCCTAATTTCCTCTTCTTATAAGGACACCAGTCACACCGGATTAGGGCCACCCTGATAACTGGCATGAACTCCCGGGTGCCTGGCATGAACTCCTGCAACTTTGGTGAAAAGGTTCCTCATGGGGCCAAATCATCTTCCTGGGCCCTATTTTCTTTCATTAGGCATGCATCCCAAGTTGGGAAGCCATCTGCAGGGAAGGCAGGGAGGTAACATCTAGCCCTCCTTCACCATTGTTAAAATAAACCCTTTAGACAAATTCAATTTAACAGAGTTTATCTGAGCAAAGAAGACTGGCAAATTGGGCAGCCCTCAGAACCAGCAGAGGTTCAGAGAAAGAGAAGTGAAGCACAGAAATAGCTGGACTGGTGACGCTCAGCATTTGCCTCATTTGGTTATAGTCTAATTAGTTAGCTGCGGGAAGCTGGCTGAGACTGGCTGGATGTTGCCGAGATAGCGCTTCTCAGCCAGGGTGTGTTCAGTCTGCAGGAACTCCAGGTAAGGGGCAGCCCCAAGCCCGTTAGTTGCTAGTTTCACACCGTTGAGATGCAGAATGTCCTGTTCCGCAGCCCAGAGCCCCCCTCCGCCCCATTTTAAAAGACAGAATGTTTTCTACCAAGAATTATTTTCTGGATAATTACAGTATTTTAACACTCTGCTCAAATCTGACTGTGAAGCCCAGGCTCAACAGGCTCACATTTGAAGGCCACGTCTTGGACTGTGAGCAAGAAGTGCCATCAGGGAACTCAGGACAATGCGAAATGTAACTACAGAAAATAGTGTCCATATTTGAATAGGCTTTTTCAGAAGGTGCCCATTTCAATCATTTCATTAAAAGTGACCGCATTGTTTCTATCTCCATACCCACCTTTTTCTTGCCTTTGGTGAGGGGCAGATGAGGCGAAGGGTGGTCATCATCACTTCACACACAAGCCAGCTGGGTGTCCCGGCAAGGATTTCATTATCTTGCAATGTATTTCACAAAAGAAGAGTAAACTATGGGTTTCTGAAACATTTCCAGCAGTCCTCTGAAGAAACCAATCCTTAATTCTATAGTTGGAGGACAGTTTTGATAAATATAGGAAATAATAGATAGCCAAGTTCTTCCAGTCCTGACCCTTTTCCACTGCAGACAGAATGGTCTTCAGGACTGGGCTGGGCAAGATGGCTCATGCCTGTAAGCCCAGCATTTTGGAGGTCCAGGTGCAAGGATCACTTGGGGCCAGGAGTTTTGAGACCAGCCTGGGCAACATAGTGAGACCCTGTCTCCTAAAACAAAAATGATAATAACGCAAAAATTACAGACTACCGGCATGTGCCTGTAGTCTCAGCTACTCAAGAGGCTGAGGTGGGAAGATCACTGAGCCCAGAAGCTGGAAGCTGCAGTGATCTGTGATCACACCACTGCACTCCAGCCTGGGCAACAGAGCAAGACTCTGTCTCTAACATAAATAAATCAAATAAATAAAAATCAGATTGGAAGTGTTGGTTTCTATGTTAGTCTCCTAGGGCTTCTATAACAAAGTACCATAGACTAGGTGCCTTGAATGACAGAAATAGATTCTGTGTCACAGTCCTGGAGGCCTGAAGTTGGAGTTCAAGGTGTCACCCCAATTGGTTCCTACTGAGGCCGTGAGGGAAACTCTGCTCCAGGCCTCTCTCCTTGTCGTGTAAACAGCCGCCTTCTCCATGTCCTCACATGATTGTCCTCTGCATGTGTGTGGCCTGATTTCCTCTTCTTGCAAGGACACCAGTCACACTGGATTAGGGCCACCCCAGTAACTCCAGTTAACCTTATAAAGAACTTCGTAAAAACCCTCTTTCCAAGTAAGGTCTCATTCTTAGGTACTGGAGGTGGGACTTCAACATATAAATGTGTAGTGGGACACAGCATATTAATTTGGGGGTACACATAACAGTTTCCTCATGGGATGCAAAGTCAGTCTGCAGGATGAGAATCCCTGCAGTTCGTGCCTGATAAACACACTTGTCGGAATACCAAAGGAATTGGAATTCCACCTTCTGTGAGATTTGGATTTAAATGGGAAGTACCCAGGTGGAAGTAAATGGTCGTCAGGATAACATGGCTAAGCGGTCTCCTTAGTGTTTATTTTCATACATTTCTATTGATAGCATCTTTCTTTGATAAAACGATCCCGTCCAATGTCGTTTCACGGTTACCCACATCTCACTCAACTCAGCACCCTTTTCTACATCTTTTTCCTTGAAGGTAGCCAAGGAGCTCCTACAGCCTGTGGAATTCTTCCTTTCTTTAAGCCTTTGCATGCAGTGTTTGAATCACATAATTGGCTTTTTCTCTATTCTGCACAATTTAGCACTTTCTTGGTTGCCAAATTTCTTTTGTGTACAGAGTAGGTGCAATTATTGCATAAGGTCTGACGGTGGCATGGAGCCAGGAAGGGTCCCTCACTTTAAGGCCCATCCTTTGTCTTCAGTTACGTCACAAACTGCCTGTGTTATGTTTCTCGTGTCCAAGGACAGTGGTAAATAAATAGTAGGTATTTGATGCATGTTTGGGATTTGTTGTTCTTTTTTTTTTTGCAAGATTCATTGTACACATTTGTCCAAAAAAAAAACCAAAACCAAAACCAAAAGTACCCAGAGCTTGTTTGGTGTGGTGGCATGGGCCTGTAATCTCAGCTGCTTAGGAGATCAAGTGGGAGGATCACTTGAGCCCGGGAATTCGAGGCCAGCCTGGGCAATATAGTAACAGCCTGTGTCAAAACGGACAAACAGACAACCCCCAAAACCAGAAAACAAAGAAACCAAAATACCCAGAGAGCCTGGCAGTAGTTAAAAGAGTAAAAACAGATCTTAGGAACTACTGCAATAGGGGAAAGAGATCTCAGTTCTGAACGTAATAAGGAAAACTGAGAATTTATAGACAAGAAAAATGATAGGGGTCAGTAGGTGAAAAATTCCTAAGAAAAAATATCAGGGATTAGGGGGATTCTGGCTAAACCGACCAAACAGGATTCTTGTTAAAGGCAAGTCAGGCCGGGTGCGGTGGCTCACACCTGTAATCCCAGCACTTTGGGAGGCCAAGGTGGGTGAATCACGAGGTCAAGAGATCGAGACCATTCTGGTCAACATGGTGAAACACCGTCTCTACTAAAAATACAAAAAATCAGCTGGGCATGGTGGCGCATGCCTGTAATCCCAGCTACTCAGGAGGCTGAGGCAGGAGAATTGCCTGAACCCAGGAGGC
>NW_016107368.1:5843972-5856172 GCF_001604975.1 Cebus imitator
CTGGGATGAGGATGACGAATTCAATAGGATGTCATCGTTCTTGAAGTTGGGAGGCTCTGGTTAAACTAATCTAGAAGCCTTCTTGCTAAAATTGGGCTCTTGGCAGACATGGCCAAGAACAGGGCCTAGTCAGGCTTGAGGAAACTGACAAATTTGGTCAAGGAAGATAATCTTTATTACACTTTTCTTTTTGTCACTTGAAGGGCAAAAACATCAGAAAACCAGGAGGCTCTATCTGCCTCCCATCTCTTTTTGGGGGGCATCTATAAATAGTATTGCCTTTAGATCCAGACAGGAAAAACCCCTGCTGTAGGCCTCATATTCTAGAGAATCCTAAGTCTCTCAGACACACACTCAGACACACACACACACACACACACACACACACTCTCTCTCTCTCTTACTAAACACCTGGCCTCTTGTGTCAGATAACAACACTTCTCACTTATGGTTGTTATTTTCTGTAACAGGTCTACCAAATCACGATAAATCATACTTATTAAATTATCATTTTTTTTCATTAAGTATGAGATGTGACTCTAAAATGCTGATGCCAGTTTCCCATGAACATAGGAGGCTATTGCCTGTGGAACTTCTCTTTTTTTATATTGTGGTTCCACACAGGTGTTTTTGGGTATCAGACAGGATCATAAATCTATGTTTTGTTTGTTTTGTTTTGTTTTCTGAGACAGGGTCTCACTCTGTGGCTCAGGCTGGAGTGCGGTGGCACCATCACGGCTCACTGCAGCCTCGACCTCCCAAGGCTCAGGTGATCCTCCCGCCTCAGCCCCATCGAGTAACTGGGACTACAAGCATGCTCCACCATGTTGGCTAATTTTTGTATTTTTTCAAAGTAAAGATGGGGTTTTGCCATGTTGCCCAGGCTGCTCTCAAACTCCTGAGCTCAAGCAATCCATGCGCCTTGGCCTCCCAAAGTGCTGGGATTACAGGCATGAGCCACCACATCCAGCCTTAAATCTAGTATTTTAAAGGGCAACTCTATAACAAAGTTTTTCATCTCCACCACTCTATTAGTCTGTTTTCACCTTGCTAATAAAGACATACCCAAGACTAGACAATTTACAAATGAAAAAGGTTGAATGGATTTACAGTTCCACATGGATGGGGAGGCCTCACAATGGCAGAAGGAAAGGAGGAGCAAGTCACAACTCATGTGGATGGAGGCAGGCAAAGAGAGAGAGCTTGTATAGGGAAACTCCCATTTCAAAAGCCTTCAGATCTCATGACACTTACTATCAGGAGAACAGCATGGAAAAGACCCACCCCCATGATTCAATTATTGCCCACTGGGTCCCTCCCACAACATGTGGGAATTATGTGGGCTACAAGATGAATTTGGGTGGAGACACAGAGCCAAACCATATCAACCACCAAGTCCTCTTGTACTTTCTGTAATATCTCTCAATTCTTTCTTCATCTTTTCATTTTACAACTACTCAGTAAAGCCGTACTCCCTCTGGCCTCAGCTACCTCAACAGCCTCCAAGCTCATCTCCCTGATCTGCCTTCTCTGCTCATCCTCACCCAGTAGCCATAGTGACCTGTGTGCAATGTAAATGTTAATGACACCGCCTGGCCTCAAACCCTCCAGTGGCTTCCATCACTCCCAGCACACAATCCAGATTCCTTCCCATGGCCAGCGTATCAGTCCCAGATGTGGCTTCTGCCTCCTTCTCCTGTCTCACATGGGCCACACACATGCCACAGCCTTCCCTCCAGCTGGGATCAGCACTGGGGCCTCGGCTCTGCCACCAACAGCAGTGAGCTTTCCCAGCCCCACTCCCTGTGCCTTGCTCACCCTGCGGCCTGAAATTCACTCCACCCCATTCATACTTCCTGGCCCCAAGACCAGCTTCTTCTCACACTTCAGGTGTCTGCTTGAATTTGACCCAGCAATCCCATTACTGGGTATATATCCAAAGGATTATAAATTGTTCTACTATAAGGACACGTGCACACAAATGTTCATTGCAGCACTGTTTACAATAGCAAAGACCTGGAACCAACCCAAATGCCCATCGATGATAGACTGGACAGGGAAAATACGGCACATATACACCATGGAATATTATGTAGCCATCAAAAACGATGAGTTTGTGTCCTTTGTAGGGACATGGATGAACCTGGAAACCATCATTCTCAGCAAACTGACACAACAGCAGAAGATCAAACACCGCATGTTCTCACTCATAGGTGGGTGTTGAACAGTGAGAACACATGGACACAGGGAGGGGAGCACTACACACTGGGGTCTGTTGGGGGAAAATAGGGGAGGGACAGTAGGAGGTGGGGAGTTGGGAAGAGATAGCTTGGGGAGAGATGCCAGATGTAGGTGATGGGGAGGAAAGCAGCAAATCACGCTGCCACGTGTGTACCTATGCAACAATCTTTCATGTCCTTCATATGTACCCCAAAACCTAAAATGCAATAAAAAAAATTAAAAAAAAAAGAAAGAAAACCATAAAAGGAAACATGGATGGAAATTAAAAAAAAAAAAAAAAAGAAAAGCATTTCCCCAGAGGTGCTTGTTTTGACCCTACTGTCTAAAGCAGCTCACCCCACTAATCACGCCTCTGTCTCCCTGCCCAGCTGGTGTCTTTTTCTAGCCGCCATTATTACTGAAACGGTCTGTGTGCTCACTTCCTAGTTACTTTTCTTGCCATCACTAGAATGTAAGGTCCTGTCAATATTCCGGTTCAATGCATATTTTCAGGATGAACAAAGAACGTTTATTTGATCTTTATGGGAAGTATAAAGAAAAGCTACACAGACTCATCCAAATTTTAACTTGCATCTCCATGGGTTAAATAAAACACTGTTCCTTTTTGTTCCCTCTTTATTTTTACCCCCTCATATTTCCTTTTACCTCTAAAAAGTAAGGTTTTAATAGCATTGAAGATTTTATGCTAAGGTCTTCTCACATCTTTACGAGAGCCCAAGAAACCATTCCTTTACCCTCGTGCATTTTTCTGCTGTCAGAGAGGGAGTTTTTCTACCTTTTCCCCCATTTCAGAGTGCTCTGCTGGTGGAAAGGTTTACTTTAAGTCTCTCTGCTAAGTCTGTGTAATAAGAATACTCTATCTCACAGCTGTCAGCTCTTTTTTAAACAGTGCTGCCTCTGGTTCTTTGAAAAATGCCAGCCATTTATTTAATCCTGGCTTTGGCTTCAGGTCCACTGGAACAATGGCTAGTGTGCCTGTGATTACTTTATCACCATTTCTCTGTGTTGGGAGAGCCTTTGTCAGTACATGTGAGTCAAAGACTTCTCACTGTTTCCTGATTTTTCTCTTTGTTCTCTCAAGTCTTTCTACTTGGCACCAGTTAGTGTGCCTGGAGATTTCAGACCAGGCATAACAGAGCAGCAAGATGCAAAGCTGGCATGCATGTCAGAAGCAGGTTGAGGCTTTCTATTTGTTGATAAACTCAGTAAAAGACAAAAAAAAAAAATGGATGTTGTCACCTGTCATGGCTCATAGTAAACAGAAAGCCACCCCTCTCTCAGGCCGATGGTTTATTCAGGTTCATCTATTCTGACAAATAAATATCTGACAAATATTTATTAGGCACTATTTAGTTGCTACTCGCCTGTGATGGGCTAGTGTACATAATTTCAGTGAACAGACATTCTTTTTGTGAGCTTGTTTAATTTTTTAAAAACATTGTATTGTCTTGAGTGTGACAGAAACGTCCACCCATCTCTGTCTTCCCTTTTCCTTTGACTGTAGACTCCCAACTTTTAGTTAGACAGACACACCCTGTCTTGAATGAAGACCACATTTCTCAGCCTCCACTGCATTTAGTGCAGCCATGTGGCTAGGACTTGGTCGAGGAGAAGAGAGCAGAATGTAGTGGGTAACTTCCAGAAAGTCTTTAAGAGGAGGGAATGTCCTTCTTACTTCCTCCTCTTTCCTGATGAAGGAAATGCAGATGTAGTAGCCAGAATTTGAGCAGCAGTTTTGACCATGAGGTGGAAGAAATGTGCAGAAACTGATGGGGAACAAAAGGAATTTCAACAGATTTTTAGGAGATAAAAATCAGATGATACAACTGGTTTAGAGGGGGAAGAAATTTACAATGTATGGTTCCTATAGAGAGTAAGGCTAATGGGAAGAGAGTGTTCTGCCTTGCAGAACATGTGAAATGGTCAGGAATTTGAGATGCTACATGCAGTGGTCAGCCTGATTAATGAGGGCTGGCTGGAGACTGTGAAACAGTCAGACTTTAGGATACCTTCACCCTCCACACTCAGGCAAGTCACTCTTCCAGGTCCTCCAACGACTTCCCTAGAGATGAGATGAGTGTTATTCACTGGAGAAGCTAAGCAGGGGAAACACTGGATGTCGGGAAACCAACTGAATTGCAGGGTAGGGCAGTAATTGTGGAAATTTCAGAAATGTCTATATGAGAAACAATTGAGTCTATGCCCTCTGTCTCTCCCACTCTCTCCTATGACATCTTTAGCAGATGTCACAGACAGGATAGCAAGATCCAACTATAGGCTGTCTATAAGAGACACATTTTAGATTCATAGAAACAGTAGGTTGATAATAGAAGGATGACACAATATACACTGTGCAGATGGTAGCCAAAGAGAGCTGGATTAGCTATACTAATACCAGACAAAACGGACTTTGAAAGAAGAAAAATCACAAGAGAAGAGAGGGCATTTCACAACTATAAAAGGGTAAACATACCAGAAAGGTATAGCAATTATAAATGTAAATGCACCTAACACTGGGTCTCAAAATACAGGAAGCAAGGACGGATAGAATTGAGGGAGAAAGCAACAACGTAACATTTAAAGTTGGAGATTTTAATTATGTTCTCTCAAATATGTAATATTTGGGAATAGAACAACAATTCATAAAGTCAAGAAGGGTATTGAAGACTTGAACAACACTATCAGCCAACTTGACCTAAGGGACATATATGGAACACTCCACCCAAAAACAGAATGCACATTCTTTCCGGGACCTGGCAGGAACTGGTGCCAGTCTATGGCCTGTTAGGAACCAGGCCACACAGCAAGAGGTGAGTGACGAGCGAGCATTACTGCCTGAGCTCCACCTCCTGCCAGATCAGTGGCGGCATTTGATTGCCATGGGAGCATGAACACTATTGTGAACTGCATGTGAGAGGAATCTAGGTTGTATATTCCTTATGAGAATCTGACATCTGATGACCTAAGGCGGAATAGTTTCATCTTGAAACCAACCACTACCTCCACCCACCAACACCCACTCCACCCCTGTTTGTGAAAAAATTGTCTTCCAAGAAGCCTGTATTTTGTGCCAAAGAGGCTGGGGACTGTTGTGCTACAGGATAGACCCTAGACCCTATTCTAGGCCTTGAAACGAGTTGTATTAGTTTTCCGTGGCTATTGTAACAAGTTGTCACAAATGTGGTGGCTTAAACCAACAGAAACTTTTTCCTTCCCAGGTCTGGACTCCAGAATTCCAAACTTCCAGTCTGAAATCAGTATTACTGGGCTGTAATCCAGAAGTCAGCAGGGCTGAACTTCCCACAGAAGCTCTAGAGGAGGATCCATTCCTGTCAAATTCTGGATTCTGGAGGCTGGCAGCATTCCTTGGCTTGTGGTTGCATGGCTTAAATCTCAAGATCCTTAATTTAATCACACCTACAAAGACCCTATAGACTACAAATTCCATATAGTGTCACATCCACAGGTTTCAGGGATTAGGAAATGAATACCTTTGAAAGAACCTTTTTCTTAGCTTATCACCCAAATTTCAATAAATTTAAAAGGCTTACAATAATGCAAATGTTCTATGACTAAAAATTAAATTAGCAATCAACAAGAGAAATAAATATGGAAAACAGTTACACATTTGGAAACTAAACCACCAGTTTCTAAGTATTCATGGATCAAAGAAGGAATCACAAACAAAATTAAAAATATCTTGAATTGAATGAAAATGAAAGCACCACATTTCAAAATTTATAGGATACCATCAGTGCTTAGGGAGAAATTTATAGGTTTAAACTCCTATATTTGAAAAAAGAAAGTTTTAAAAAAGAATAACAAGCTTCCTTATCAAGAAGCTAGAAAAAGAAAAGGGCTCAGCACTGTACCCTATCCCTCACCAGCTGCCAGAGTGAGAGGGAAGGGACCTTTTCCTCTCTAGCCTGAGGATCCAGGGTGTGGAGCCCGGGGGCAAGCAAAGCAGGGGTCTGAGCAAACATGGGTGCTGAGGGCTCCCTCCGGTTCACTGCAGTCTGTGGGGCATTGGACACCTGGTCCCTAAGGGCAGATTGTGAAGGGGGGCGACTCTCCAGCATCCAGGTCTCCCGCCCCTCCATCTTTTTTCCCCTATCTTTTCCTATTTGGAATGAAGTGTGATCAGCTCCAGGAGAGAGACGGTGGCACTAAAGCATGCGTGTCCTAAATTTATGAGGATAGGGGATGAAAGGAATGCCTAATCTTGGAGAGGGAGCCCTTAGGCTTCTGTGGGATGGGAAGCTGCCAGCTCCCCAAGGTCAGAAAGAAAGATTGGGCTTAATCCTACAGCAGGGTGCCTCAAAGGGTTGTGAGTGCAATAGGGAGAGGACCATGCCAGGCTGTGGATCCTCTATTGACTGTGGCAGAAGAATAGGCAGGATTCTAAACTGCTTAGATGTGGAGCCTTTGACTCCGAAGGTGGGAGGTAAGATCTTATCACAATGCACTCACTATCTTCCCAAAGGAGCCTGACCTCAGGACTTGGATCTTATGTTAGGGGTTCTATGCCTGACACATAATAGTAGTGACTGATAGGGACAGGATGCAGGGAAATTCTGGGCAGAAGAGGGTGGGTTCCCAATAAGGGTCCCATGCTCAAGCCAAAAAGCCTGAAACCACAGCACAAAGTGAGAACTTACATCCCTGTTTTCCTGATCCAATGTTGCCTTTTCCAAAACCACGTATGGCCCCGCCCGCCCCATCCTATAAAACCTCAGGCTCAAAACCTGTGTCTATAAAAACCTCAGGCTCAGCCAGCAGAGAGAGGAGAAGCAGCTGAACATCAGAGACTACTCTTGGACGTCAGAGAGAAGCTGCTTGACTTCAGAGGGACAGCTTGATAGTGTAACATTGGGGAAGAATCTGTGTGGAGAAGGTGGGACATCAGGGGAAGATTACCTTCCCACCCTGTCTTTTCAGATCCCCTTCCTGCTGAGAGCCACTTCCATTGGCAATAAATCCCCTACATTAGCCATCCTTCAATTTGTTTATGCTATCTTATTTTTCCTGGATGATGAACAACAGCTTGAATGTCATGACTGTGGATGTAAAACACTGTCACGCTGACTTTTTGCCCTTGCTAGCAGAAGGCAGCTGCCTCACACAAAAATGCAGAAGGTCCACTGAGCTGTTAACTCTGAAGCTTCCCATGGACAGCAGAGCTAAAAGAGTACTGTAACACTCCCTCTGAGGCTTGAGGGGTTATGAGTACCCCCTTGAAGATGCTGTGGTGGGCCTGCATAGAGTTTTGCTCCTGCTGGAGCCCGCAGGTGTTCATCCTGGCTCCTGTGCCTGCGCATCCACACTCCCCATCCATAGGGAATGGAAGTGAGTTTGAGCAAGTGGAGTCTGCCCTGCCATTGCTGAAGTAGCCAGCTGGTTCCAGTGACCATGCATGCCAATTCCCACCCACAAAGGGGTCAGGCAAATATCCTGCTTCATTGTAGTATCTAGACGGAAAAAAAAACAACTAGAAAAAGGAGTGAATCAATGCAAGAAAAGAAAGACAATAATGAAAATCAGAGCAGAAAGAAATCAATTTTCTAAAAGCCCAATACAGAAAATCAATGAAACAAGAAATTCATTCTTTGGAAAGATCAACAGAATTGATAAACCATTAGGCAGACTGATTAACAAGACGAGAGAAGATACCAATTTTGAAATTAGAACTAGAATAGGAAACATCACTCAGACTAAAGAAATGAAACCTACTAGAAAGATGTTATAAACAGGCCAGGTGTGGTGGCTCACACCTGTAATCCCATCACTTTGGGAGGCTGAGGTGGGCAGATCATGAGGTCAAGACATTAAGACCATCTTGGCCAACATGGTGGAACCCCATCTCTACTAAAAATACAAAAATTACCTGGGCATGGTGGCATGCACCTGTAGTCCCAGCTACTCAGGAGGCTGAAACAGGAGAATCACTTGAACCCGGGAGGTGGAGGTTGCAGTGAGCCAATCACGTCACTGCACTCCAGCACTCCAGCCTGGAGACAGAGCAAGACTCCATCTCAAAAAACAAAATAAAACAAAACAAAAAGATGTTACAAACAATTACATGCAAACAAACTGAAGAACCAGAATGGAATGGACAAATTCCTAGAAAGACATAACTGAAACTGTTTCAAGAAGAAATAGAAAACCTAAATAGACCTATATCAAGTAAGGAGATTCAATTGGTGATTAAATTGCCCCATAAAGAAAAACCTGATGGGGTGCAGTCACTCATGCCTATAATCCCAGCACTTTGGGGGGCCGAGATGGGTGGATCACCTAAGGTCAGGAGTTTGAGACCAGCCTGGCCAACATGGTGAAGCCCCATCTCTACTACAAAAATTATCTGGGTGTGGTGGTGGGTACCTGTAATCCCAGCTACTTGGGAGGCTGAGGCAGGAGAACTGCTTGAACCCAGGAGGCAGAGGTTGCAATTAGCCAAGATTGCAGTCTAGCCTGGGTGACAACAGCAANAAAAAAAAAAAAAAAAAAAGAAAAAGAAAAACGCATGGTCAGATGGTTTTACTGGTAAAGACTTTCAAACATTTAAGAAAAAGAAAAAAAAAAGAATTATACAAAAACTTCAGAACATAAAGGAGCAAGGAACAGATCCCAATTCATTTCAGAGGCCAGTATTACATAATAACAAAGCCAAAATAACAATATCTCAAGTATAGAAAACCATAGATCAAATCACTCATGAACATGTACGTAAAAAGTCTTTAAAAATATTAATGCACCTAATCCAGCGACAAATAATAAGCATTGTACGCTATGATCAAGTGAAGTATTTACCAGCAATGCAACATTGGTTTAACATCTGAAAATCAATTAATATAAAATACCATATTAAAAGATAAAAGGCGAGTGGGAGTGTTGACTCACACATGTAGTCCCAGCACTTTGGGAGGTCGAGACAGGAGGATTACCGGAGGCCAGGAGTTCGAGACCAGCCTGAGCAACACGCCAAATAAAATATATATTTAGTCTTCAACCTCCATTTCCTGGCATAGAATTCCTAAAATCCTTAGAATCTCTAAAGTGACGTCTGTTTTTATCCCAATGAGTTGACTGATGGTTGTCAGCCCCTTTCAAAATGGGGCCTGGTCACTGCAAAGACACATATATGAGGAATAATTGGGCCTATGACCTCTAAGACAGGATTATAGGGTTGGGACTTCCAGAACTACTCCTCAACTTCTGGATAAAGGAGAGAAGCATGATCCATGATTTAATTAATCATGCCTACACAATAAAGCCTCCATAAAACCCCTAGAGGACAGGATTTGAAGAACTCCTGGATAGCTGAACACATGGAGATTCCTGGAGGGTGCCATGCTCGGGGGGGGGGGGAGCTCTGTGCCCATCCCACATACCTCACCGTATACATCTCTTTATCTGCAACCTTTTAATAGCTTTTATTTATTTACTTATTTATTTAGAGATGGAGTTTCACACTTGTCCCTCAGGCTGGAGTACAATGGCATGATCTCAGCTCACTGCAACCTCTGCCTCCCGGGTGCAAGTGGTTCTGCTGTCTTGGCCTCCCGAGTAGCTGGGATTACAGGCACGCACCACCATGCCAGCTAATTTTTATATTTTTAATACAGATGGGGTTTCACCAAGTTGTCCTGGCTGGTTTTGAACTCCTAACCTCAGATAATCTGCCTGCCTTGGCCTCTCAGACTGCTGGGATTGCAGGCATGAGCCACCATATCCGGCTTTAATATCCTTCATAATAAACCATTAAACGTAAAGTGTTGCTGTGAGCCACTCTAGTAAATTATCAAACCCGAAGACAGAGTTGTAGGAAGTCCAACTTGAAGCTGACAAGTTAGACGTTCTGGAGGCCCAGACTTGTGACTGGTGTCTGAAGAGGGGGTATTATGGGAGACTGAGCCCTCAGCCTGCAGGATCTGATGTTATCTCCAGGTAGATAGAGTCAGAATTGAACTGGAGGACACCCAGCTGGTATCTGCTGCAGAACTGTTGCATGCTTTGTGTGGTAGGGGAACCCCATGGCCCTTCGGTCAGGGAAGTCTTCTGTGTTGATTGTTGTGGTGTGAGAGCAGAGGAAAACTAGTTTGAGTTTTTCCACCCTCAGTGAGTCTGGCTGACCAGTTAATAAACCTGTTTATCAATCCTTTTTTATTGTCAAATGGTTTTTCTGCATTTGTTGACATGTTTATATTGTTTTTCTTTTGCAATATGTTAATATAATGAATTACACTGATTGATTTTCAAATGTTCAATCCATTAAGCAATTCTGTGTCCATGGCTCATTGATGGCAGACCCTCTGCCTCTGGCCATCTCTGGGCCTTTGTCTCCTGGCTGTAGCTTCTTGATCATTTTAGATATCACATTAACATTCAAGGCAGGAGGCAGGGCTCTAGTAGGATCCACCCTGCTTCTATCTGGAGAGAAATGATTTTCCCATAAGCTCCTTCAGCAGATTCATTCTTTGTGTCCCATTAGCTAGACCTATGCCATGCCATATGGCTACCCTCAGACCTAAGAAAGACTAGAAAAGCAGGACTGTTACCCAGAACTAGGTTCACAGTTACCATAATCAAATCTGATTCAAAGTTGCAGGGAAGAGGAGAGAAAGGACATTAGGGAGGCAGCCTAAAATGGCCCCTACAATAACCTTTGTCTGTTTTTCTAACTGGGTTTTTGTATTTTTCTTCTTTATCTGTGGTGCTTCTTTACATATTCAGATTTTAATATACTACAAGCTAAGCACATGAAAATATCTTCTCCCAGTGAAAGATTTCTCTTTTCATTTTACTCCATAATGTCTTACACAGTGTGAATTTTCATGTAGTGAATTTTAAAAAGTATTTTAATGTATGATCTGTGCTTTTTTTTTTCTTGCTTAAAAAAATCCTTCCTTTGTTGGAGATTGTTTTTTTCCTGTGGCAACCCCACATTTCATGCATTGTGAAGCTGTTTCTCCAAAGCAGCCTTGTGCTTATTTCTTCTGGGGTAGTTCTTATTCTACTACAGTTTTGTGAGTTTCTTGCCTTGCAGAGTCTTACAGCATGAGGACAGTATAAATTCCAAACTCACATGTGGCTCTGGCTTGGCATTTTAATTCCTAATGAAAGATATTTTGTTTTCTTTTCTGATCCTTCGATGGGAGAAGCATCTTTGACGTTACCCTGGCTGGTGGGAGGAAATTTTATCATCTCTTAACTGAGATTATGAACTTTAGGAACCCCCAGTTTATACTGAGGTCTAAACACTTGGACCCACGGCCTCATGCCCTGTCTTTCTGTGGGTGTTAACATCCAAGTCTGGCTATTTGACCTATAGCTTTGTCTGATACCATTCTAATTCCCCAGGATGCTAGAGCAAGATTGTGCATGGTTGACCCTCTCCTTCTCTGCTTGTTCTTTGTGTCTGGCATTGTCTTTCTTATGAGATAAAGTGTATAGTCAAGCTTTGCTTCCTTCCTTTCTTTCTTTTCTTCCCTCCCTCCCTCCCTCCACTCCTTCCTTCCTTCTTTCCTTCCCCCCTTCCCCTCTTCCTTCCCTCCTTCCCCTCTTCCTTCCTTCCCATCTTCGTTCCTTCCCTCCTTCCCATCTTCGTTCCTTCCCTCCTTCCCATCTTCCTTCCTTCCTTCCTTCTTTCCTTCCCTCCTTCCCATCTTCGGTCCTTCCCTCCTTCCCATCTTCCTTCCTTCCTTCTTTCCTTCCCTCCTTCCCATCTTCCTTCCTTCCTTCCCATCTTCCTTCCTTCTTTCCCTACTTCCCATCTTCCTTCCTTCCTTCCTTTCTGCCTGCCTGCCTGCCTTCCTCCCTCCCTCTCCCCGTATTTCCTTCTCTCTCTGCCTTTCCTTCCTTCCCTCTTTCCTTCCTTTCTTCCTTCCTTCCTCCTTCCTCCCTGCATCCCTCTCTTTCTTTCTTTCCTTCCTTCCTTCCCTCCCTCCCTCCCTCCCTCC